>NC_081555.1:4335527-4653808 GCF_963082655.1 Stomoxys calcitrans | reverse complement strand
GAAGGGGTTTTAAAACTACCCTTTCCCTCAGGAAAGGGTACCAAAACTACCCTTTCCCACAGAAAATGGTACCAAAACTACCCTTTCTCTCAGGAAAGGATACCAAAACTACCCTTTCCCACAGGAAATAGTACTAAACTAACCTTACCCACAGGAAAAAATACTAAAACTATTCTTTTCTACAGAGGGACGGGGTACTATAACTACCCTTTCCTAAATGAAATGGTACTAAAACTACCCTTCCCCAAGGGAGAGGGTGTATAGACTATCCTGGAATGAAATTTTGGCAAAAAAATTAAGAAATACAATTTAAATTAGCACACAATTTCTCAAAATTATTAAAATTTTAACAAAATATCCTATAGAAATGAAAAATTCCAATAACAACAATATGATGGCAAAAAAAATATTTATTGCAAAATTTTCTACGGAAATCAAATTTTAGAAAAATTTCATATGGAATGTTTGAACAAAATTTGGAAATTTCCACAAAATTTGGGAATTTCCACAAAATAAAATTTACTTTTCTTAATTCTACGTATTATTCCCCAAAATTAGTGGCAACATTGTAGCTTACACACACACATATCTCCCTGATAACCGCCCGCAAAAAGTCGACATCATTTATTTTATGTTAGCTGGCCGCCTTTTACCTTCTGTATTTATCTTTCCCCAGGATGATAATCAAATTACTTGCAGCAAGGCATCACATATTTAACAGATCATATTCCCAGTTTCCCCAGCGCCATGTCGTGTCATGCCACACGAAAACGTAACATGAATATTACATGACATTATCATTTCAGGTGAATGACACGCATGCTTCTCCAAGTCCCCGGCCACCACGAAATATGCTAACTGAGGACATGCTTCAACAGCCCGCCACTCAGCCGTTCACCAGCCAACAAACATTCAGCATTGGTGCCATGTTCACTGGCTGCGGCCCAAAATAAACTAATAAACAGCAGAATTCTATGAATGTGGCATGGTATCTTATTCCTAATGCTTGCGGCAGAGGATGGACTAAATAACTAGAATCCCGAAAATAAAAAAAAAAAAGCCAAAGGGAATTGCCACATTATCTGCATTTTGGCACCTTCTAGTTTTTGCAATACTCCACACCCGCCCACACACTCGTACTTTCAGTAATGCATTCTTTGTGTGGCTGCAATGACGTAAATCCACAAGGAAAATATTCGCATTTTCTCGAAATTACATTTGAGTCAACATCTTCTCTTCTCTTTCCTTCGTTGTCTCACATACAAATGCGGAAATGTGTCAAAATCATTTTCACTTCATATTCACTTCATATAAGGCAGTGGTAGAGAGCGTGCGAAATTGTATGCCCAAGAGTATTGTTTTATAAACAAAATAACTTAAAATTCCTCTAAGTTTAGACATTGCTGCCAAACTAAATTTTGCTTTTGCAAGACGAAAAATCGGTTAGATCAAATGCAGGAAACAATAGTTTAGATCACAGTGATTAATGGGCGATATAAAACAATTACCCGTAATTTCCCAGCTGTAAATATTCGAATTCAAATGCTGAACATAGCTGGTGGGATATTATTATGAGAAAGTATTCAAGAGAACTGCAATTGAAAGCAAAAGGAAAATTAGAAATCATATACAGAGCTGAATCAAATACATCGAGAGATAGTTCGACAAATCGAACGAGGGAAGGGACAACTTTACAACAAAAAAGAGACGGGTAGCCCGAAGCATAAACAGTCGTGCATACCGAAGGACAGTAAACTGAAGTAGCCTTTGACCACAGTCTAGTTTAACTAGACTTGTAAATACTTCAGAGATCGTTACCCAGTGAGCATCTTTGATTAATCAGCTGGCCTTTATTTCCTATATTGAAACGTCTGCTTCAATGGTACCAGCGAGTGCTAAAGTGAGCACAGTGGCTTAGTCTGCCATTAAGAAACAGAGGGAATGATCCTTTCATATATACCGAACTGATCTTCACAACCAACTGAAACAAGAAGTTATGTGAGCCAAAATAAACTGAATCAGCGAACATCTTTGCCCTACACTAAGTTATATGAAGTTGATATGCTCGCAAACGTCTTTTTTTTATTTTTATGCCAAAATGAGCTCAAAGTTAGGTGACATGGAACTCGAACCTACGATTTGCAGTATTCGAGTCACACGTTAGTAGTTTGTTGGACTGCAATAGAAAAAAAATCAAAAAAATACAACTGGTACAGAGAACATGTTATCGTGGCATAGTGGGGGGAGCGATGGTGACCACGCCCCTTTGATGACTGGAAACTATTATAGAAAGGCAGCCACTGCGGCTATGAGACTTAAGGTGATGGGAGATTTGATAGAGGAAAGAAACAGGTCATCCCATAGCGGTATAAGTGAATCGACAATAGGAAACGTGGATGGAATGCAAGAGATTTCGGATTAGGTACCTGAGACGACACTTGAGGTCGAGTGTGAGGCACTGCTGCCAGCGGCACAGGCTTGGATAGACGGAATTCTGGCTTTGTCATCGGAAAGGTACATACTACACAAATGGATCAAAGGTAGAGGACAGAGTGTTTTCGACTGCCCTGCAGGCGGAGATTGCCATTTGGGTTATAACAACCAGAATGGTAAGGTCAAGAACAGCCTTTGAGTCTAAAAAGGAGATTAACGCCTTCCTTGAGAATGGCACGCTCAATATTCACCTGTTCTGGGTGCCGGCCCACAGAGATATTCCAGAGAATTGTAAAGTGGACGAGCCGGCGAGACTAGGAACTACCCTACACATTCCAGGGATACTGGATTCGTTGGGTATGCCTCTAGCGACATGTAAGCTAAGTTTTCAGGACCAGGCCCGAGGGACAACGAATGATAGATGGTCACAAAGAGGGGGCTGTGAGCATTCCAAAACTATGTGGCCTAATCTAGACTTCAACAGGTCTACTGCTTTGCTGTCATTGGCTAGAACAGACGTTTCAGTCATTGTGTCCGTCATGGCAGGTCACTGTCTAATCGGAAACATGCTGACAGACTGATAATTGCCAGCAAATACTTTTGCAGAAGCTGTGAAGACATCAAAGAAGAACAGACTATAGAACATCTTCTGTGTGTGTGTCCCGCACTAGAAGCCAGAAGGAGTTCCACTTTCTCATTTCTTTGAGAACCTGTCTGATTTAGCGAATGTGAACATTCGCAAGTTATTGGGCTTTTTTAAGAGATCTGTATGGTTCAACGGTAGGAACTAGAGGGCATCTTCCTTGGTCTGTTCCTGTGGTATCACAATGGAGGAAAACGTCTAAGTGAGTCTGATGGCAGGTTGCCACTTAAACCTAACCTACAAACGGAATGACAAAGTTAGTATACCCCCTTTTATGGTGGAGGGTATAAAAACACCTGACCAGCTTATCAAGGCGAACGAATCGAGTGACAAAATGCAGTAAAACCTTTACTCTCCTTCTATAGGGTGATTTTTTAAGAGCTAAGAAAAGTTATTCAAAAACACACATAACATTTAGAAAACTGCAGAAATCTTTACTTTAATCGATAGTACGGTCCATAAATTTTAATGTTTGAAGATTATTTCATGCAAATGTTGACCATTACTGCGCCTCAAATGGTCCATCCGTTTAGTCAAAATTTTTGCACACTCTTTCCAACATTTCAGCCGGTATCTCACGAATAAAAGCTTTAATGTTGTCTTCCAATGCGTCAATTAAAGCGGGCTTGTCTGTATAGATATGAACTTTAACCTAGCCCCACAAAACATAGTCTAAAGGCGTTAAATCGTACTCTCTAGGCGGTGAATTGACCGCTCCCGAATGTGAAGTAAAATGTTCACCGAAATCGCACAAAACTGTGGGTTTATCTGCATGCATTGGTAGCTCTTGCAATGCTCCTGACTGTTCTTCACTCCAAAATCGACAATTCTGCTTATTTACATATCCACCTCATGTCAGGCAAGTCAAGCTCTTGCATTTTGGGGGCAAGAAAAAGTTGTATATCATCTCACGGTAGCGCTCACCATTTACAGTTACTTTACGATTCGCATCATCATTGAAGAAGTTCCGCTTATTTACGTATCCATTGAGCCAAAAATGAGTGTCGTCGTTAAAATCGAAGAAGAGCGCGATAAACTTTCTTAGCAGAGCTTTGTGCTCTGATATGATAATAAAAGTCAATAATTTTCAAGCGTTGTTCGTTTGTAAGACGATTCATGGTTAAATTAGAGACCAAACTGAAGATTAAACCAGTGTTGTCGAAAAGATAATAGCTTAAATAGCACCCTTTACTTGCAAGGCTTTTATCTATTTTATGTATCAAAGGTACGAGTACAAGTTTTTCTTGACCCAAAGTCTATTTCCTAACCTTCAATGAAACTTTCGTAAAGAACCTACCAAAAAACTTCCTTATAATAAGTAAAAAGTCTACCATCAAAGAAAACTTTTCTTAAAAATATTACAAACAGTCTGAAAACTGTACAGACTTAGGTTAGGTAAGTGTGACAGTCCTTTACAGACTCAGACAATTTTTTAAGTCCATTGTTACACAGTAGCGACAGACCAAGGCTTCTAGCGGGACCCACGACCCCTGATAATCCAGCACGCTACCAACTCGGCTATCGGGGCGTCTGGGGTACAAACTTCCTTTCAAAAAGAAATAAATAATGAAGATCTCATAAGCCATATAAGTTCTCAAAGAAGAAATTGGGAGTTATTTGCAAAGCTAAATCGGATTCAGACAGCGATCTATGGTTGCCCAAAAAGTAATTGAGGATTTTTTAAAAGAAAGTAAATGCATTTTTAATAAAACTTAGAATGAACTTTAATCAAATATACTTTTTTTACACTTTTTTTCTAAAGTTAGCTAAAAGTAACAGCTGATAACTGACAGAAGAAAGAATGCAATTACAGAGTCACAAGCTGTAAAAAAATTTGTCAACGCCGACTTTATGAAAAATCCGCAATTACTTTTTGGGCAACCCAATAAATACGAAATTTCTTACTTTGTCCTGAGTTAGAAATAAATTTGTCCTCTATCAAGGAAAATATAGATTTTTGGTAACTTTCATTTGTGTGTGAATCTTCACTAGGACCCCTTTTTCATTTTATGAGTATATACTGCTCTCCCCATAAAGGTATAGCTTTACTACTACTCTTTACCTAAAACACCATCAATCAATAAAATAATTCAATACTCACAATGGTTTAGTTAGCAATTTGAAGAATCTTACCTGAAAGAAAAAAAGAAAAATAGAAATTATTAGTAATTTTCGAAAAAAAAACAGAAGAAGAAAAAACTAAACAAAAAGGAAATAAGTTTTAATTGATTCTATATTGCTATTATTTATTTATTGTATTTATTTACTAAAAATATTTCTGATCCTTTGATCCATTGAGCAAATAAAATTCTTTAAAATTCCAACAAAATTTAATATGCTTAAATTTTACTAAGATATTAATGTAGTTTTCTGGGAACTAACTGAACTTCTCCATTGCCACTCCCAATCACAACCCTCTGGTGTATTTGCTTATTTGCCAAAAAGTTTTCACTTAATTTAACATGATAGATAGATAGACAGCATATTGTAACACCAAAATCCCTACAATTCCAATGAATCTTTAACAAGTAGATTGTCTTTAATTTTTCATATAGAGATGTAAGACAATCATTGCCTTCGAATGTCCTTGAAGCATGATTTTCTATTCAATTTTTCGCTAGGGCTCATACTCTTCGATTCCTGCTCAACCATATTCGTTTCAGCTATTTGTTCCCTGAGTCCTGTTTTGTGCTTTCTTAATAATTCATACAAATTTGAGCATACTTTGTTGCAAGCGGCGGCCTAATTCATGCCTTCTATTTTTGGTTTGATTTATTTATCCCCGCCTTTTGTTTATGGAATCTAATCCTTCCTTTTGGTGCCTGAATCCTTGTTTACTTTGGACCATTCATCTACACACACACACACACACACATGGCCTAACATACTATTTGTATCCCTTTGGCCATTTGGTTTATTTATTGGCATGCTTCGGAAACCCCCTAAATGCTCTGTCAAGTGTAAAGTCCTTATTGAGGGGTGTTAAGATAGAGCAAATAAAAATTGTGGCAATTTTCGTTGGAAAATGAAAAACGGAGCAGAGAAACAAAATACACTTATACCGACATTCAATTTGTGCAATAATTGATCATAAATGACAATGAGTGGAAGATGTTGATCCAAAAACTGCACTTAACCTGAGGCAAATTGCCATTTACCAAGTAGGAGGCAAAGGATACGCCCCATACTCTAAAGTCCACAAACATAAGCCAGGTACTTTGCAATATGTGAGTATGCATTCATATGTGTGGCAGAGTAAGTAAATATGAGTCTTTGGAGACTTGTATATACACAAAGGGTGTTTATTTTAAAGTGATGGGATTTAAAACCGAAAGTATTTTGTTTTCTTTTACTGGCTCATAAGGGAATTTCCTCTTTATACTTGGCTTATATTTGAAATCTAAACTTTTTCACTCTCAATGGAACACCCTATGTATTGCATGCATTATCCTTGTTCGCTGTGCATTAAAGGCAACCGAAACTACTAAAAAGCAGAGTGCTCATATGGCCTGTATGTTTTTGCCCAAAGGGGGCGGGTATGTCGTATACTACAACCATAAGAGATTGTTATTTTTCGTTAGTCCTTTTGTGGCAAGCATGCGAAACCAGGTATTTGCCATTTCTTTCGACTAAGTCGAGCATTGGAAACCTGTGGTGCCACCAAACAGGATGGCAATGACTGCGAAAACAGTTTTCACTTTACTGCTGTGAGGACTTTTTTCCTCCGTTGTTGCCTGCCTTCATTGTTCATAAAATTGAACAATGCTTCTTCTGCTTTGTGGGCAGTGGAGAGGGGGAAGGCCCTGGCACAACTCCCACACCTGAGTGCACACAAAATCCAGCCACAAAGTCACTCACTCACTCTCGGTGTTTTGAGGTTTTGCAAGAAAAATAGAGAAAACAAACCCAACCACCATTGATTGTTTACGTTTTCAAACTCCCCTGCCCCGTGTTCCTCTTCTTCCTCGGTACTAGCCCGCAATTGTGACTGTGGCAGGGTAACGGAAGTGCAGAATTTTGTTTTTGTGGCCCAGTGCTGCTCGTTTGAATGAAGTTTTTAATTTCAATAAAGGGGTGCTGCAAGAGGCAGATCATGACAGCCAGTTTGGTAAATGCAATGGCAACAGGAGTGGAAGCAGCAGCAAAGACAGGTATCCCTGTTTTCAGTGTTTTAAGTGAATATGAACTGAAATCGATTTTAAGGCCCGCCTGCCTTCCTACAGCATATAGAACACACAATCAAAATGGTTTATACTGCTTCTCCTCCTCCTCCTTCTCCCCAAAGATGATATGGCAAATATGGGAAAACAATTTACCGAATATCATCATCAGCAGAAACACTTTGGTGGTGTTCAATAACGAATAATGTGACAACAATGCAGCACCGAAGAAAAGGACCAGGCACAAAACAGTAGACATCTAACCAAAAAAAAAAAATAAAAAAAAAGAACAGGGTGTTTGGTTGGCTTGGCCCATTCATTTTGCCTGCCTTAAGTAAATAATTTATAGCAAAACAATAAACACTGGAACAACAACGGCAGCAGTTTAGAAGGGATGAATGGCCAACAAAATGCTTCAGAATTCTTGGACAAACATAATCAATAAAATAAACAACCAAACACAAAAGGTGTAATTCGCTTATGAATAGATTTCGACATTTGGATGGCTGGCAGGAAAGCCCAGCTCATCCTTTAAACTTTCAGTTACTACCCATGGCATTGTCCTGCTCATCATTGTCAACACAAACTCTATTATAATCCTTGCTGGTGTAAAGATCGTCACCATACACCAACACCAGCACCATGTGATTATTGTACGCCAAGGCTTACAGCACTGAAAATCGCAGAATACCCTCAACGTCGCCCGGCTTTTGTCTAGGGACTTACAACTCTGGCGTTCATCTATTTATACAGCACTTGTGTGTTAGGACATAAGGACACAAAAGCCAAAAGGGACATTCGACTCGACTAACCATCATCAACCAAACAAATACGCTACGCATACATACCACACACACACACACACCCAGACTCACAGCATAGCCCGCCAGCGTTTTGACGCACAATTGTGTGGAAATATTTATTTTTTCTTCTGTTTTTGGAGGTTCGCTTTAATATGACAAACTTTGAGTTTATCCTTTATTGCGATAGTGAAGAGACAGTAGATGAGAAAAATATTGAAGTGGCTGAGGAAATTAAGGGTTATATTGAACATATATATATTACCTTATAGATTTAACTAAGCTATATCTAAACGGATTTTGAAACATTTTGCAAGAGTTGTTCAGATAGGCAATAAATAGTCCTAACAAAAATTCGGGGAAACACTTGCAAAACTTCAGTATAGACAAATAGGCTGATGGACAGACGAAAAGACAAACGGGCAGACAGATAGACGGAAGGACAGGCCGATAGATGGACAGATAGGCGGACAGACTGATAGACGGTCAGATGGATAGACGTACGGACCGATAGACGGAAAGCAGATAGAAGGTCAGATAGAAAGATGGACAGACAGACGAAAAGACAAACGGGCAGACAGATAGACGGACGGACAGACCGATAGATGGACAGGCAGACAGATAGATAGGCGGACTGACAGATAGACGGACAGACAGATAGACGGACAGACAGATTGACGAACTGACAGATAGATGGATAGACAGATAGATGGACAGACAGATAGATGGACAGACTGATAGACGGCCAGATAGATAGACGGAAAACAGATAGACTGATAGACGGTCAGATAGATAGATGGACAGACAGACGAAAAGACAAACAGGCAGACAGAGAGACGGACGGACAGACCGATAGATGGACAGACAGACAGATAGATAGGCGGACTGACAGACAGACGGACAGACAGATAGACGGACAGACAGATAGTCGAACTAACAGATAGATGGATAGACAGATAGATGGACAGACTGATAGACGGTCAGATAGATAGACGGAAAACAGATAAACTGATATACGGTCAGATAGATAGATGGACAGACAGACGAAAAGACAAACGGGCAGACAGATAGACGGACAGACTAATAGACGGTCAGGTAGATAGATGGACAGACAGACGAAAAGACAAACGGGCAGACAGATAGACGAACGGACAGACCTATAGATGGACAGACTGATAGACAGTCAGATAGATAGACGTACGGACAGATAGACGGAAAATAAATAGACTGATAGACGGTCAGGTAGATAGATGGGCAGACAGACGAAAAGACAAACGGGCAGACAGATAGACGAACGGTCTGTCCGTATAGATGGACAGGCAGACAGATAGATAGGCGGACTGACAGATAGACGGACAGACAGATAGTAGACGGTCAGATAGATAAATGGACAAACAGACGGATAGTTCCACGTTGCTGCTCTTTTGACATTTCTCTTCAGTAAGGTTTGCCACTTCATTATGGAAAGATACACTAGGCAATAACGAGTTACAAGTATTAAAAAGTACTAACGAAATTCGGAGTCAGTGGCCTCAACGTTAAGAGCGTTGCGATGAGGCTCATTTCTGACTGAATGGCTTTGTCAATAAGCAAAATATGCGTTATTGGTCAAACAGCAATCCACATATACTCCATGAGTCATCATTGCATCCAGAACAAATTACGGTTTGGTGGGGTTTATGGGCTGGCGGCGTCATTAGTCCGTACTTCTTGCGTGGTGATCAAGACCGGCAAGTTACTGTGAATGGGAATCGCCACTTTTCAATGATAACAGAATATTTTTGGCCCCAATCGGATGATATGGACCTGGAGAACATGTGGTTCCAATGGGACGGCGCCACAAGCTACACCAAGTTTGGAGAACGTGTTATTTTACGAAATGGTCCAGTCGGTTGGACGCCTCGGTCGTCCAATTAGACGCAGTAAGACTACTTTCTGTGGGGCTACGTCAAGTCTATGGTCTATGCCAACAAGCTGGCAACGATTAATGAACTTTGTATGAATGTCGAACCTTAAATTGCAGCAGTAGCGGCCGTTTAATGCTTGAAAACCATCGAAAATTGGGTTCAGCGTCTAGACTTCTGCAAGCATGTCTGTGGTGGCCATGCAAAGGAAATAGAGTTCCATACATAATGGTCTTAAACGTACATTCACAGGAAAAAGGAATTTCATTGACATTCAAAACCGTTTTTGCTATTTTAAAAAAAAATCTTATGTAGCGCTCTTACTGAAAGACCCTATATTATGGCGATTGGATAGCGATAATCCATAATATTTTTTATTTTTCTTATTGGGATCAAAAGGAAAAATATAGAGGGTATGCTTTTCCCTATCTGCAAAACAAACAAAAAAAAATCCAAAAAAATCACTTAATAGCGTGGGACGGTCTTATATACATATATTTTGTCCAATATGCTCTACTATGACTATAGTATCCACAATTCCGTTCTGACCCTTTCAACATTTTGTCTGAGATGTTTTAGAAAACATGAAAAATCTTATTGATCTGCTTTTCTACAATATATCCGATATATTCTCTGTAGTCTATGGTAACATAAAGTCAGTTATTCTTGACTTTAGCCTTTCCTCATTTGTCTTCTTTTCATTTTGCCACTTTCGCTACACTGTCATTACTTTTTCCTTGGTCTACTGTAATACCCCAGGTCTTTGCTTCATGAATGGTCTAACCTCTTCTAAATATTTTGAAAGAATTGTATACTTAGAGTATTTGTTGTAATAAAATAAATAACCAAAAATGCCTTATGGCTGTAAAGGCGTTAAGAAGTTAACAAGCCAAGGCGACGCTGGTTCTTACATAGAGTCCTGTGTAAATATTTCGACGATTGTTTACATGCTGATTACATTTATAAAGCAAACTCTAAGAGGCCTTTCACAAAAGGCCTGATACTGAATACAATAGAAAAGTAGGCAGAATATCAAAGACTATCTTGATAACAATAACAATAATAAAGGCCGGAGCAAAACTATTGTAAGTCATCGCAATGATTGATAAGGCATATAAACGCAAACCATGGCATTCCATCATGCACTAGAATCTAAGCATTCATATAACCCTGCCACTTTCTTTATCGAACCAATACAATCCATTGCCCTTGTGCTATTGTTGCCCCTTGAAACTTTGGCAAATTCTATAAGTCTTGTATTTGTTTTAACCACAACGGTATAATACATCATCAAATGATGTATTGGCCTACACAAATCGAAAGCAACCAGAGACAAATGTAGTGGTAAGGGAAAATCAAGGATAGCATCTCTATCATGTGAGGGCAATAGTAAAAAAAAAGAAAGCGAAAGAAGAAACAAGAAAACTCTAAGCAAAACAACTAGGTTAATGGTTTTTCCGTTGGCATCTAGAGAGAGAGAGAGCTCACCTGTTATCAATTTGAGTTTGGTTACATGAATGCCATGCCATGAATGAAACGTACCTTCATTCATCACTTGGATATTTGTAAATAATGATACCCAGAGGAGACAGCGTCCATAACGTTTGTAGCCAATGATAAATCACATTTGACAAAGATCAGCCACCAACATCTCTTAACACTCAGGTCACCTTCCTTGTAGCTAAGGCCAACAATGAAAATACACAAGCACAACACGCGAAGATAATTTTCGGTGTTTTTTGTTTTGTGTTTATTTTTTTTTTTGGTTTGTTTAAGATTTAAGTTGGCCATTTAGGGATAAGCTTTACAAAGCAAGTCCGGAAGAGCTCATTAGAGTTAAGAGAATCTGTTTAATATTATGTCCTTGTGGATTTGTGGGGCACACTTTTGAGCTGGGTGCGGCATCCCAAACCGGATTAGTTGAAATGTGTTATTAAAATGACACTGTAAATATGGTTTTTTGTTTTCCAACTAAGGAAAATTCGGTTGGTGATATTTTAAAGGAAAGAAAAAGTGGCAAAACAAACGTTGTAAATTCATAATTCTTTTCCTTAAAGCTGGATTTTGTAAAATTTTCGATGGGAGCATATTTTGGTTTATAATTCAAATATGCGGTGGAGTAGAATTACGTCAAATTTTGCATTTGACTTGTTGTAATGAAGCGGCTGTTGAAAGGCCAGCAAAAATCATAAGACAGATGAAACCATTACTGGAAAGACAAAAGTCGAACAAACCCGACTATATATATATATTGGGTTGCCCAAAAAGTAATTGCGGATTTTTCATATAGTCGGCGTTGACAAATTTTTTCACAGCTTGTGACTCTGTAATTGCATTCTTTCTTCTGTCAGTTATCAGCTGTTACTTTTAGCTTGCTTTAGAAAAAAAGTGTAAAAAAGTATATTTGATGAAAGATAATTCTAAGTTTTATTAAAAATGCATTTACTTTCTTCTAAAAAATCCGCAATTACTTTTTGGGCAACCCAATATATAGTGAGACAGATATGTCTGCATACCTTTTCAAAAACAGCAATTACGCCAACTGACAGTAATATAGTTAGGATACGATTTACATACCCTCCAACATGGATCGCATTTGTCGAGCTCTTGCCACGATATCTCTTATTAGGCAAACAAAGGATAAAAGAAAATAATTGCTATGTTATTGAACAATATCAAGTTATGTTTCATTTCGGACCATAATGTAACTGAATATTGGAGACCATACTTTAGGGGTTGAAGAAGTAAAATAGGGAGATCGGTCTATAGGGGAGCTGCATTAGGCTATAAGCCGATTCGTGCCATTTTCGACACGTATGTTAAAGGTCATAAGAGAAGCCGTTGTACAAAATTTTAGCTAAATCGGATAATAATTGCGCCCTCTAGAGGCTCAAGAAGTCAAGACCCCATATCGGTTTGTATGGCAGCTATATCAGGTTATGGACCGATTTGAACCATACTTAGCACAGTTGTTGGATATAATAACAAAACACCTCGTGCAAAATTTCAGTCAAATCGGATAATAATTGCGCCCTCTAGTGGCTTAAGAAGTCAAGACCAGGGATCCGTTTATATGGGAGCTATATCAGGTTATGGACCGATTTCAACGATACTTAATACAGTTGTTGAAAGTCATAACAAAACACGTCATTCAATATTTCAGCCAAATCGGATAGGAATTGCTCCCTGTAGAGGCTCAAGAAGTCAAGACCACAGATCGGTTTATATGGTAACTCTATCAGGTTATGGACCGATTTGAGCTATTCTTAGCGCAGTTGTTGAATGTCATAACAAAACATCTCGTGTAAAATTTCAGTCAAATCGGATAATAATTGCGTCCTCTGGAGGCTCAAGAAATCAAAACCCAAGATCGGTTTATATGGGAGCTGTATCAGGTTATGGAACGATTTGAACCATTCTTAATACAGTTGTTGGAAGTCATAACAAAACACGTCATTCAATATTTCAGCCAACTCGAATAGGAATTGCGCCCTGTAGAGGCTCAAGAAGTCAAGACCCCAGATCGGTTTATATGGCAGCTATATCAGGTTATGGACTGATTTGAACTATTCTTAGCACAGTTGTTGAAAGTCGCAACAAAACACCTCATGCAAAATTTCAGCTAAATCGGATAATAATGGCTTTTGGCTTTTTTGTTTTTATTTACTTTTTTATTTTTTTAATTTATTTTTTATAATTTTTTTAACGTTATTTCATTACATTTAATATTTTTCACCTTCTAAATCTTTGATTAAAATTATTTGAGTGAGGAACATTCCAATTTTTTCTTACTTTTCTTTGATTAACGCCAAAGCTTTGAAACTAAGAACAAACCCCATTATTCTCCACTTTTTCTGCCATCAAGGTTGTGTTGATAATAATTCACTTTATCGCCACTTCCGTAAGCCAACCTGATTAAAAGATTTTTGCAATTTTAAAATATTTCTTCGTCTTTCCTGGGAAATAATAAACCAAGCTAACAGGTGCAGATATAAGCTCGTTCATCACAAACATACACATACACATGCGCGCTGACACTTTTAATTAAATTAATTTTCACTTACGCTTGTCATCAACCATTTGTGGTATAGCAAACCACCTTTTGTATGACAACGTGTATGTGTGTGTGTGTTTGTGGCCTTAATGGCTTAGAGCAACACGTTTAAAACTAAAAGCGTTGAAAGATTACTCAAATGTGATTTAACAATCGCTGTCACATTATCTCGAGGGGCTTTAACGCCATTCACTCAGATATTCGTTCAGTAAGTCAGCCAACCCCAGCAAGTCAGGCAGGCAGCCCACCCATTGTAATGCCTCTTTCACTCATATCAAATGGTTTAGTTTGTGTGTGTGTTTGTATGTGTTTGCCTTATGTTAAAAGTCCTTTTTGCATTGTTTTATTTGCAAAAAGGTTATTCATATGCAAACACATTCATAAAATTAAAAATATATATGTGTGTGTGTGTGTGTGTGTACATACAAGTAGCGTTTGTAATATTTAATAAATGGACGTCCAAGTTCATTTATATTGAGAAGAACAATAACGCCATTGTGGCACATGTCTTTAAATATCCAACAAAACATTGCAACGCAATGTAACTTAACGTGGTGACATTTCATTAGAGAATAAATAGACAGCAAACTGATTATGTCGTTTAAACACATTCAAACGCTCATATAAGATTGAGCACAAAAAGCCTTTCTCAAAAGAAACAAAAGACAGCCCTACAAACATTGTTCATAATTTTGGAAGAATGTTCGTCCCCGCGAGGAATAAAACAAACTTCAGGAAGATTTTTAAGCAACTGTTCTTCTTTATGAGTCGCGAAATACTCTTCTACGATATCACGGGGCAATCCATTGCGGGTGCGGATGTTTCAGCAACTTTTCGCGACGATTCTGTTGCAATCCACTGCGTTATAATCGTCCGTATGAGTCGTGAAACATTCTTCTAGGTTATCATTGGACAATTCATTACATGTGCGGAAGTTTTAACAAGATTCTCGCTCGCGAAGATTTTATTACAACCCATTGCGTTATAATCTTTCGTGTGCATCGTGAAACACTCCTCTAGGTTATCACTCCACTACGATTATTACGCAAGCCATTGCTTAATACTCGTCCAATAGATTTGTTTATTAATCATCTGAGTTAACTTTTCGCGATTGTTTTTATTTTCAAGCCTGGTGCGTTTAGCACTTGTATTGAATTATGTTACTCGTTGTTTTAATTTGAGTCGACAACTTTCACAACACCACTTGGCTTATATGACGATTGGTACTTAGTATGACGAATATAACGATTAATAAACATTTTTTTTTAAATTTTTTTTGTAGTTTTTGATAAACAACTAATCTTGAAATGCGTTTAGAGTAATATTTAATAAATATTCCAAAACACTTATTTGTTACTCATCCAGGCGAGTAAAGCGCAACTTTTCTAGAAAAGTATTTTATTAATCTTCCAAAACACTCATTTTTTGCTCGCCCACACGGTTCTTGCGCGGTTATAAAAACTTCCAAGACTCTTCTGACTTACTCTATAGCTACTCATATGGAAGATTCGCGGAGCGCTCTTTCAGAAGATTCGTCTTTATGACACAACTCCTAACGACGGGGGAATTATACTTAGAGGAGCTCGTCTGCGATTAAAACCATCGTCTAGAATATTCACGGAAAATTGTTTGTGGCGGCTGTGAGTATGTGACTTTCAACGGCGGAGTATTATATGAAGCGTCCCTGCAAACATTATTCATAATTTTGGAAGAGCGTTCGTCCCCGCGATAAATAAAACAATCTATTGGAAGGTTTTTATGCAATTTCTCTTTTAGGCTAGATTAGGCCACATAGTTTTGCAATGCTCACAGCCCCCTCTTTGTGATTATTTACCATTTGTTGGCCTTCGGGCCTGATCCAGAAAACTTAGCTTACATGTCTCTAGAGGCATACCCACAGCGCGTCTTTGGATCCAGTTGACTATTGAACATTAGGTGGACTTTTGAGGCGCCGTCCCCCAGACCACAACACCATACAGCATTATAGGTCTGAAAACTGCAGTACATACGCAGTACAAGACGCGCGGTGTAAACACCCAGCTTTTGCCAGAGGCTCTCTTGCAGGTATATACGGCAAGAGTTGTCTTTCTTGCGCTTTTCAAAATGTTGGATTTGAAGTTAATTCTTCTTTCCAGCAAAATACCCAGGTATTTTGCGCTTCCTGTAAATGGAACATTCACTCCTCTCAAGGAGATAGGTGCCACTATAGGTAACTTGTATCTTCAGCTGAAAAGAACTACTTCTGTCTTGCACGGATTTACGCCTCGACCACTATCGGTAGCCACCTTCGCCTAACCGCCTTTGCCACGTCATCAGGACTTTTACACCTTTTTCTTCCAGTGACAATAATTTATTGTAAAAGGCTATATTCCAAAGTAGAGGAGACAGTACACCCCCTGGAGGAGTTCCTCTGCTGACCCATCTTTTTAGATCCACAGATCCCAAGCCTGCCGTAATGCATCTTTTAGTAAGTAAGTTAATAATAAACTTTCCTACGGTGGAGTTGATGCCTAGAAACTCCAACTCCTTCATGATTGAGGTCGGGTTTACATTATTAAAAGCACCTTCAATGTTGACAGCGAAAAACCCTCTATGTAGCAGACTAGGTCGTGAAGGACTGTTTCAGTGGACTGGCCTTTACTATATGCATGCTGCTGCCAAGACAGGCGATCTCCAGGGATCGTTGCCCTACAATTTGTTACTATCAAGAGTCTTCAGCATAAAGGATGACAGTCTAATAAGACGAAATCTTTCACCTTCGTGCGGTAAGGTTTCCCAGGTTTCGGAATGAAAATTACCTTTGCAAGCATAGTATATCTCTCTAAGCCAAGAAACCTTGTCAATCAGACACAGCTTGTAATTCAACCTGTGACACATCATCGGGACCTGGCGAATTAAAGGAGTCGAAAATTCATATCGCCCAAACGATTTCCGACCCAGACACAATTTCCCCAATAATCTCCGACGAATGCATAACAGTGACAACCCCCGGGAAATATCTATTAACGAGGAGTAGTAGCATACATACTCTGACTTCTGAATATATCACACCGTAAAATTTTAAATCTTTAGCGAAAACTTTCTAATGACATAAAATGTTGACAAAATTTTCTGTAGACATAAAGTTTTATTTTAACATTTTATTTTATTTTATTATTATTTTCTTATTTTACTTTATTATTTTATTTTTTTTATTTTCATTTTCTTTGATTATATATTGTTTTTATATTAGCTGTATATTTAATTTCATTGAATTATTTAATTAAATAAAAAAAAAATAGCAATACTAACGGTCGCCCTTGTAGGGCTCTCTTCTCGCACTGGCATTATATTTATGTATCCCCCCCTTATAAGATTTCACACTTTTAAACGTTTTTCTGACACCAGCTCTCATGGCCATTCCACACTTACACTCTGGGGTCTAAACATCTGTTTTACAATCTGTGCAGATTAAGTGACGTATGCAATGCCTTTTGCCAGCGTACAAATATGCAGCCATCTGTGTACGTGTAAAAGCGATTGCCAGTGGGTGTTTGTCACATAGCCTTTATGTGCGTACATACGTAAGTGTTTAGGACACTGTCTTCAATTGCACAACCATGGCATGTATGGCAACAAATTAATGGTATTGTATTACTTAAAGGATTAGTAGTCGATTTACACACTTAAAGCCAGTGGCACAATTTCTCTCACACTGCAGTCAGTAACGCCACAAGAGAGGGAGAGTGAATGGGACAGTATGCTGCGTAAGTTTTCTTTGCTAAATTCACATTCGGTGGATCATGACTATTTTCACTCTTCAAAGATTGTCTACTCACACACTCGCAGAAACTATATAATAGCTGTATAGGAGAACAAGGGGGATGATGCTAAATCGAATTAGCGGTTTGCGTTTCCATTGCTTTTTGCTTTTTTCTGTTGTTTTCAAGGAACCATGGCCATTATCCTTGTCCTAATTGTTGGTTAGGTAGAAATTTATAACACAAACTGCACGTGCCTCGTTGGTTGTAAACAGAGCATATTAATAGTAAATTGGCTAGGTGGTGGCCATTTGAAATTAGTTCCTCGAATGAAAAATGTATAGAAATTTAAAAAGAAGAGTTCTTAGAGAAAGTGGAAAATGAAAAGATAAAACAATGCTGGAAAATAAAAATTACAAACTGACAAAGCAACAAACATCAATGACTATTGACAAAGATCACAATTACCATATTTGTTTGTGAGAAAAGGAAGATTGCTATTTTAAACTATTGATAATAGTCGCTGTCGAAATCCTTTAAAATGAAACAACGTCAATGAAATTCATATAAATTAAATTTTACGTGACAAAATTTCTTTAGAGATAATATAAAATAATGGGAAAATTTTCATTTTAAAATACTTTTTTATACCCACCATCGAAAGATGGAGGTATATACATTTGGCCATTCCGTTTGCAACATATCGAAATATCCATTTCTGACCCTATAAAGTATAAATATATTCTTGATCGTCTTAAAAATCTAAGACGATCTTGCCTTGTCCGTCCGTCGGTCTGTCTGTCTGTTGTAATCACCCTACGTTCTTTAAAAGTTATCAGCAGAAACTTTGCACAGGTTCTTTTTTTGTCCATAGGCAGGTTTAGTTTGAAGATAGGCTTTATCGGACTATATTTTGATATAACCCCCATATAGACCGATTGGCCGATTTAAGGTCTTAGGCCCATAAAAGCCAAATTTTTTATAAAATTTTTAAAAATTTGCCTTCGTCAATCTGGCCCAGATCGTTCCAGATTTGGATTTAGCTGCCATATAGACAGATCTCTAGATTTAAGATCTTGGACTCACAAAAGGCGCATTTGTTGTCCGATTTCGCTGAAATTTAGGACAGTGAGTTGTGTGTGGAAGGCCACCATAGCGCAGAGGTTAGCATGTCAGCCTTTGATGCTGAACACTTGGGTTCCAATCCAATGGCGAGAACGTCAGAAAAAAAAATTGTAGGTGTGGTTATACCCTCCTAATGCTAGCGAAATTTGTGAGGCACTTTGCCATGTAAAAACTTCTCCCCAAACAAGTGTCGCTCTTCGACACGCCGTTCGGACTCGGACCCCTTATCACTGAGCTTACTTTTATTTATTGGACCACTCAATGTCCTAACCGAATTTGGTCCAAATCGGACCATATTTCGATATAACTGCTATGGGTGCATAAATAATGCATTTTTCACCTTATTATGAGGAAAGTTGGTTTACATATGTACCCGAGGTGGTGGGTATCCCGGCCAAACTTAATGCCTTTTTACTTGTTTTGTTTTATAATTAAAAATTTGTTGTGAAAATGTTTATATTTAACTAATTCGTTTTTTTTTTTTTGTACAACAACATCGTATACCTTAATTGTTACTTATTTCGCCTTTCACTTTCATTGGATTACACATTTTCTTTGTAATGATGGTAAAGAGGGTTTATGGGGACTTGACAATCATTGTCTTTCTTTAAGCCATTTAATCTCCTACCTTCCCTTCAAGAACGCAAACCCATCCACTAACTGTTTTCAGAATTTTTGGTTTCTTTACCCCTGAGCCTGCTATCCACTTGACTCTTTTCACTTTCATTTATCATTTTTTTCTTGTTCGCAATGCAATTACATTGTTCTTTTCTTTTGCATATATCCTTCCCCCTCTGTGTGTGTGTGTGTGTATGTGTCGTTTTTGTATTCGCAGACAATAAATTCCTTAACATAAGTGCACCTACCTACATGCACTTGGTCACATGTCCTTGCTTTCATGGCGCGCTGTCCTTTTGTGACAATTCCTTGCCTTTATATTACAGCTCTTTGTGCATCTCTGAGCATTGTGTGTATTGTGTGTGTATGTGTGTTATTCTATTTATTTACCCTGGAACCCTGTTATTCGAAGCTGTCTCTGCTTCCCTCCCTCTCTTTTGGGGTGTTTTTTTAATCCTTTTGTGCGATTGTCATTCTATAACCTAGGGCTCCTGTAAGGATATGAAAACATGTTCTTCGGTATATAATTAACCTTTTCTTAGTTTCAATTAAATTGCTCTCGTATTTTAACCAAAAAGAGGGGTTTTAACCCCATTTCGTGTTTTTTTTTTTTTTTTGCTGTCCTCCTTCTGATTATTGATTATTTGAAAAGATAAAAATAAATTTTTATTTCTGTAATACACAGCTACTAAAAAACGACACTCTCAAGTTGTTGTCTCACAGTCACTGCCACTGTGGTAGCAGAGGCTGTGATTGCTGCGACTGTAACACAGTGGTAGCTTCATACAGCCGATGGTGCACCGACACTTTGCTTTCAAGTTTCAGCTAAGAAACGCTATTCCATTTTACTTTTCCTTTTAACTTTTTCTTTTCGTAAGTATCGATTTTACAAATTATGAAGAAATTGATTTTATTTTCATAAGAGGCACTATATTTTATCCACTAGATCTTTATAGTTCTCACAATTTTTCTTTATTTTCTATCTTTTCCAAAAGGTCATATTTCCACCACTGTGTTGTGGTTGCGCTGACGCTAGCTTTTGCTTTGCTGGCCTCATAAAGTTTATTCACCATCGAAGGAAAACATCCATATCGATCGCCCTCGACGCTGCCACTAACCACATGCTATACACAAAAGTATTGCATGGCCCTTCATTCACCTCCCCCCAGCCAAAGAAGGCAACAAACAAAAGAATAAAAAAGGGACACAAAGGATTGTAGTAAGTATTTGGCACCAAAGTGCAAATGTGTGGTCTTCCTAAGAAGTAGTGGGAATGTTGGATTTGGGTTTGGGAAAGCAAGAGACTGGTGGGGGGACACAAATATATTGCACTCAAGGAATATGAAATGTCTTTGCGGTTGTTTTGTTCGCTTTTACTTTTGCCATTGCAAAAAAGGGATATCGACCTTTTGGGTTATGTATAATTTTTGGACTATTGTTGTTTTTGTTGCTGATGGTAAACAACATAACAACAATACCAGAGAAATTTACAAAGAAATGGAGTCAAGACGATGAATAAGGAACGAATGAAAAGATTCAAGTAAAGCTTATTAACTTAAAAAGAAGACTAAAGAAAAAAGAAACAAAATTACTTTTCGATTGTTTTCACTAGATTAACTTGGTCGGTCCTTTTTTGTATGCTTGAAAGAGGGCATAAGCAAAGGGGAAAAGAAAAAGGAAAAAACAAATATTTAAAGTCCATTGATTGCAATGACCTATATGTTTAGTTGAAACTGTAATGGATTATCATTCTATTTCAGCTGGTTATTGTGGACATTCATTGCAATTAGTTTGTTTGCAATGAAAGCCATTTTGTATGACATTTAGCCACTTAGTCCTAATGACTCACAATGAATCATCAAATGCACGATAGAATATAATTTATAATACATATTCTCAAACAGACCATTAACCCTGGCCTGGGGGGGTTTAGGGGAGCTGCAAATATGATGTTCCAGCAAAGAAATTAACATAAATTCTTAAGAATTCATCAAGCAAAGTGGGAGCAAATGACAAAAAATCCTTAGAGAACTTGCTAAGGCAAAAAAAAAGAAATGAAGATTTTATGGAATTTTCCCAAAAGATTTACTCAAAAGGAATTATTATTATGAATATTATGAAGAATGAAAATGATGTTACATACAATATTTTATAGGAATAGCTAAAATAGATAAAGACGATGTGGCTGTAACAAAAGTTGCTGAAAAAACTGGTCCACCTTAGCGTATGATTATTATTAATGTATTTTGTTGTATGCAAAGCAAACCAGTTAACATAAATCATACGCCACATAGGGGTCCATAACCGAAATCCACATTAGCGTATGAGTATTATTAATGCATTTTGCTGTAGCATTGTTTTTTCCATATGAGGGACAGAAAACCCCGAATGATCAACTAAGTGAAGTAGCTATGTAAAATAACAGCCATGTGTGTACCGAAGGAAATGTTTGCCCCTGTTCCTTAATGGAATGTTCATGGGCAAATTTTGCATTTTTGTGTGTACCGAACGTACCAAGACGAAGTTACTTACACTGTATTTAAGCTAGTGTTGGTTTTTCTTATGCCCGCGGACATAGGAATTTGAATGCGATGGTATATTATTGACCATCTTCACCTAAGCCATATAGGGGCAATAAACGAAATCCATCAGCATATAACACCGTTGACTAATTTCAGTGTCATGATATTGAGGGTTAGAACAGCATACCACTATCCGTAACCTGTGGATGCGCCCGGTAGCTCGCAGCTAAGCTTCGCGTGACAGCAGTGAACACCACACAGATTGGACCTCAATGTTCCAGTCTGTGTGGTGCTCACAGCTATCCCGTGCCGGATTGCGATAGATGATCAGAGAAAGCTGGAAAGAAAGTTAATCGCTATCAATTTTGAATAGGATTTTCATGATTTCCATTTTAAATGGGAAACATTGGAAAACGGAGGCGAAAAGCCGCTTGAGTTTAAGAAGTATTGAGTAACAAGAGTATTCCAATGTGCTTAGACTAAGGGAACACGATAGACTGAACAAAGACGGTAATTGCCGTAGTTCTATTTTGAATACGTTAAATATTTAGGAAAACTAAGCCCCCAGACTTAGGCCAATTCTGAAAAGTATCTTCAGGATGAGCAATAACAAATGGAGGCAGATGCAGTGTTTATGGACGATGAGACCTCAAAAATCTAGAAAGGCTGTTATATGCAGTCAGAAGCGGGTTTTGGGGTCTACTCAGATGCACTGGTTAAGACTGCCGGACAAATTCGCGACCTTTCAGCAAAGGTTTGTGCCGTCTTCATCCACGTCAATTCAACAAACATAGGATATATGCAGTCAGTGTGACAGAGCTTAAGACCATGCTTTCAAGAAAAGATTATGCTAAAAAGAGTGAGTCCGCAAGCACATGAAATAATCCTGACTGAGAAACTTGGAAACGACAACAACCCAGGAAATTAAGGAAGAATCGAATATGCTAGGGAGAGCTTGGCTTTGGCAAGGCATACCCCTGAGATGGATGCTTGAAAACCGCAAGGTGTCAGGAATTAAAAGGAGGAATGAATATGCTAGAGGCGAATCTGCCTTGGAGTGCGAAGCTGTTATCCATTTTGCACATGGGTTACTTATCAAACTTCTGAACTTGGTGGTTGATAAAGCGAGTTAAACGAATGAATCTATACCAAGACTCGTTGTTTTTAAAATCAGCTATAATAAGACGAACGATCTCTGACCGCAATCTAGCGCGATCATAATTTGCCTCCGCTAGACAGGCACTATGTTGGCCGTCATAGTTACCGACTGTTTTCATAAGAATGAGATCGAATATTTGCTTTGTTCACCATCGGGAGCATGAGATCTTCTGCCACGATCTACAAGGTCTTGCAAATGTTAGCTATATAAGGGGTCTTCACAAATTTATCGATAAGGGAATGGTTCTGACAGGGGAAACAAAGGAATCGTATATAGACGCGGACTATCAGGGGTAGGAAAGAAAAAGGAGAGTCTGAATGTGATTCTCTATATTATAAGGCGAGTTATAGGCTTTAAACTACCCAAAGGTCATAAAATTTCCGCGGCGATCGGTCCATACTACCCGAACGAGCTTACTCACCTATTGAGCATGATTTCCTCCACAAAAAAAGTATGCGCCTACCACAATATCAACAACAACAACGCTTATTGTGACTGCGATCCACCGCTGCCAGGTTTTTCAAATTAAAGAAAAAAAAAAATTTAACATCATGTAACGAAAAAATCTCAACGAAATTTTTACCAACCGACTGTATTTAAATAAAATTTAAATTATATTGGGTTGCCCAAAAAGTAATTGCGGATTTTTCATATAGTCGGCGTTGACAAATTTTTTCACAGCTTGTGAGTAATTGCATTATTTCTTCTGTCAGTTATCAGATGTTACTTTTAGCTTGCTTTAGAAAAAAAGTGTAAAAAAAGTATATTTGATTAAAGTTCATTCTAAGTTTTATTAAAAATGCATTTACTTTCTTTTAAAAAATCCGCAATTACTTTTTGGGCAACCCAATATTTTCTCTCCCTTCTACTTTTTAATTCATGTTGACACAAATACATATCCGTAAAGATCTTCAAATTGTAAAAAAGAAAATAAAAGCAAAATTTCAATCAAGCCTCAACAAATCGTCAAAATTACGTAAAATTTTAGCGTCTGGCAGTTGTGGTGCCAGCCAGTGCTCCTCCAGGAAAGTACATAAGAGCAGCCGCATATTGAATATGAGAAACTGTCTACTCTCTTTTCTTTTCGCTTGACCTATGATCTAGACTATACCGATTTATGATCTTGCCTTTTAGCTTATAACAATAAGACAAAACTGGGTTCCGAGTTATCGCTTGACCTATGATCTAGACTATATCGATTAATGATCTAGCCACTACTGTTAGCATATACCAATGAGACAAAACTGGGTTCATAGTTAGCTGACCTTATTTACAGGCTACCCATACAATCTTCTCTAACATCTAATCCAAGTTTCATCTTAATATATTTCATATTGAATGCGATGAGTTCATAAACTTATTAACATTTAATTATCATTCATCATACGTCACCATTTACTTTAGTCTTATAATTAAAATTCATCATACGCCACTATTTACACATTAATGTGATAATTAAAATTCATCATACTCTCCCCTTTCAAGACAATGCAATCTTTAAATTAGGTTTTCTTACGTTTTATTAATTGTAACAAAATATGCTAATTACAAGATCGCTTCATACCAAACCCAATGAATAAAACTCATAATAGCTGCAAAGAATTTTTACTACATGGAAAATTGCTTTCGAAGAAATATTCTTTTCATATACATAGCCATGCACATGTAATACTCGAATACTCTAGATTTGCAAGTCCTTGCCCTCTTCCATCTCAGCCTCTTCCATGCAGCCTTGCTTGCATATTATTCTTGCAAAAATGTTCCATTTTCGTTTTGTTTATTTCACAACAATGTTGGTAGGTATCCCCAAATACCATTAAAATGGAGCAAGACGAGTGGAGTGAACCTTTCAAAAATACATTTGCCCAAGCACATATTTGTTTAATTCATATTCAATTTTTTGCCTCCATTTATGTTCGTACTAAAGTGTACATCTGTGCATTTCCCAATGAAATGTACACTTTGTGGTAGGTACTACACTTTATGTCGCTCTTGTAAACTTTGAGGTATAATTCAAATGCCAAATGCCATTGAAAAGTAAGTATACAAGAAAAGTTTAAAATGGAAACTGAAAATATGAAGAGCAGCATGCCGCTGGGCTGTATAATGCTTTCATTCTTCAAAGTTGAAATGTTGACATTGGAAACAAAAAGGACTAAATACATTTTCGCAGATTAAAACAAAGAATGGTTGAAGAGAGAGCTATAGCTAAGTAGGGGAACCTAGCATGGATGTTTAAAGTCGGAACTGAAATCAACATAAACTAAAAAGTCGGAAATTAAGTCCTAAGCTATTCGGATCATAACAAAAACCAACGTTCAAATCGAATAATACAATGCCTTTTCTCCTTTCTAAAGAAGCCAAATCTGCAGATAGGTTTTTTTGGGATCCACACATATCAAAACTTCAATGGGATTAGATCTTTTACAATCCCAGTTGATATATATGAAGAAGAAGTATTTGTACAAAATTGCATGTGGATAGTGTTACTCGTTTAAAACCTAGTGAGGTTGAAACATAGGATAAGAAGAACGGGCTGAAAACTTCATTTATACCCGATTGAGCTTTCATTATGATCTCCAATATCCACAATTAAGCGGTTCAGATGCATATATACAAACAACCCTGTACAGATTCCTTGCTTCCAGAACCCCATCCATTCATTCCCCATGATTTTTTCACAAAATTCACCAAAAATAATCCATTTGTACCCACTATACTAAATATAATTTTTATTTTAAATTTTCTTTTTTTATTTTAATTTGCTCTTTAGTTTAATTTTGTTTTTTATTTCTCTATTTTATTTTATTTTATTTTTTTTTTATTTTTAATTTTATTTTATTTTATTTTATTTTATTTTATTTTATTTTATTTTATTTTATTTTATTTTATTTTATTTTATTTTATTTTATTTTATTTTACTTTATTTTCTTTTATATTATTTTATTTTATTTAAACATTTAAATTTTTTTTTAATTTTTTGTCCGTTTTCATTTAAATTTTCCATTATTTCAAGATAACATCAATTTCTGAATTCTGATTCTCAGCTGTGAAAATTTAAAAATTTCTCTCCATTTCCATTATTTACATTAATTTGCATTTTAGCTAAATAACAGCGAATTTGTTGTTGGCAATAAAACACATTGGCCAAAAACACATCAAATACACAAATGTATGTTTTTGACTTTTATTCGCTTGTTTTCCATTCCTTTTGTTTTTCTATTAAAAATTCATACAATTGTAAAATGGAAAATCCCCAAGAAAAATTACCATAAGGCATCATCAGAAGAAAATTAAGAAGAAGAAGCAGAATCAGAAAAAAAATCTCAAGTCAAATAAGAGAAGCACACTCATGTTAAAGATTTTCTGCTCAAGAAGGCCAACCTTAGCCAGTGAACAGCAGTGAAAGGGAAAAGGTAAGAAAGGATGCTTGTCTGTCTGTCTAACTGATTGTCAGTTAGCCAGTCAGCCAACCAGTAAGCATCAAGCCTAACGAACTCTATGTTGTGGTTCACTTCTCCAAGCTCTGGCTCTGTTTTATGGGAAATTTAATATGTAATCAAATGGAATTCCTATCTCTAGCCATTCACACAATACAAACAGCAAGGACAGCATGTAGCAATGGTTTGCCCTTTAAGAGTCTCTTTAGAATTGAAGTGCTTTCTCAACCTCCCACTCATGGCCTAGTAAGTTGTGGTGTAAATAGTGAAGTCATCAACTAGCAGTCAGTATTTAGTGGGCCTGTATTCGCCCTCTTTTTCCCCTTATCTTCTCTCTCTAGCTCTAACCTTCTTCGTATTTATATTATCGTTTATCACCCAGATGTTTGTGAAACGTTTAGGTTCATTTTGTAGCAGCAAAAAAGGGATACCTGCTGATAAACTTTATAAGAAACTCACACACACAAACACACAAATATTCACATACGCACACCTTGAAATACCCTCAAGACTCTGCGAGTCCTTATAGCTGTAAGAAAAATGTTTGTATTTAAAATGCATTACCATTTACACTTTAGGTGAGCCATGATGTCTTAATCGTGACAATATCAACACTTTTCATGCTGCAAGTAGAAAAACCAATCTGCCAAATGATAAAGCAAGCTTCTCACCCAAAGTCAGTTGCTGGCTTAGTTGTTCTTTGGGTCCATGGCAAAAAGAGAGGTCACACCAAGTGAGCATAAAAACTCTGACAAGTTAATATTATGCCAGTAAAATGGATGGAGTAATTTGATATGGCAAATATTTACAGCAGGGAAATAAAAACAATTATAATAAAAAAAAAAAGTTTTATAAAAAAAATTCTAATAATAAAAATATAAAAATTAAAACCAAAAATTTTAAACAAATTATTTATTATTGCAAACAAGAAAATTATGTAAAAAGTTAGTTATTCGGTTTTGCGCAAATTAGCGCAGAACATGTGAATGAACGGAACGGCACGTCGCAAACAGTGTAGGCTGCAAAAATTTGCTTACATTGAAAACTTACTCCCATGGCGACCATTGCTAAGAGTAGCATTTAGACAAGTGTGTTTTGTTGTTAAAGTTGGATGTTCTCATTTAGTAGAAATATATGAAGTGTAGTTAATTGCTGTTTGTGGAGTGTTATGGGGAAAGGTTAGTCCCCCAGAATATTGGTCCCGAAAGTGGGTATCAATTTCGTGCTCTATTCCCCAATACCTTTCATTTGAGCCCCACATTGACATGGTCGGTAAATATGTCCGATTGAGGGGCGTTTTGGGTAGTGGGGTGGTCCCCCAAACACTTAGCCCTGAAAATAAAATAAATCAGCTCTACTCTCAAATAGCATTTATTTGAACCCCATATTGTCTTTGGCATCAAAGTTTTATATCAAATTCGATTTCTAATCTCAAATACCTTTTATTTAAACTCCTTCTTGCAATAGTCAGCAAATATATCCGGTTTAAGTGGTGGGTCCTTAAAGCTATCAACAACGTTCTTCACTCTTTTTCAGCCCCAAATGGTCATGGTGTGCAAATACGTCCTATTTGGAGGTAGGACAGATGGTCCCGAATGTTTGTATCAGATTCATGCTCTACTCCCAAATATCTTTCATTTGAGCCCCATATTTCCATAGTCGGCAAACATGTCCGCTTTGGGGGATGTTTTGGAGGATAGGGTGGCCACTCAATGACTTGGCCTTGAAAATATATATCAGATTCGTGTTTTACTCTAAAATACCTCTTATTTGAGCCTCATATTGTAATGGTCAACAAATATGTCCCATATGGGTGGTGTTATTGGGGGTGGTATGGCCCCATAGACACTTTTTCCCGAATATTGATATCAGATTCGTGTTTTACTCCCAAAGACCTAGCATTTTAGACCCACGTTGCTATGGTCGTAAATTGGTCTTCTTTGGGGGATTTTTTTGGGGAGGGGTGGCGCCACGTCCGTCCCACACGTCCCACATTTGAATATCAGATTCGAATTCTATACTCAAATACCTTTTATTTGGGTCGAATATTGCCACGGTCCGTAAATAAGTCATGTTGGTGTGTTATGGGGAAGGGATGGAATCCGAGAAACTTGGTCCCACATTTGGATATCAGATTCGTATTCTAGTCGTAAATAGCTTTCATTTGAGTCCCATCCATATTGTCGTTATGGGTCAATATATATATGATAGGTTTTGGTGGTGGGGCAGCCCCGAAGGTACCCCATCCGAAATTTGGATACAAATTCACACAAAATTTCGCTTATATCGCACCACCCATCGCCGAGATCTGGCGTTTCAGAAAATTAGGGTAAGGGGGAAGGTGACTAAACCAGCTTACTGAAGGAAATGAGCTAACTGATCGACCGTGTGAACTCACTGAACGAACTATTGGACTTACTTTGCGGACGGTATATAATACTAACTGAACAAACCAGTACAGTGTTCTGAAATCAGTTGGGTTAGGTTGAAAAGAGGGTAAGACATACACTCAAGTCAATAAACGGCTGTGAACTGAACTAGTGAACTAACTGATCGACCGTGTGAACTCACTGAACGAACTATTGGACTTACTTTGCGGACGGACTATAATACTTACGGAACTCGCCAGTTCAGTGTTCTGAAACCAGTTGGGTTAGATTGAAAAGAGGGTAAGACATACACTCAAGTCAATAAACGGCTGTGAACTGAACTAGAGAACTAACTGATCGACCGTGTGAACTCACTGAACGAACTATTGGACTTACTTTGCGGACGGACTATAATACTAACTGAACAAACCAGTTCAGTGTTTTGAAATCAGTTGGGTTAGGTTGAAAAGAGGGTAAGACATACACTCAAGTCAATAAACGGCTGTGGTGTATTATAAATTTAAAAAGTTACCCCGAAGAGAACAATGTAGTAATACCATGCTGCACACAAAATCCTTGGTATTTTTCCCATTCTATGTCCCTACGTTATTTCAAATCTGGTAACGTATCCGCACACAAATGCCGGAGACTATTAGTGGTGAAAGTCGGCCATCGACAAAGAAAATGTTTCACGGTCTCATCATCCTTCACAACGCACCAATTCCTTATGGGTACGACCATAGTCCCATATGATACCGAAAGCCATACTGCACTCCTTTTTACTTTCTATCAATAATAGCCTAGTCTTCTCACGATCCGGCTTCCCTATAGGATTTTTGTCGTCCTATCAACCGTTTTACTGTTCCACAGTGCAACATACGGGTTCATCGCCCACACTCTTAAGTCGGAATGTGTCGTCTCGAAAGTCTTCACATTCATCAAGTTTACTGCATGCAGTCATCGGACCCCTACTCCTATAGGCCGGCACACAATCGATGCGGATCATACGATCCTCAGAAAAGGCTTCTTACACTGCAAGATAGACTGTGATCTTACCGATGGCTGTCATCTTGCCCCTACTCCGATATGGTCAGCACCCAAACGATGCGGATAGTGCCATCCTCAGAGAAGGCTTCTTGCACTGCAAGATAGGCTGTAACCTTACCGTCTTTTAAGATGACTACTGCCGTGCTGCTGGCAGTATGACTCGCACTCCACCTTAAGTTTCGTCTCAGGTATTCGATCAGGATTGGAGATTGACATCAGCTAAAGTGGGTGATATCTTCGATAAACAGGATTGCCCAACACTTCTCACACTATGCCTACTAACTAATTTCCCACAAATAGTCCATTAAGGAACATGGGATACTTCTTTCATATCAATCAATGAGTGCAGTCCGATTAAAATTTAATCGTAATGATGAGGGGCCTCCTTCTTAATGCCGAGTCCGAACAGCGTGCCGTATAGCAACACTAGTTGGTAGGGAAGTTTTAACACGGCAGTATGCCCCTGTTCCTTAGTGGAATGTTCATGGGCGAAATTTGCATTTGCAGTATATCTCATGAATGTAGCCAGCATTAGTAAAGGGATAATCAACGCGGAAACATTTTCTGATGTTAACGACTAGATTTGAACCCTGGCGTTCGGCGGATATGCTAACCTCTGTGTCACGGTGTTTTCGATATGCCTAGCTCAGTTTATTTTTAAGTTTAAAATAAAACCGCCGAGGTCATTTAATTTGGAATGGTTCATTGAAATCTAAGCTCCTTCAATTATAAGGGACGTTATAGTTCCACTCGAATTGAGGATGGTACTGTGGTTCACCTTTATTTCAGAAAAAAAACTATGACTGGAACTATATATAATCCAAATTGGCTTGAAGTCCCAAACAGTATTTCTAGGATGTCGGTGTTTGCTGCCTTTGTTTGAAATAACCTAAAGCCTTGGCCTGTCGATACTGTGGTATCACAATGGACTTAAAATTGTCTAATTGAGGCTGTAAAGGACTGTCACTCTTATGTAACCAAATCCTTTTAGAGATTTTTTTTTTTACACTAATTTTTCTTCCAATTTCTATTAAAATTAAGTTTTTGGAAGTCCTTTGTAATAATTTTTTTTTTAATTTGGAATTTTCCTCCTACTTGTTCATGAATTATTTTTCTCTTTTCCCACACTACAAGGCCCTATTCTACTATTATTCCAATTTTTGAGAATCTCTGCCTTTTTCATTTTACACACAAATTTGTCAACATTTTCTTTTCCCAGAATGTCAACAATTCCTGACTTCAAAAACAGCAACATTTAAATTGAATAATTTTTGTGTCTATCTTCTCTTTTTGGGATGAAATGTTCATTTTTTGTCTTGGCTATTGGATTTGCATGTACTTTTACAAATTTGGGCATAGTTTGTGGCTCTTATTTAAAAAATATCTTTGTCCAATTAAATGAAAGGTAAATCTGTTCTTGATTTGCAGTGTTTTGGATTTCACCAGAACTTTCCTTATCCAGAAAAAATCTGGGATATTCTGCATTTTTCTTCTTCAATGAACAATAACAAAAACAAGTTTTAAAATTAAAAACTACACTGTGAGGGGGAGGCAATGAACAGGTCCTTTTATTATTACTCCCAATATGAGGTCCTAATAACAAAAGAAATTGGATTTTATGATTTAATATTTGCACATGCCATAGAGAATCCTGGGTAGCTGTTGTTATTTTTATACTTCATGTGTGTGCATGGGTAAGTGAGTATGTGTGTAAGCTTACACTGCCAACAGGAATGCATACAATATGTCCTTTTTGCTCTCTTTATCCATGAATACCAACTCTCCCACAGCTCCTATTGAATGAATGTTATTTTGCATTCCATGCCATATCCTTTTAGCGCCCTTGCCACGTACACAACAATGCATTGCATATTACATTGATGTTTTGCAAGTGAAACGACAAAAAAAAACATCCATTTAGAAGGCAAAGCAAGTATATTTTACTTAATATTTTATGGCTTTTATGGAACAGTTGTAACATTCCTCGATTAGAAAGTGACAATGGCAAAAGAACGTCATTCACCTCATCTCCTTACCCCTTTTGTGTTATCCTAGCCGCATCTCTCTGCAATATGGAACATATAGTTGATAATACCAGCAAGGAGAACATTTCATAAATGGTTATTATTATCAATGGCAATATATTAACCCCCTAGAAGAGATGCCAATAGCCTTGCAAGAAAACAGACGTCACCACAGCCAAGGCAACGGATGCAGAGTTTTCAAAGCCTTTGCAAGAGGTTATTACAGCTTTAATTCAAAGCCAACAGGTGTATAGGATTTAAGAAGGTTTCCCAAAACAGAAATAAAATCAACACCCACGTCTAACCTTTCATTCCTTTTAATGAAAAAACAAAAAAACACAAAGAGTTCATTAACAACAATTAAAAAGTTTTTGATTTCCCGTTTTTTATTTGAAGCACAAAAATCAAAATTAATATAATGCCAGATAAATTAACTTAAAAGCAAACCATAGCAAAGCAACCTCAATCCTCCTCCAGCACCCTCTGTCACTTTTAAAATGAATTAAAAATTAAAGAATTGTGGTTGCTGCTAAGGTCAATGGAGAATGTTTCCAGCACCATAAAATGAAGTGTGAACATGGCTTTGGTTTGGAAAATAATTTCACAATATATTAGCCAGGAGAAAGAGTTTCAAAGACACAAAAGTATGCTGAGAATGTATCGTAATGGCCTGCAATTTCCCCAAAGAAAACTCTATTCAGCCAGGCTGAATTGAAGTTTTCCCCAAGGAAAACTCTATTCAGCCAGGCTGAATTGAAGTTTTCCCCAAGGACAACTCTATTCAGCCAGGCTGAATTGAAGTTTTCCCCAAGGACAACTCTATTCAGCCAGGCTGAATTGAAGTTTTCCCCAAGGAAAACTCTATTCAGCCAGGCTGAATTGAAGTTTTCCTCAAGGAAAACTCTATTCAGCCAGGCTGAATTGAAGTTTTCCCCAAGGAAAACTCTATTCAGCCAGGCTGAATTGAAGTTTTCCCCAAGGAAAACTCTATTCAGCCAGGCTGAATTGAAGTTTTCCCCAAGGAAAACTCTATTCAGCCAGGCTGAATTGAAGTTTTCCCCAAGGAAAACTCTATTCAGCCAGGCTGAATTGAAGTTTTCCCAAAGAAAACTCTATTCAGCCAGGCTGAATTGAAATTTTCCCAAAGAAAACTCTATTCAGCCAGGCTGAATTGAAGTTTTCCCAAAGAAAACTCTATTCAGCCAGGCTGAATTGTAGTTTTCCCAAAGAAAACTCTATTCAGCCAGGCTGAATTGAAGTTTTCCCAAAGAAAACTCTATTCAGCCAGGCTAAATTGAAGTTTTCCCAAAGAAAACTCTATTCAGCCAGGCTGAATTGAAGTTTTCCCCAAGGAAAACTCTATTCAGCCAGGCTGAATTGAAGTTTTCCCCAAGGAAAACTCTATTCAGCCAGGCTGAATTGAAGTTTTCCCCAAGGAAAACTCTATTCAGCCAGGCTGAATTGAAGTTTTCCCCAAGGAAAACTCTATTCAGCCAGGCTGAATTGAAGTTTTCCCCAAGGAAAACTCTATTCAGCCAGGCTGAATTGAAGTTTTCCCCAAGGAAAACTCTATTCAGCCAGGCTGAATTGAAGTTTTCCCCAAGGAAAACTCTATTCAGCCAGGCTGAATTGAAGTTTTCTCCAAGGAAAACTCTATTCAGCCAGGCTGAATTGAAGTTTTCCCCAAGGAAAACTCTATTCAGCCAGGCTGAATTGTAGTTTTCCCAAAGAAAACTCTATTCAGCCAGGCTGAATTGAAGTTTTCCCAAAGAAAACTCTATTCAGCCAGGCTGAATTGAAGTTTTCCCAAAGAAAACTTTATTCAGTCAGGCTGATTTGAAGTTTTGCTAACTAAAACCCTGTTCAGTTAGGCTGAATTAAAGTTTCTTATGGGAAAGCTCTAGGTTTTTCTATTTAGCCTTTATTTTTATTTATTTATTTTTTTGTTGAGCTTCTGGTACCATGTTAAGCCATAATTAAAAAATATGCTTGCATTCATACGGGTATCTAACCATCTAACGTAACATATCCTTTTGTAATTAAAAATATTTTCTTATCACAAAATACCATTAGCAAATATTAAAATGTTTTCAATACAATATCAATGGCATTGCCACAATTTTTGCTCTCAAAAAGGAAAGGTAGACAAAAACAAAAATATGTATAAACAACATTTTTTAATCCTTTTCCAATTGTGTATGTGTTATCATCATTTATTTACATAAAAAATATGTCCTTTAATTTATGTTAAGCCTTACGCGCATTATGCGTAAAAAAATGCAAGTGCAATTAATTGATGTCAATATTACCTTAATATGTAGGTAGGTGGGTGCATATATATGGAGATATGTTTGTACACCTATTGGTAGTAATGGCGATGATGATCATCACTTTCATTCTCGTCACAGTCATCAACCGCTATGTGCATGTAAGTGTGAATGCGTGGATTGCATCCAATTAATTGGACGGCTTTACGAGCGTATTATATATGGTAAACATGGTAATACCGGCCCTTACACCAACTTACCGTTCAACTTCGTTACATATATTCACAAGTATGTGTGGGATTATTGCCAAGACCTGAGGCCATCTCAGCATCATGGAACTGTAAGGCATTATCGTTTATACACACAACATTGCATTTAATATGCGCGAAAATGCTTAATTAAACTGCAGCGTTTAATTGAAAGAAGAGTCACAGAGAGAATGTTGGAGAATTCCTTGAACAAAACCACAAAACTCTCTTCGGGTTGAGTGGTATAAGTAATTTAAGATGGAGAGTCAAGTCGAGCAACACAGTTCTTTAATTTGAAATCACATTGTGTTCCAAGTGCACTGAGTTGGATGGGAAGCAGTCGTGCGACACCTTTTCGTAGAGAAGTTTTACATGGCTGAAAGCTTCGTAAATGTCGCCAGCATAAGTGAGGGATAATGGCAGCTGAAACAGTGTTTCAGTCGCCTCGCCAGGATTCAAACCCAGGCGTGTATGGGAACTTTTCCCGATTGATGATTTTCGGTCTTACAGTACTACTACTACTAGTTATAGCTCATACTTAACTCGTACAGCACTCTGATTGCATGGACAGACGAAAAGACATTTGTTTACCCATTCCTTGTCCATGTACTCACATGAGTATAGAAAAACAGGAATTTTAAAATCTTCATATTTATGAAAATAAACAACTTGAAATTGTCGGTGGAGGTCGTATTTGTTACCCGAATATCACGAAATTTTTTACATATCTCTGTTTTGAATTTTTGTTTGTTTCTCTTTCGAGACGAGCTCAATGATCGGAGATGCAAATGGAAAAGGAAAGCTAAAGATAGCAACACACTCCAATCACTATGGGGGACGCGTTTCGTCTTTGGTTAGAAGACTTTTCAACCATATTAGGTGTGATGGCTTCAAGGGCCGTGCGTTGGTATGTTGTATTTGAATCGTATTAATAGTAAAAACTCATCTACAATACAATTACCACATTAACCAGGCTCGACAACCCTGCTTATTAGCTGTACTATTCCCAATGCATGTATTTTTGTGTAATGACAGACATTCTGTCTGTGGCAAATTACACTTCTTCCGTACTACACGCGATTTTGGACATCTGTTGGAAGTTGATGGCTTCGAACGCTAAGACAACAGCAATGGCTCTCGCTGTTGCTCCGGGTGCCCAGGTTCGAATCCTGGCCGGGCTTTGCCGAATTTTAAATTTTTCTTTTTTTTTTTGCCTGTTAGGGCGAGATCATTAAATTTTACAATTTTTGTTAGTTTCTCTTTCGAGGCGAGCTCAATGATCGGAGATGCAAATGGAAACGGAATCATTGAGCTCGTCTCGAAAGAGAAACAAACAAAAATTGTAAAATTTAATGAACAGGCAAAAAACTTGAAAAAATTAAAAAAATCTATGTTTTGCTCAAAGACGAATGTTGTGAATTTTTTCACATTTATATATATCGCCCTTGTATATATAATGCCCGATTTCATTTATAAGAATGTAGTTACTACAAGTTTAATCCGATATACGTGAAATTTGGTATAGAAACTTTTATTAGCCATCTCAAAGCCTCAACTAGATTTTATAAAAATTGGTTCAGATCTGAAATTTGTATGCGTTAAAAAAAAAGCTTTTGGTTTTTTGGGACACTCTAATATAAATTCCTGATCGTCTTGGCATGGTTTTTGGTTTTTCTGCGGTGTGGGGTCGCCAAGCAATCTTTCTTTGAAAAGGTGCACTAGATTTGTTCGAGTTTATTTTAATATTCCACTTGAGCAGACATCCTCCAGAAGCTTGATATAATTTTTGAATATGATAAGATGCCACAATAGGGCACTAAGTACATGCGAATAGTGCTGTGTCGTCACCATATATCACTACTGTAACATTGTTGTGCAATTTGGTTGGAATTTTGCACGTAGTGTTTTACCATGACTTTCAACATCCATAGTAAGTAATGTCCCAATCGGTCTATAAACTGATATAGCCCCCATATAAACCGCTCTCCCGATTAGCCTTCTACGGCCTTGAAGTTTCAACTTTTGCTTGAATTGGAAGAAATTTGGTACATAAAGTACGCATGTATACTTCAACAAAGTTCATATGTGTAAATTTTTAGCAAAATCTATGGTGGTGGGTTCCTAAGATTCGTCCCAGCCGAACATTTTTACTTGTTTAGATTTAAAAGGGTCTCCAATAATAGTAGGTTGTAGAGATTGCAGCCTTTTATAAGCATATCTTAATTTTGTATTATTAAATATTCAGATCAATATTTGATGACAACCATGTACCGTGCGTATTAGTTATTTTATTTGTTATTTCAATTAATAACACTTATACGCTACCAAGGATTTTTTCTATGTACCGAAAGTTGAAGATCATAGGTTTTTTTTTAATGATAAATGAATTAAAAAAATATATATTTGTTTATTTATTTAGTAAATTACAATTCCAATTAATAGTTTAATTATTAAGAGCATTGAGAACTATGGCCTGCACAAAAAATTAAAAAATAGATATCGGAAAATCCATGCAGTTAACCTTACAAAAAGAGTGAACCAAAATTTTTTTAAAAATATTTTTGAATCAAATTTTTTCTCAAAAAATCTGAGTCTTAAATGATTTAACACTTAAACAAGACTAACTCAATTATTTAAGTTTCTTTTCAAACATCACTTCAGTTAGTTATTTTAATCTTTATCTGCTTAAAAATGTAAGCAGTACATCTTTCTTAGTAAATTGCACTTAATATCTTTATTTTTTCGCCTTTTTTTTTTTGGTTTTTCAATAATTGCTTTTTTTTCTCAAATCCTATGAACAGCTTTTGGTTTTTTTTCTACTATACTTTTTTTGGTTTTGTTTACAATTTTGCTGACCATTTTGTGGAGAAAATATCTTAAAAATCTGTAGATATTTCTTTTCTTTTTTTCGTTAAGAAATTTCTTATAATTGTGGCTTTACCTTTTCAAAGAGCATTCGCTTAATGTCGCTTACCTACATTCTTCTTAATTGTTTAATTTTTCTGAAAGGCTTTTATTGAGATTAAATAAAGGCTCTCTCCATTTGATTGTTACCTAAGTAAACATATTGCGCTACTTTTTTTGTGGCCATCATCATCCTTTTTTGTTTGCCCATGATTTCTGGGAATTTTTTGAATGCCTAAAATATTGCTTTAGAATTGCTCAGTTTTATTTCGCTTCTCCATAGTAATTTATGAAGTAGAATTTGAGATATGACATATATAAATGAGATATATACAAGTGTCAAAGAAAAAAAAAATAAAAAAAAAATATTAAAGTCATAATTGTACAGACGATAATGTTAAAAAACATAGACGAAAACTACAGTCGGACCTCGATTATCCGGGAACCTCCATTATTCGGGATAGACAAGATATTTTTGAACTTTTGTCATTGCTTCGATTATCAGTAATGTGAATTTTCTAACGGCTGACTTTGTAGTTGCCTTAATGTTTGTGAAAAATTTAAATAATTTACTTCGAGGGAAAAACTCGTTTGAAAAGAGGTTGTGGATATTAATCCGCTCCATGGGGCTACTTCACGTCACTATGGACTTACACCTAAGCGAAAACTAAGCAATAAGACAAATTTATAATGGAGATGAAGCTGTCCTTTTTTAGAAGTGTTTGCAATAAAGCAGTTTAGTATGCCATGATAATGCAGTCATAGATGGACAAAGAAAAGACTAACTGCATTATAGTGTGCTAATGCTGCTAGTAATTTCAAGTCAAGACTTTAGTTATTGGAAAAAGTGACCAGCCACGTTCTTTAATGAGTTTTAACAAACTCCTCTATACGATGTAACGAACGATTTTCCATAGAGGATAGGGAAAGATAGCTTAGGTGTAATAATGCCTTCTAATTTGCTGTTTTGTTGTGAAATTTAAGACATGACTTATGACCATAGATGACGGCTTCCGTGTCATAGAGGTGTCCGCCTATGACGCCGAACGCCTGTGTTCCAATCCCGGGGTGAACATCAAAAAATTTGTCAGCGGTGGTTATCCCCTTACTAGTGCTGGTTACATTTGTGGGGTACTAGGCCATGCCTAGAAGCCATGTGAACACTTCTCCCCAAAAAGGTGTCGCACTGCGGCATGCCGTTCCGACTCGGCTATAAAAGCCGAAAGCCCCTTATAATTTAGCTTAAATTTTAATTCGACTACACTCGTTGATATGAGAGAAGTATCCCTTTCACTGTTCCTTAATGAAATGTTCATGGGAAATTTAATGTTTAGTATATGCCACAGATAAAGCTGAGAAGAAAAATAGCGCGGATGAAATTGATGGCAATGTTATTATTCAGCCCAAACAAATCTTTAAAAGAAAAAATACATTCTACTTCTACTTGTAGAGCCCTGACTGCTCTGGCATTTCAGACCAAGACAAATATTATTAAAAATATGGGTAAAACTATAAAAAATATCACTCCATTATCCAGGAAAATTGATTATCTGTAATGCGTCCGGTTCCGAGGATCCCGGATAATCGAGGTCCAACTGTACATCCAAAATTATAATTTTAATTTTAAAATCTGCCTACAATAGCTCAACATTTCATATAGATTCCATACTTGATATGGATGTTTGAATTCCCAAAATATAAAATGATGTTCATTATCCCCTCAAATTTTATCCAAAAATGTATGAACCAAAGACACAAGAAATCAAACGTTAAGGTTTTCGTTATAGGTGTTATGTGTAACAATGCAAATTTTATCCAAAAATGTATTAACCAAAGGCACAAGAAGTCAAAGTTTAATGTTTTCGTTATAGGAGTTATGTGCAACAATGCAAACGACCGACAAACCCGTATTTATGGGCAATTTAGAGCTAGTAACCTTACTAATTTAAATGTAAGCGAGCTTTCAAAACAGAAAATATTAAACTAAAGGTAAATTAATATTTACTATATATTAGTTCATATAACTCATACGCAATGTTGAACTTTGAAAAATCTTTCAAATATTCTAGAGAAGACAAAAATTCATTATTTCCATTTCACTCCTTTTTTATTAATATTTTATCATCAAATACAAACTCAATTTTGAATGACAGCCTCATCTTGTGGGAAACAATTCCACACGGTAATCCACACTAACATAACCTTATGAAACATTGAATATACTGTAGCAATGCAACAATGTTTAAATAATTTCAATTAACTCTTATCGTGAAAACAATACCCATGGTAATCATCACAACAATGTCATGCAAGTGATGCTTAAACATGTTATTGGTATTTAATAATAATTATTGTATTACCACATTTAACAATGGAATTTGGAAGGTACCGCAAAAAGACAGAAAGAGATGTAGGACGTTTATATTGAAAACATGTAAAAGTGGGCTTAGTTCGGCCTGACCGAATCTTATGTACCCTCCTCCATGGATCGCATTTATCGAGTTAGTTTTCCGGTATCTCTTTTTAGGCAAATAAAGGATAAAAGAAAATAATTGCTATGCTACTGGAGATATATCATGTTATATATCATAATTGAATTGAATATTGAGGACCATAGCAGGTATTGTGTAGAATTTAAGCCAACTTGAATAAGAAGTGCGCCCTTTAGGGGCTCAAGAAGTATTGGGTTGCCCAAAAAGTAATTGCGGATTTTTCATATAGTCGGCGTTGAAAAATTTTTTCACAGCTTGTGACTCTGTTATTGCATTCTTTCTTCTGTCAGTTATCAGCTGTTACTTTTAGCTTGCTTTAGAAAAAAAGTGAAAAAAAGTATATTTGATTAAAGTTCATTCTAAGTTTCATTAAAAATGCATTTACTTTCTTTTAAAATATCCGCAATTACTTTTTGGGCAACCCAATAAATAGGGAGATCGGTGTATATGGGAGCTGTATCAGGCTATAGACCGATTCCGACCATAATAAACACGTTTGTTGATGGGCATGAGGGATCTGTCTACAAAATTTCAGACAAATCGTATAATTGCGACCTATAGAGGCTCAAGAAGTCAAGATCCCAGATCGGTTTATATGGCAGTTACAACAAGTTATGAACCGATTTGAACTATGTTTGGCACAGTTGTTGAAAGTCGAAATAAAACACGTCATGCTACTATTTAGCCAAACCGGATAAGAATTGTGATATGTAGTGGCTCAAGAAATCAAGATCGGTTTATATATCAGCCATATCAAATCATGGACCGATTTGAACCATACTTAGCACAGTTGTTGGAAGTCATAATGAAACACTCGTGCAAACTATCAGCCAAATCGGATAGGAATTGCGCCCTCTAGAGGTTCAAGAAGTTAAGATTCAAGATCGGTTTATATGGCAGCTACATCAAAACATGGACCGATATGGCCCATTTAAAATCCCAACCGACCTACACTAATAAGAAGTATTCGTGCAAAATTTCAAGCACCAAGTTTTACTCCTTCGAAAGTTAGCGTGATTTCGACAGACATGCGGACGGAAGGACAGACGGACGAACATGGCTAGATCGACTTAAAATGTCATTATGATCAAGAACATATATACTTTATGGGGTCTAAGACGAATATCTCGAGGAGTTACAAACAGAATGACGAAATTAGTGTACCCCATCCTATGGTAAAGGATATAAAAATATATTCATTTATGCTTTCAATACCACAAATGTTGAAAGAAGCACCAAGTTTTACTCCTTCGAAAGTTAGCGTGATTTCGACAGACATGCGGACGGAAGGACAGACGGACGAACATGGCTAGATCGACTTAAAATGTCATTATGATCAAGAACATATATACTTTATGGGGTCTAAGACGAATATCTCGAGGAGTTACAAACAGAATGACGAAATTAGTGTACCCCATCCTATGGTAAAGGATATAAAAATATATTCATTTATGCTTTCAATACCACAAATGTTGAAAGAAATGCAGGCGATAAAAGAATATGGTAGTTTATATCACAGGGTTTGACTGGCATTAAAAAAATTGAGAAGAGTTGAAAGAAACATCTTTTTATGCAAATAAGAAAAAACTTTATAACTGTTATTTTCTTCTTGATTAAAAAAAATATATATTTTATACAGAAAAATATAATAAAAATTATTATAAAAAATAGTTTGTAAAAGGATTTGGAATTGAGGAAGAAAGAAAATGTTAAATCTTCTTAATTTTTTCTTATATTGGGTTGCCCAAAAAGTAATTGCGGATTTTTTAAAAGAAAGTAAATGCATGTTTAATAAAACTTAGAATGAACTTTAATCAAATATACTTTTTTACACTTTTCTAAAGCAAGCTAAAAGTAACAGCTGATAACTGACAGAAGAAAGAATGCAATTACAGAGTCACAAGCTGTGAAAAAATTTGTCAACGCCGACTATACGAAAAATCCGCAATTACTTTTTGGGCAACCCAATACAATATTTTAAGAAAATAATAACGCAAACATGGTTTAAGGAAGGAATTTGTTACTCTGTATCTTCTAAATTTTTTAATTGCAATAGTGCGTATAAGTATTATGCTTATAGTCGGTGCTACTAATAATCATACGTCACCTAGTTTTTTTAATAAGCCATTCTGCCTGTGCAAAAAATTATAAATTACAGCAGAGTTGGGCACATGTACTAGTGTGCGTAATATTTTTAAGCCCATGGGCTTATATTCTTATGCTCTTACACAAATATGTGCAATAGTGTGAGTGTATTTGCCCACCCCTGAATTACAGTCTTTGAATTTTTGCTGCATATTTTAAAAATATACAACTAAAAATATTTCCCCGTTTCTGCAGATTATTCGCTTTTCAATTTAATTCGCTTTTAATGACGCACACTGGGATAGAAGAGAAAAAAAAATTGTAAAAAATAAGCCGCGTGAGAACGTGAGAGACATCTCTTCGAAATTTAGGATTTGGTACAGGGTATTATAGATGTGTGCATTTGTTTGCAACGCTAAGAAAGAGAAGAGCCAGACCCATTGATAAGTATACCGATCGACTCAGAATCACTGATTCTGATTCGATTTAGCCATGTCCGTCTGTGAGTCCATGTATTCTTGTAATCAGGTCGTATTTGTTGTTGTAAGTGCAGGTCGTATTTTTGTCCAATCATCACGAAATTTTTTACATATCACTTTTTTGGCCCAAGGACAGACGCTATTGATTTTGGTAAAAATCGGTTCAGATATAGATATAGCTCCCATATATACGTATCGCCCGATTTGCACTTAAATAGCCGTAGTAAGGACAATTTTGAACCGATCTGCACGAAATTTGGCATGGGTTGCTTTGTTACTGAGTTTTTAGCATATCTGCAAATTTTCATTAAAATCGGATCAGATTAAGATGTAGCTCCCACATGTATATATCGCCCGATTTGCACTTAAATTGCCGCATTATCTACAATTTCCAATTGATCTGCACAAAACTTGGCACGGATTGTTTTGTTACTTATTTCAACATATTTGCAAAATTTCATCAAAATCGTTTCAGATTTATATATAGCTCCCATAAGTATGTATCGCCTGATTTGCACTTAAATGGCCGTAGTAGCTAAAATTTACAACCGATCTGCACAAAATTTGGCATGGATTGTTTTGTTACTGAGCTTAACATATCTGCGAACTTTCATCTAAATCGGATCAGATTTAGATATAGCTCCCATATATATGTATCGCCCGATTTGCACTTAAATGGCCGTAGAAGCTAACATTTTCTACCGATCTGCTCAAAATTAGGCACGGTTTGTTTTGTTACTGATCTTAACATATCTGCTAGATTTCATCAAAATCGGTTCACATTTGGATGTAGCACCCATACATATTTAACGCCGGTGTATTTTTGCTATTTTTTTGAAAAAAACGTATTTTCATTGATTAGTCTTTATTGAAAAAACTTTGCTCGGATCACAAACAAAGATTTGACAGCCCCAAACAATTTTTAAAATACCGATGTGACCAACTTTAGGTTACGGTCAAAAGGCGCCCGAACACCTCAGCTATAACCCTTCTATTTCAAAGGGACATCTCTACCCGGCATATATTTTAGTTTTTTTTTTCGGTTGTATCCCACTGTGTGACGGATGTTTAATATTAATTATATCTGATATTAACATTATTCATACGCTTAAGTAACCCATTAATGGATAAAAATCTGTACATCTGTCTTGCCTGTAGGCAAAAAGGTGGCTTGTTTCACACATTTCATTTGTGCCACAATATCCTCTTCTCACTTGATGGTTAAAATCACTTTGTGATGGCAGTAGTAATGAACTCAAAGGAACATATACCACCACCAAGTGTGAGTACAAAGGGAAAATAATGAAATGTGAATTAATTACCCATATGATAATCTTAATCAATCATTTTGTTCTGAAAAGGCTAAAAAAACGTGTAAATGATACGTAATGGTTGCTAAAAATTCTTATTCAAAAATCATCTCCAAAGAGCACATCTTGAAAATAATAAAAAAAACCAGTAAGGAAGGGCAAAAGTTGGGCGGTTTCGACTGTACCCTACACCTACCATATAGTACAATATGTTGATGGACCTTGGTGCATGTTTTCAGCTGGGTTTTTAAACAATCCGTATCAATTTGGAGCAACTATGTTCAAACTGTAATAACTACGGTTCACAAATAACAATATTATTGCAAGTTACCCAAAATCTGACGAACATATATATTGGAGCTATATCCAAATCTGAATCGATTTCGAGCAAACTTCTCGTCGGGGAAAGCGTTGTGCAAAATTTTGGTAAGATTGATCGAAAAAATGCGCTTGCAGTGGCTCTTGGAGTGGAAATCGGGCGATATACATATATGACAGCTATATTTATATCTGAGCCGATTTGCATGAAATCCACTAATAATGTCGAGAGTAAAGAGAAAATCATTCCTGCCAAATTTCAAGAGAATCGGTTAACAAATGATTTGCATGTTTTTCATAATCGGACGAACATATATATGGGAGCTATATCTAAATCTGAACCGATTTCGACTAAACTATGTAAACATTGTGGAAGTCGTCGAGGAAAGCGTTGTACAAAATGCTGGTATGATTGGTCAATAAATGCGCTTGCAGTGGCTCTTGGAGTGGAAATCGGGCGATATATATATATATGAGAGCTATATATAAATCTGAACCAATTTCTATGAAATTCACCGGTATTGTTGAGAGTACCAAATTTCGACAGAATCGGTTAACAATTGACCATTTTATTGCATTTTTACTGCAAATCGGACGAACATATATATGGGAGCTATATCTAAATATGAACCGATTTCGACCAAACTATGTAAACATTGTGGAAGTCGTCCAAAAAAAAAAAAAGAAAATTTTAAGTTAGGAATTCCGTGCTACTTACAAAATCAATAACACTCCCCTAAGTTGGTTTATGTCTGGTATTGTGTCTCCACCTAAGTGCCGGTATCTATTAGACGCGAAAGCCGGGCAATGACAAAGAAAATGCTCCAACGTCTCATCATCTTCCCCGCATGCCTAACACATGCTATCACTTTCCGTACCGATTTTGCATAAGTGAACTGGTAGTCCCATGTGTCCCGTTATGACACCAAAAGCTATACTGACCTCCTTCTTACTTTCTTTCAGTAATAGCCTCGGACACACCATAGGATTTTCGCCGCGTTCGTCGCCTACGCCCTTAACTCGGTCTGTGACTCATATATAAAATTCAATTTGTGTTTGTTTGTTTGTTGGTTTGTTTGTTTGTTCCGTATAGACTCAAAAACGGCTGAACCGATTACCTTGAAATTTTCACAGATTGTGTAGGTATCGGGAGGGGGCGGACCCTCCCCCTTCCCAAAAGTACTACCCAAAAATAAAAGTAGAACGATCGGGACAATATGGGATTCAAATGAAAGGTATTCAAGAGTAGAGTACGAATTTCATAATAAAAGTTGGGTCCAAGTACCTGGGGGCCGCCCCAGCCCCAAAACCCCTTAAAGTTACTTTATTACAAAACCCCTTAAAGTTGGTTTATTACGTACGCGACAATATGGAACTCAAATAAAAGGTATGCGGAAGTAGATTTCGAATATGGTCACGAAGTAGGAATAGAAGTTATAATTTGTTGATAACGGAAGGGGGCGGACCCTCCCCCGTTATCCCAAAAACACCAACCAAAATGAAAAGTGGACCGATAAGGACAATATGGGTATCAAATGAAAAGTATAAGGGAGTAGATAACGAATATTCATGTCAAGGTATAGGGGGTCACCCCACCCCCACAAAAACGGCCACAATGGGCACATAAGCCAATAATGGATATATGGGACTCGGTTTGTTTGTTCCGTATAGACTGAAAAACGGCAGAATCGATTTTATCGAAATTTTCGCATATTGTGTAGGAAGGGACGGACCCTCCCCCTTATGCCAAAAACACAACCCAAAATCAAAAGTGGACCGATCGAGACAATATAGGTATCAAATGAAAGGTATTGGAAAGTAGAATACGAATATGGTTTTAAAATTTGAGTCTAAGTACCCATCGGGCCGCCCAGCCTACTTTTATGCCTTTGTTCCTTTGGCTTTCCAAGTTTTTCCACTTTCATTTCCTTATTCAAAACTTTGACTAAACTTTCTTAGATACTTTTATTGATTGCGATAGAAATCTCCAACATACAATGCTCACAAAACCAAATCAAATTTCAAACCAAAAGATTAATGAAGAAATGCTCATAACTTTAATGCTAATGAGCACAGCATGAAACAATTTTCTTCAAAGGTGACTATGGAAAAATTATATAAAGTTCTTATGAAGACGAAAACGAGGGCAATTAAAATGTTTGTGCGTATTTAGAAAAGCCATTTCAGGTATTTAAATAAAGATTTTGACACATTAGAAAGGATTAACTGCGAAATGAAATACCTGACAATGACAACTGAATACATAACATTTAAAAAAATTAAATGAAGAAAGTCGAAAAAGCCCAAAAGTATTTGAAAGAAGCATAAAAAGAAAAACTTTTGTTGAAAACTGTGCAGAATATTAAGAGAATAAAGAACAACCTTGAACTTAATTTTGTGAAGATCAGTTAAAAATGTTAGCAACTATATAAGAAACTGATACAAAATTATATGTCAACTAAGCTATCAAAGCACCTATAATAAAAAGGTGTTAATAATAGTAAGTGGGAAGACGGACAGGAGGATAGACGGACAGAAAATTTTTCATTTCAACAGTTTCCACTGCAATAGATAAAGATCGTCTTGAAGACGGACGGACAGATCTTGTCAAAATCGGTTCAGATTTAGATATAGCTCCCATATAGTCCAATTTCCAGTAATAGTGCAATAAAATTAATAAATTCATTAAATAATTGTGATCATCTATCATTCGTTTTCCTTCGGGCCTGATGCTGAAATCTTAGCAGGAATACAGATTCCTGTATTCCTGGAATGTGTAGGGTAGTTCCTAGTCTCGCAAGCTCATCCGCTTTAAAATTCCCTGGGATATCTCTGTGGCCCAGCACCCAGAACAGGTGAATTATGAACTGTTCAGTCATCTCGTTGAGAGATCTGTCACAGTTGAGGGTGGTTTTTGTGTTCAGAAATACGTTTTCCAGGGATTTAATGGCTGCATGGCTGCCTGAGAAGATATTATTGTCAATCGTCCTTATGACATTATATCTAAGCCACCACCACTTCCTTAATAACAAGGATCTCTTCTTGATACACACTGCAGTGGTCGGGAAATCTTTTCGATATGACCAGTTCTAGATCTTTAGAGTACACCCAAAGCCCACCTGGTCGTTTAGTTTGGAACCACCAGTACAGAAGTCTACGTAAATTCTATTACCAGGGATATCATAGTTCCAATCGGTTCTATCAGGAATAGTGGTACAGTACTTTTTATTGAAAAACGGCTCAGGTAGGGTGTAATCCACATTGCCTGGAACATCGGATATTGTATTAAAGATAACACAGTGTCGGTAGCCGCCACATGACCAATGAGAAAGCAGCCTTAACCTCACGGCAGTGGTCGCTGCAATTTGGGTAGCCACAATGTCCAAAGGCATAAGATGTAGCATTAAAATCAATGCATCAGATAGTGTCGTCCTCAGTGCGGCTGTGATGCATAAACAAGCCATCCTTTGGATCCGGTTGTCTATTGAGCAGTAGATGGACTTTTGAAGCGCCGTCCACCAGACCACAACACCATATAGATTTATAGGTCTAACAACTGCAGTATATACCCAACGAATGACACGCGGTCTAAACCCCCAACATTTGCCAAAGGCTCTCTTGCAGATGTATAGTGCAGGAGTTGCCTTTCTTGGCCTTTCCAAAATGTTGGATTTGAAGTTCAATTTCCTGTCCAGTAAAATACCCAGTTATATTTCGCTTACTGTAAGTAGAACAGTCTCTCCTCCCAAGAAGACAGGTGTCATTGTAGGTAACTTGTATCTCTTCTGTCTTGCACAGATTTACGCCTGACTACTTTCGGTAGCGCACTTTGCTGTTGCACGTAGAGCTTCCAGAAGTATATCTCTTAGAGTGATGAGAAACTCTCCCAACCACAATTGCCATGTCATCAGCATGCGCAACCACTTTTACAACTTTTTCTTCCAGAGACAATGATATATTCCCAAGTATAGGAGACAGTACACCTCCTTGAGGTGTACCTCTACTGACCCATCTTTTTAGATCCACAGATCCCAAGCCTGTCATTATGCATTTTTTAGCAAGTAAGTTATTAATAAACTTTCTTACAGCAGAGTTGATGGCTAGAAACTCCACTCCTTCATGGTTGACGTCAGTTTTAATGTCAAGAAATGCTACCATTGTATATTTCTTGAAAGCGAGAGAACCCTCTATGTAGCCGTCTAGGTCGTGAAGGACGTGACACTGCCGCGACAGGCGATCTCCAGGGATTATTGCCCTAAGATATGTTTCTACCAACCTCTCAAGAGTCTTCAGCATAAAGAATGACAGACTGATAGGACGAAAATGTTTCGTCTTCGTGAGGTAGAGTTTTCCTGCTTTCGGAATGACCTTGGTGTCTCTCCATCCCATAGATATATATGACAAGCAGAGTATATCTCCCTAAGCCAGGGAACCAGATCAAATGCGTACGTTTTGTGGTAGACGTAGAAGAAAGCGTAGTGCAAAGTTTTGAGAAGATCGTTGGATACATACGCTTGCAAAGGCTCTAGATGTTGAAACCGGGTGATTGATATATATGGAAGCTATATCAGTATCTGAACCGATTTCTATCAAATTCCCCTGTAATGTCGAGACTCATAAGAGACACCTCTATGTCAAATTTTGTGCTAATGTTGACCGCGACTGCGCTCACCGTTCACAGTTACGTTACGATTCGCATCATCTTTGAAGAAGTACGGTCCAATGATGCCACCAGCCCATGAACAGCACCAAATTGTGACTTTTTCTGTATGCATTGGTAGCTCTTGCAATGCTTCTGGCTGATCTTCACTTCAAAATCGACAATTCTGCTTACTTACGTACCCATTGAGCCAAAAATGAGCTTCGTCGTTAAAATGGAAGAGACGCGCGATGAACTTTCTTAACAGAGCAAACATTTTGATAATAACGTTCAATAATTTGAAAGTGTTGTTCGTTTGTAAGACGATTCATGGTTAAATTATAGACCAAACTGAAGATGTTTGACAGCTGTTTAAACCATTGTTGCCAAAAAGATAATAGCTAAAAAATCACCCTTTATTGCAGTAGTAATCCAAATCGGACGAAGATATATTTGGGAGCTATATCTAAATCTTAACCAAATTTTTTAAATTTTTATAGGCTTCGTCTCTAGGCCAGAAAAGATGCCCGTTCCAAATTTGAAGACAATCGGATGAAAATAATACAAAAAAAAATTTTAAAATAATTTAAAATGTAAATATTATCTTAATCCATTTATTTCCTTTATAATTTATGTATACAATATTTCACCCATTAAACTTTGGTGAGCATTTTCAACAAAAAAAATTTAACTGATAAAATTCATTAAAAGGTTTCTCGTGCAATACCCCCTTTATGTATTGTACTATACAAGCATACAGCCAACAAATAATAATTATACCATATACTTGTTCTTGCTTTTTGAAATATAATCTATTTTTGCCATATAATGGTAGGTGTGCATGTATTTGAGCGCATTTTCAGCGTATGCATGCGTCTAAAAGTCAATCTGTCTGTTTATATATGGTACAAAATTTGATTAAATTTTCGTTAAATAATTTTTCCACGACAAAAACATATTTCATGATGTATATCAACCAAAGATGGGGTTATACATTGTGGTTACCAACACAACCGTACATCAGCTTAATAACACATGCAAATTTATAAAGGAGGCTCTTGTTTAAAATAAAAAAATTAAATGTCACAGATTTTTGGATATATATTTGGTCTGTCTCTTTAATTTGAGTACACAAAGGCTACAAAAATGGTTGGATCTCAATTTCAACATACCTTTTTCACAAATATTATTCAAGGATCAGAAAGAAACAATTTAAAGAAAACTTGAACAAAATTTGATTTATAAAAAATTTGGAAAATTTTGATTTTCAAAAAATTTTCCTTTCTGATTGCCTTTGGGAGAAGAGACGATTTTCATTTCCAGCTAAATATTTGTAATTCTATTGAAATGTATTTGCCTTGGCTAGCATCCTGTGGTAACTTTCATCCTCCTTAATTCAAATGCATACTTATATTTATAAATTCGAAACACGTATGTGTAAATTTTTGCACAAGGGTGAAAGGACACGTTAATGCATATACACACACACAACAAGCTCAGGTCTAGAAAAATAGCGAACGTTCAGTGAATTTAATCAAACACAGTGAACAACGGAAGGCAATACCTGGAAATTAAATCCATTAAAATATGTAGATATTCTAAAGGGAAATGTGGCAGTCTCCTGTTGTGTCTCTATAATCCCAACAAAAACTTTTTGTAAAATAAAACTAACCTAGAGTAGTGTTATGACGCGGAAAAAGTTATTAAGCACTTTGCGCACCTCTAAAGGATAGTTAAAGAAGAAGTCAAAAATTTATTCCTATAGAAAATTTTTTAAAAATTTTATTTCTAAAGAAAGTTTTTTAAAAATTTTTTTTTCTATAGAAAATTTTTTAAAAATTTTATTTTTTATAGAAAATTTTGTTAAAATTTTATTTCTATAGAAAATGTTGTCAAAATTTTATTTCTATAGAAAATTTTTTAAAAATTTTATTTCTATAGAAAATTTTGTCAAAATTTTATTTCTATAGAAAATTTTGTCAAAATTTTATTTCTATAGAAAATTTTGTCAAAATTTTATTTCTATAGAAAATTTTGTCAAAATTTTATTTCTATAGAAAATTTTGTCAAAATTTTATTTCTATAGAAAATTTTGTCAAAATTTTATTTCTATAGAAAACTTTGTCAAAATTTTATTTCTATAGAAAATTTTGTCAAAATTTTATTTCTATAGAAAATTTTGTCAAAATTTTATTTCTATAGAAAATTTTGTCAAAATTTTATTTCTTTAGAAAATTTTGTCAAAATTTTATTTCTTTAGAAAATTTTGTCAAAATTTTATTTCTTTAGAAAATTTTGTCAAAATTTTATTTCTTTAGAAAATTTTGTCAAAATTTTATTTCTTTAGAAAATTTTGTCAAAATTTTATTTCTTTAGAAAATTTTGTCAAAATTTTATTTCTTTAGAAAATTTTGTCAAAATTTTATTTCTTTAGAAAATTTTGTCAAAAATTTTCTTCTATAGAAAATATATACCAGATTCATGTTCTACACTAAAATACCTCTTATTTGAGCCCCATATTGTATTGGTCAGCGAATACGTTTTATTTGGGTGGTGTTATGGGGTTGGGGTGGCCCCTTAGACACATTTTCCCAAATATTGATATCAGATTCGTGCTTTATTCCCTAAGACCTTTCATTTGAACCTCATATTGCTGTGGTCGCAAATTTGTCCTCTTTGGGGTTTTTTTTGGGAGGGCCGAGTCCCATATTGTCGTGATTGGTATATATATATATATATATTTGGTACGTTGTGGGGATGGGGTGGCCCCTCTAGATACCCCGTCCGAAATTCAGATACCAAGTTTTTGTTTTTAGGTCACTATAATACATCATACCAAATTTCGCTTAAATCGCACGAGATCTGGCGTTTCTGAAAGTTTGGATAAGGGGGAGGGTCCGCCCCCCTTTTGATATCAAAAAAAATGTGTACTCTATTTTCACCATGATAAGGGGCCTACTTTTTATAGCCGAGTCCGAATGGCGTGCCGCAGTGCGACACCTCTTTAGAGAGAAGTTTTACATGGCATAGTACTTCACGAATGTTGCCGGCATTAGGAGGGGAAAATACTCGCTGAAATTTTTTTCTGATGGTCTCGCCGGGATTCGAACCCAGGCGTTCAGCGTCATAGGCGGACATGCTATCCTCTGCGCTACGGTGGCCTCCCGGAACATACATAAAAACATATTTATACCCTACATCACTACGTTGGTACAGGGTATTATAAAATTTTGTTAAAATTTTGTTTCTATAGAAAATTTTGTCAAAACTTATTTAGTCAACATTTTATGTAATTTTGCCTATATTAAACTTTGATCATACCAAATTTTGTCAAACTGAATACCCTAAACTCTTATGTTACAAGCTTTTGCATTAAAATCCTAAGCAATTTGTCTTTCACCAATAAACAAAAACCCCTTCTCCTTAGGAAATGATCCCCATAATTCCTACCCTTGGCTACAACAATCTCTTCTCATTACTCAGCAATACTGGATTTTAATATCATCAAACTTTTCCACTCTTTATTAAATTTAATAATAAATAAATTTCAATATGAGTTCATAATTTGGTTACTTCTCCTTTAGCTACCTAATAAAATAAAATCATGTATGCTCTGATGCTAATAAATCACTTCATACAATTTAGTACTATGAATTGCTATAAAATAACCAAATTTAACCCCCAACTTCCTTTTGACCGACCTTTCATCAATCAAATAATATTTACACCATCATTCTCATATGTACATGCTGTTATGGTATCTCCGTGAGTTAGCTGTTTCCCCACCCTGTCTATGGCTATCTATCAACATAATGTTGTGGTATGACACTGTAACCATCTAAATGGGCCTGTATTGATTTATGTTTCGAAATCTAGAACATGAGAGAAAGAGTACGCAGAATATGCATGAGTTATGGCATTACATGATGTTGCTGGTGGCAAGTGAAAGAAAATGTGAAAAGAAGCCTATGTCAAGGCCTTTATAAGAGACGAATTTTACATATATTAAATGTGAAGTATACTTTCAGGTCTAAGAACAATGGCATGCTTTATAGGCGCAAACTAAATCCCTTATTCTTTATTTGTTCAAGATTTCAAGCGTTATTCTTTTCAAAATTTGGGTGCTTTCGACAGACGGACATGGCTAATTCTACTTAGAATTTCAAGACGATCCAGAATATATATACTTTGTTGGGTCTCAGATCGATATTTCCATGTGTTACATACGGAATGAGGAAATTAGTATTCCCTCATCCTATGGTGGATAGTATAATTAATCACATTATTAACAATGTATGTTTTATTTACATTATCTATAGCATACCTTCAGGCTCACCAGGAATTCAGTCTTATTCAAATATCTTACTGAGAAATTTTTAAGTTAAGTTATATCTATATTTAAAGATTATGCTCTGATAAAAGTAATTCAGGTTACACCATAACACGTAGCATACTTTCAGGATGAAACTGCTCAGAACTTTATTTGCAGGCTTTTTGATAAATTGAAAATGATTTCAACCAATGTGAAAAAAAACCAAAGCCTAGTAAAAGGAGGGAGAATATGTTATAAAATGTTCAATTTCAAATTGCATTGCCAAGGGGACATTTTATGAAAAATGCAATTTGCAAAAACCAATAAAAAAATGATAGAATCGGCTATCAAATTCATTGCAATGAGGGTTAAATACACTTAAATGAAACCAAAGGAGTTTTTGTTTTTGTTAGGGGACTTTAATTTGAAGATAGCTCTAGGACATAGACATTTTATATGCATATTTATAGAATATATATGAAAAACAAAAATAGCATTGCATACTTTCAGGCATAACCAAACAAAAAAAATAATAAAAATTAAATTGTTAAGAATTCGATACAAAAACAAATATAACTAGAAGGAATTATAGCATAATATAAACTTAAAAATCACCATGAAAAATATATTCAACTTAATAGGCAAAAAAGTCGTTAAAAAAATATTTTTGGGCATTTTAAATAAAAAAAATTAAAAAACTACAAACAAAGCAACAAAATAAAACCAGAAATTTATTTTATTTATCTTTTTGTTATTATTATTATAATTTCTACAAATATTCTCTGTTCTGCTGCGAATTCACTTTTTTCAGCAAAAATATATTGTTCAAAAATGAGTAGGAAAGGAATTGTTAAAACCATCCGTTAAATTTGAATTGATAAAGATGAGATGGATAAAGATGCTTCATTAAACTTTTTAGGAAAAAAGTTCCTAAGAATATTATTCATATCTGTAATATTTTATTTTTGCAACATTGCATACTTTTAGGCATAATGGCGAAAATAAGACAAATACATAAGGATTATGCACAAAAACAGTATATTTATTGACAAATATTTTATGTTGCACAAATGTGTAACATACTTATAGACGGTAAAAAGTGAAGTATACTTTTAGGCGTCAAAATATTTAAATCGTAAAAAAGAACACAATTTTCATTTCCGCACAATAGAAACCAAATAAACAATAATCGTAGACCTCAAAAAATTTATATTACGTAAAGGGGGAAGTTTAGCAGTAATATAAATTTTAAAAGCAGAGGTAAGTCAAGCAGAGGAATGTAATTTTAAATATTCTATCGGGGGAGGCTGCATTTTCTGAGGCTTGCCTTGATATTGGAAAGTTGAACAAAAAAAATTCTTAATTGAAGCTTTTTTGTAGCTGGAACGTGCATTTTAAAAATGTTTTATTAAGAAGTTTAGTTCAGCTAATAGTGGCAGTGTGAATACTGGTAGTCTTAGCTTAGGGCCACACTTCTGAAATAAATAAGGCCTTTTCAATTAAAGCCTCATACACGATTCTACAACATTTCGATTCCCATCCCACATCTGCTTATATGCATATGGATATTGAAAATCTTAAATTTATATTGATACTCGTTTTTAATAAAGAGCAATGCAAATAAATTAATGTTGATTGATTGACTAAATTCAACCATCATATTTGTCATAAATGATAAATCAATTTTCAATTTTCTTTGAGAATTTCATTAGAAACAAAATATGTAAAAAAATTACATTCATGCATTTCACTCAACGGGTAACTACGGTTAACCTTTTTCCCCCCACTTTCATGACTTAAATTTTTTAAAGCCTTAAGAGGATGAGAATGGATAACCGAATCGGTGAAATAATCAGCCCACTTTACTTTTATAGAAATTTCTTCTAAGGTCTGCAGCTGGCATTGGATATTATGGGCAACAAATCTCAATTAACTTTTCCACGGCAATGCAAAAAAAGAAAAAACCAGAATACAAAAAACAATCGCTGCAAATTATTATTCACGTGTGTTCACCATTCAAGACATTGTCAAATGAAAGGACAAAAGAAAACCCGCAATTCCTAATCGATAAAAGTATGCATATGAGTATTAAAAGGGGTTAGTTAAATGGTGAACCATTGAAGATAAGTAAAGAGAAAAACTGAAGAAATCCTTTATATAAAAATCAATTTGTGTTTATTTGTTTGTGTGTTCCTAATAGAATCAAAAACTAATGAACCGATTTTTTTTCAAATTTTACAGATGGTGCATAATGATTCCGTGGTGCAAATAGGGTACTACACTTTTTTAAATCGGAAGGGGGGCGGACCCTCCCCCTTTTCCTAATTTTAAGAAAAACCAGATCTCGGAAATGGGTGGTGCGAATCTGATATCCAAATGTATGCCCAAGTGTTTGTGGGGCCGACCCTTCCCAAAAACACATCCAAAGAGGACAAATTTGCGACCATAGCAATATGGGGTTCAAATGTAAGGTCTTTGGGAGTAAAACACGAATCTGATATCACTATTCGGGAAAAAGTGTCTATGGGGCCAGCCCACCCTTATAACAGCAACCATATTGGAAGTATTTGCTAATCATTGCAATATGGGGCTCAAATAAGAGGTATTTTAGAGTAGAACACGAATCCGACTCCCCAAAACACCCCTCAATCGAACATATTTACCGACCATGTCAATGTGAAGCTCATATGAAATGTATTGGGGAATAGAGCACGTAATTGATACCCACTTTCGGGATCAACTTTCTGAGGGTCTACCCCATTCCCAAAATACCCCACGATTATCAATAATTTACTGACCATCGCAATATTGGGCTCAAATAAAGGTATTTGGTAGAAGAATACGCATTTGACAAAATTTTCATTAGAAATAAAATTTTGACAAAATTTTCTATAGAAATAACGTTTTGACAAAATTTTCCATAGAAAAAAAATTAACAAAAAAATTTCTTTAGAAATGAAATTTTGACAACCATTCCTAAAGAAATAAATTTTTGCGAACTAATGAACTAGCCATGTCCTTAAGAACAGCATGGCTTAAATTTGTCTCTCTTTATATCCTTTTCTAACATTACCCACATCTATGTGTGAAGTCATAAATCGCAATATATAAAAAAAATTCTTTCCAAATCATTTGTCTCTGCTTTGCCCTCCTCTTGGACATAAGACATGGTAGGGTACCTACTCCTTCAAATAAACCCCTTAAAGAAAAGTGTCTGGAAACTCTTAAAGTGACTTGTAGGAAAGTTGCTGCTTCGGCCCTTAAGCATGGCAAAAGCTAAATAAGCATAATTATTTCACAAAAACATTCCAAGCAATTAACAGAGAAATGCCAAATTCCTGACAATTTCAAGGACTTCAGAGAGCCTAAGAAAGGGGCAAGTGAAAGAGAGGGAACTCTGGTAAAATATGACCAGAATGTGTTGAAAGCCAAACAAAAAATCCAATTTCAAGCACAGAACCAACCAAAATGAAGGCAATGACAAACATGGATGAATGTTAGTAGTGTGGCAGCACATGATATTGCCAAAGGCCATAATCAAGCCACATTCCAATGGGTTCAGTGACTCGTTTCATATCGTTCAAAAGTGGAAAGTATCTTGCAGGGATAAGTTATCTCAATGGCCAAAGCAAGCAGTCAGGCAAACGGTCATCGATCATATTTTCAGGGAAGCAAATAAAATTGTGAGATTTGTTTTAAGCACAAATTGCAGTTCTGGGAATTTCTCTGGTTATTCTTTGGGTTGTTGCTTGTATACGGCATGTTTAGTCCAAATCCTTCACAGCAGTTAAGGATATTGGTTAAATATTTGTTGAAATGGAATTTCAATTGAAAAAATTGATTTGTGGGCTCCCCTAATACAAGGGCGAATGTATTTAAGCAATATGACATGAAACCAAAGCCTGTAAAAAGGGGAAGAATATGAATTTTGTAATCTCAAAGTGAAATTCAAAAGGGGTGAATTTGCAAAAGTGCAATTTCCAAAAACCAATAAAGGTATGATAGGGGCTGTTATTGAATTCAATGCAACGACTGTAAAGAAAGTTATTAATAAAACCAAAAAGGATATTTTCAATAACGGAATTCATAACAAAGTGGCTGAATATTTATTGAAAATTAAAATATCAACAACAAAAAGAGTAAAGCATAGTTTTAGGTGTTATGGATATAAAAACCGAAATTGTTTTTTTAAAGTAAATGAAAATGATTTTAATACAAAAAGTGGAAACAAAATAAAGCATACATTTAGGCAAAATAAAATAAAAATTTATAGCATTGTAGTATAATAGCAAAGAAACATAACAAACATGCTTCTGGGCATGATATATTAGAACAAAAATAAAATGAAATCCATTTTTTATGTGGTTTTTTTCCTATTATTGGCAAATGCTTTGTAAACCAAACCTTCTCTTAGGCTACAAAATATTTGTTTATTAATATGTATAGAATTTTTCAGAGAAAAATTGGAAAATATTAAATTGCTTAAAACCAATTAAATCTCAAACAGGCTTCATAAAATTTATATGAATATAAAAAACAGGCGTTCAAAAAAAATACATTTTCCATTGAACCTTTCCCACAAAAATTCTCAGAATGTTATCGTTATTAATATTTGCTATTTAAATATTGAAATTAAGATATCCTTAATAAAAACCAATATTACATACTTTGGGCAAATTTTTGTGCCAAATACATAAAAAGATTATGCAAAAAATGTTTTACTTTAATATGCAAACATTTTATGCTGAACAAATGTGTTACATAATTTGAGGGTGTAAAAAAGTAAAATATACTTTTAGGCGTTCAAATACTTGAATCGTAAAATAGAACACCAATATTATTGCAGTGACGATAGAAACCAAATAAACAATAATTGCCAAATTAAACAAAGGGGGAAAGGTAAAAATAATGTTTTATTGCCTTAAACATGTTGCAAAGAGTTTTTGTGAGTTTAATGGCTTTAATACAAAAAATACCATAAAAATTTGACAAAAAAAAGAATGAAATGAAACGTGAACACTGAAAGAAGTTAAGTAAATATAGAAAAAATCTTAGGAAATTCATAAAGGGTTGGCGTTCAAGAGTTTTCAGATTTTTAAAAAATGTTAAACCCGCCACTTTTACTTGATTGTCGCACAAATCCAAACTAAAAATACAACTATTGCTATTAGAGAGAGCATGCCGAGCTCTCTCAGCCTAAGCGCGACCCTGGCGGCGCAGTTCCAAATATATGGCTCCAATAGGCTGCATATCCTGCATCGCTTCCTGGCCTGCTTACGGTGCGAATCTCAGCGCCCCTGTGATCCGGACGCAGGCCAGTCTCTGGACTATCTCGAACTCCTTCGCACGTGACCTCTTCCCTACGGTGGCCCACCATACCAGTGTTCCATAGGCCAGTACTTGTCTCACGATGGCCGTATACATCCAATAAATTATTTTGGGAGTCACCCCCCACTTCCTATCGAACATCCTCCTGCAGGAGTAAAAAGCGCACAGTGCCTTACGGCTTTTTTCCTTGGTGTTCCTCTTCCAGGACAGTTTCGAATCGAGGAATATGCCTAGGTATTTCGCCTCCTTCGACAGCCGCAGGGTGACCCCGTCTAAGGGCGGGAGTTTGAACTCCGGTATCTTATATCTACGCGTAAAGAGCATCAGCTCCGTCTTCCCTGGGTTGGTCCTCAACCCATTGCGACAACCTCCTCAGAGACCCTTCCATTATCTCGCTGATCGTCGACAGAAACTTGCCTCGGACCAGCAGCACGACGTCGTCCGCATAAGCGATAATCCTCGTGCCGTCCTCACTGAGATCCATCAGGATTTCATTTAACACGAGGTTCCACATTATCGGTGAGAACATCCCTCCCCTGCTAATGCTAGCGACATTTGTGAGGTCTTTGTCATTTAAAAATTTCTCTTAAAAGTGGTATCGCACTGCGGCACGCCGTTCGGACTCTGCTATAAAAAGCAAGCCCCTTCTCATTGAGCTTAAATCATTGATATTTGAGAAGTTTGCCCCTTTTCCTTAATGGAATGTTCAGGGACAATTTTTTATTGGTTTAAGCTGGACTATATCCAACAAGAAATCATGAAATAAATTTTAAAAAGAATTGGGCTTTTCGCTCTTTAAAAAGGTCTAACTGTTTGAACAACCGTCTTGGTATGACTTTGGCAGAAAAAATGTTTTACCCCAACCTCTTTGTTCTTTTTGTTTCAGCATTGCATTCTTTCATATAAAAGCTGAAAATAAAAACCCTACAAATGTTTGGTATTTCCTACAACCATATTCGGCCTTACTGTATAACCTGCGTGCTAGTCTTAAGACTTGAAAATCGTTTGCTAACTGCCAGGCGCTTACATTTGTTTTATTTCCAACATTTGTGACGATTACTTTTTTGCCATACAATTCGCTTTTTTATCTCATAAATAACAAAACAAATAAAAATCACTGTACCGTAATAAAATATATCCTTTTTTGTGTCCCTTTTGTCAAGCCATGCACACACATACACACAAATGTGTAGTGTATGAGTGTGTGTTTGAATATGCGTAGGTGTAGAGGGGTATGTGAGCCTTTGTATGCAAATAAATCTAAATATTATTGCTTACAAAAATTTTTCAAATGTAATGGCGGCGGGCCTACACACAAACCCTCCAAGTAGCCCACCTACAATCAATCCTTCCCACAAATTCCAGGCTATATGTATAGGCAGCTGCTGAGGCTGCGGCAGCTTTGGAAACACTTCCTCCACTTTGTGCGAATTTGTGTTCGCCCCCAGGACATCCTATGATCATTTATGAGAGCAAAAGCAGGCAATAATGTGAAAACAACAACAACAAAAAACACAAAAACAAATGACTGACTCTACTACAAGTGTAAATACAAAATATTTACATAAAAACAGAACAAAACAAAAGACATTAACCATAAAACAAATTTGCATTCGGGGAATTTTTTTGAATTTTGCACAACGTTGTGTTTTTTTTTTCTTGTCTTTTTTTTGTGTGAATTCCGTTTTTTGTTGATTTCAAAATGAGAATTTACTTTGAGGACGGGCTTTTTGCTTTGATGAACCACCATCAGGGCATAGGTAGAGTAACATTTCGATTGCGAATTGGTTAAAATGAAGGCAGTCATGGAACACCCCTATGCTGAAACCCCACCAAATGAAGATAAATTCGATATTTTGCCTTCAAAGGCAAAGCAGTGGCACAATTACATAAATTTTAATTGTCAACAATCGAAAACAAAAACCTGTTGACATTCATTTGTTATCAGGGGAATGAAAACAATAACAAAAAACCAACAAATTCGCATATGGCTTTGAACACAATGAAACTCCAAATCTAATGAATAAATATGGCTTAACAAAATTGCCAAAAATTCGAAGAAAAATAAACCCGTCATTAGAATAGAAAAAACCTTGAGTTTGTTTGTGTAAAAAAATGGGGGAAATAATGAAAATTTTGAGGTCGTGTACGAGGCTTCTGTCATAGAGGGTTGAATCTAGGTTTGATAAAATTATATTACAATGTGATTAAAAAAAAAAACACCGCAAAACAAGCAGAAAGACAAAAACTATGAAAGATAGCTCCATTAGAGAAAGATATCGGGAAATTTTTTGCTTTACATTGAAGAAGCGAGCAAGACTAAAGAGCTTAAGTGGAACTTAATTTGCATTACACTTGTTGAAGTTTGAATCAAACCTACTTCTGTTTGAATCAAACAACTATTAGTTTGAATCGAACTACCACTTGTTTGAATCAGGCCGATAAAACAAACTTGAGGTTGTTGGAATACAAGTTTTTTAACTTCGCGTGATAGACATATTTATTAAAATTAAATTTGTCATATAAACCGAAATCTTATATAAAAGAAAAATAAGATAAAATAAAGAAAATATATAAAACAAAAATAAATTATTAAAAAAAAGCGCAATGGACAAAGAACACTATCTTTAAAGGGTTGAAGATTATGCAACATTTAATGCTTGCATAGAGGCTTTAGCTGATTTTCTAGAAAGAGCGGAATGAACGCTTTTCTAGCTATAGAATTGATTGAAACCAAAAATTTGAGCTGTAGGACTCAGCACCCTGGACTCAGAAGCAGTCTGCTCGCAGAAGGAGTCTGGACTCAGAAGCAGTCTGGACTCAGAAGCAATCTCAAGTCAGAAGGAGTCTGGACTTAAAAGGAGTCTGGACTGATAAGGAGTCTGAACTCTGAAGGAGTCTAGGCTCAAAAGGAGTCTGGTCTCAGCAGGGCTAGTCTTTGCACTCATTTTACATAGAAGAAAAGCATATTCGTTCTATGCATACAAACCAACACTCAGCCACCACATTACCTCTACGATGGATCCCAGGAAGCAAAAAAAAAAGTTCCTGACGCCAGCAATACCAGATTAATCTAAATAATTTCCACTTCCTGGAAATTATGGCAATGGCATCAAAGATTAGTGCCATATTTTGTGTCAAACAAGTAGTTTGAATCGACCCACATTTAGTTCGAATCAAACCACAAGTATTTTGTGTCGAACAAGCAGTTTGAATCGAACAAAATGTCAAGTCAATTATTTTCAAGTCAAACGACCCTTTACTGATCTGCTCTTCTTTTTTATACCCATCATAGGATAGGGGTTATACTAATTTAGTCATTCCGTTTGTAACACCTCGAAATATTGAAATATACCCATAAGGTATATTTTCTCCGCTCTCGATCGTCTTGACATTTTTAGTCGATCCAGCAATGTCCATCCGTCAGTGGAAAAACGCGATAGAGGTCGAACGCGTAAAGCGTGCCGCTCGTAATTTTACACATATACTTTTACGATGTAGGTCGTTGCAAATGGTTCAGATTTGGATATAGCTCCCACATAAAGTGGTCCTTCAGCTTGACTCCTTGAGTTCTAAAAACTGCCATTATTATCCGATTGGACTGAAATGTTGCGCGTAGCTTTCTATTGTGATTTTCAACAATCGTGACAATGTTCCGATCCGGTATTTAGTCTGATATAGCTCTCATTTAAACTAACCTCCCAAGTGTACGTCTTGAGCAGATCTCCCGATTAGCCATCTACGATTTATTATCAAGAGTCACTAGAAGCTTCTGGAGTTTTTAACCGATTACGACTTTCAACAATCGTGCCATGAATGGTCCTAATCGATGTTTAGTCTGATATAGCTTTCATATGTGTACGTCTTGAGCAGATCTCCCGATTAGCCTTCTACGGCCCTTAGCTGGCAGCTTTAGCAGGTAAAGTACAACTATGACCTTCAACTAAGTACACATGCACATTTGCTCATGAACATTCCATTAAGGAACTGGGTCAAACTTCTCACAAATCAATGAATGCTGTCCGATTCAATTTTAAGCTCAATGATAAGGGACCTCCTTTTTATAGCTGATTCCAAATGTCGCTAGCATTAGATGTTCCTGCCAGGATTCGAACCCAGGAGTTCAGCGTCTTAGGCGGACATGCTAACCTCAGCGCTACGGTGGCCTTCTTCAAGTAAGTGTAAAACCAAAATCCATGGTGAAAGATTCCCAAGATTTGGCCCGACTGAACTTAGCACGCTATTAGTTTTTTTTTTTTGCGTAAAGTACGTTACCCACATGATGTGCGATAATCTGTACGTCTAATGCCCTTTTATGTTTAACTAAATATTAGCCCACAACCCTCCCAAACCTTGCTCAACTTTTTCAAAATTTCATCTTGTAGCAAAATTAAATTGCTATTAATCTAGACCATTATTAAATCTCCATTAAACCATCAAACTAAATCAATTAATTTTTTAATTGATGCTGTCAAACATTTCCTAAACTTTATTAACAAAAACTTTTTGCGTTTTGTTTTTGCTTTTGCTTTTTATATCCTACAGCCACATTCAAAGTTGAAGGCTAAAGTAATTAGAAGTTTTTTGTTTTTTTTTTTTTTTCCTTCGGCACAGGTGTATGGCATGTTCAGGTATGTTCTTGTTTTCCTGTTTCCTAACTTATTGGTCGATTCTTCAACCATAAACATCTTTAGTGGCAAAAGTGCTGACAAGCAAACATAGACCATCATAAAATGCACGATATGTGGCCAACAAGAATAACATATTGTGGCATATAAGCCACTTTCGTGACCAATAACCTAAAGCTGGAGGCCATTAGACCAAGTATTTAAGTAATAACCACCATTCACTCCAACTCACTCCTGGTGGTCTGGTTTCTCAGAAATGATATTGGCCCATAACACATGAAACATAAACAGCAACGCATCAATAAACTAATACACCACCACCACCACCACCACCTCCTGTTCCTACTGTTTCATCCTATTTTAGGTCATAAGCAACAACAAACATAACCATAAAAGGTAAAATACCTTAGCAGCCAAGGAAAGAAGTAAGAAAACAGGAAGAAAGCCCTACTCAATCACTTGCCAGAAATCATGGCAAAAGGCGTGACCAAAAAGTCAACAACAAGGCCCAAGAAGTAGCATACTGCTCGACCATTTTATGATGCATTCCATTCGCCCTGCAGGCATAAAATAACAAGTTATATGGCCATAAAACCCCTAAGCTATAGCAGCTCAAAGCCAAGCAGGCAGACAGGCAGGCTTTTAAACACTTTCAAAGGGCTTCCCAGAATGTTAAGTCCAAAAGGACTTTAGGTAAGGCAAGGTTAAGATTAAAATGCAATATGTTTATTGACCCTTTCCTCTAGAGGGGAGTTCTTAAATTATAAACAAAATCAAATTAATTGAGGTGCCAATAAAGTTGAAAATCCCTGGAACAGGACATTCATTATTCTCTGCACATCAAGCAAGAAACATTGTTTTAGTGTAGCAGTTAAGGACTTGCTCCTTTGCACCGTTGCAAACAAAAAGCCTCTGAAACACTATTCCTGGGGTTTCTTTTAGCAATGTGGCCCAGGCGGAAGAGCCCTAGGGGCTTATCAAGCGTTTTCAAAGCAAGTGGGCAAGGGAGAAATTAAAACAGACCTGCAAGCATCAACATAATAATGGAGCAAGGTTAAAAAACATCTGGGGGGAAATGTAAAGTGCCAAAGCTACCATCAAGAGTCTAAAACGAAAAACTCTGGGGGTTTGGTAAAAAACCTAAAGAATATGAATTAATTTAAAACACATTGCTTGAATACTGAAAAAAATTAGCAAAACAAGAAACGACCACAAAGCAAGAACAATTAGCTTTCAAACTCAACCTAAAGCCAAAAGCATAAAATGTTAAAAATACAAAAATTGCTTTAAGGGATTTAGAAAAAAGTTTTTCAGTTTTTTATAAGCATAATAGAAAACTTAATACCTGGCTAAAAAAATGTTTTAAAGGAAAAGCTTCTTTTGGGCTTTTAAGACACTGAGCATAAAACAGCTGGAACATTCCGATATGAACAATTTGTTATAAGATTCGAACCGCGTGAACTTAATTTCGATCTAATGGATCAAACTACTGGAAAATTGATTTGAGCCGCTACTAATATGTTTTTAGACACAAACAGGTGATTTCAGATTTTGTCAGCCTTTTACGAATTGCTGTTAGTTTGATTCGAACTTCTAGCAGTTTGATTCAAATTGCTAGAAGTTTGATTCAAAGTACTAGGATTCTGTAGCAAACTTCTTGTACTTTGATTCCAAATCTTGAACTTTGATTCAAACTTCTAGTATTTCGATTCAAACTTCGAGTAATTCAAATGTCGGATAATTAAATCAAACTTTGAGTAGTTTGATTCAAACTTTGAGTACTTTGATTCAAACTTTGAGTAGTTTGATTCAAACTTCGAGTTGTTTGATAGAATCAAACTTTGAGTAGTTTGATTCAAACTTCGAGTAGTTTGATTCAAACTTCGAGTAGTTTGGAGAACCTCACCCCCATTCTTTAGTGGTAGGTATAAAACATAGCATTTTTAAGTGCCTGGAGTCCGAGTCAAGTCAAAATTGCTCGACTCCTCAGCCCTGGCTAGAATGTGTTCAAAGAAACCAGGACATTTTTTTTAATTTTTTAATTATTTTTTAATTTTCTTTTTTTTATTAAATTTTTTATTTTATAATTTTTAAATTTTGTTAAAAAATGCTCTAAGTAATGAATATAAAAACCCAACAAGGGAATCGAGGGTAAGGGGTTTATAGGTTAAATAGCGTAAACACGGGTCAGATAGAAACAATGACTAATCTCCCGCAAATTCTTTGTTACATTCTGGTCAAAATTTGAACTTTTTTATTTATTTATGTCATGTAAATATGGTTAGCCATCTTATCGTATGATTAATTTTAAATATATTTTTATGACTCATACGCTCTACAGTACTTAGAAAACATCCGAAATTTTTTATTTTTTTTTCAAAACTTTTTCATAATTATGTTGTTTACCCTTTTTTAGATTTTTTTTTAAATTTTTTTAATCATTTTAACATTGTTTTTTATTTTTATTTTTTTTTTTTTTTGATTTTTTAAATTTTGTTAAATATGCTGTAATGAATATAAAAACCCAACAAGGGAATCGAGGTTAAGGGTTTTATAGGTTAAATAGCATAAATACGGATCAGATAGAGAGATTGACTAAACTAAAGAATTTCTGAAAGAATTCTTTTTCACGTCTTTGTCTAAATTTGAACTTGTCATAGTGACATTTACCTAATCTTAATATGGTTAGCCATCTTATCGTATGATTGATATTAAATATATTTTTTTACGACTCATACGCTCTACAGTACTTAGATAGTATAACTCATACTTCACAATATGCCATACAAATCGTATATAAGAAACATAAAATTTGCTGATGTTGCAAAAAAACCCCTCACCAATAATTAAGGGATATGAAAAACAATTGAATTATTATGCACCCAAAGCACGTAGTTCTATAAATCCTATTTTATGAGTAACTCGCCAAAAAAATATGCAAGAAATGAGACAAATTTGAAGACATTGATATGTTAAACGTTATGGATAAGAAAACTCTGAAAGTATATTCTTGAAATTAGTATAAAAAATATGAAAATATTTCCATTTCTCGAAAATAGTTGGAAATTTTCATATCTGTCTTAAGTGTCTATTCATTCAATCGAAATTTTTATATAACTAGGAAAAGTATTCTGATCCCTTTTGCTAACTTCAGCAACTAAATGTTACACTTAAGCGTAAATATAATAATATAATATAATACAAATAAAATGCAAAGGATTTACAAAATTCCTTTGCATTTTATTTGTAATTAATTTCATTATACTCTCCATAAGCCATTACATAATTTTAAAAATTATTGTTAATCATACGCACCACCAGCCTTAACCCATTAACGCCATACCCTCGATTTCTTTGTCCGATTTTGATAAAATTTCATATATTCATTATTTAGAACATTTATATTTACATAGGACACGGTAGCGAAGAGGATGGCATATCCGCCTACGACGCTGAATGCCTAGGTTCGCATCCTGGCGGACCATCAGAAAAATTTTTCAGCGCTGGTTTTCCCCACCTAATGCTGTGAGGTACTATGCTATGCAAAAACTTCTGTCCATAGTGTCGCACTGCGGCACGCTGTTCGGACTCGGCTATAAAAGAGTCCCCTTATCATTGAATATAAACTTTAATATGACTGCACTCATTGATATGTGAGAAATTTGACCTATTCCATAGTGGAATGTTCATGGGCAATATTTGCAATTGCATAGAAAAATTTTTTTCATATATTTTTTTAGTGTTTGAAAAATGCAAGAAGAACAATTCCTTTTAATTTCCTCCGACACAAGTTCGAGCTAGAATATTTCTAACATAGCTCTATTCTTGGGTATTTTTCTACCCAATCGGTGTTAATGGGTTAAGCAAACTTACACCAAAAATTGTCTTTGAAAAATTGCAACTGAATTTTCAATTGTTACAAAAACAGTCAAAAATTATACTAAGGAACTTCTTTTTTTATTTCATATCAGTCTAACGACATACGCTCTAAAAGTCATTACCGCAATTTAATAATCATTACAACTCATATGCAACCCGACAATCGCAAATAAGGATTCGTTCGAAAATATTTATAAGTAATTAGCAAAAAATTAATCAAGTGAAATATACTATATGAAATATACATGCACGTAAGCATAATCTAACAAATATAGGTGGAAGCCAACAAAAGAATTTTAAGTTGGCTTTTTTTCTAAATTCTGTAGAAATTATGATTTTAGGAATTTTAAGCAGAACATAAACCGTAGAAAAACACATAATCAGACAAAATGCTGATGTTGAATGTTAAAACTTATTTTATAGGCTAGATAAAAAAGTTGTTTTTGATTTTAAATTGTCAATACGCACTATGGGCCACACTTTTATTAATCATTATAAATCATACGCACTAAGGTTCATCGCGTAAAAATTTGTTCTAAAAAATCTCTAGGCAATTTTAACTAAAGTTTAGTGAAAAATAAAATATATTTGGCGAAAAAGTAAAGGCAGAAGAAATTAAAAAAACGTTTTTTCATTATTCCTATTTAATATATCAAGAATTTTTAATACAAAAATTTCATAATACCCCTTAAAACCACAGTTTCTATATGTGGTTTAATAAATCCTAATCAAAATGTTAAAGGAAACAACAAATTGCTCTTACTTTATATGAAAACTGCCAATGTTGCCTCTATTGCTGCTTTTGGCTGCGCTGCAATCGCCAATTCAGGCTAAAGTAAAGGTTGATGACACACTCAAACACAGGCAAATACACTTTGAGCACAAATGGCGAGTCTTTTTAGTGTTGATTTCCGGTTATTTTGGTCCTTAGGCCAACAACACCATAATTTAAATATAGAACGACGGCCACCAAACGGCGCACACAAAACGGAACTTGAGGCGTTTGTTTAAATGTTAGGCACATAAAGCAAAATGCTAAGGTGCGTGCGTTCATTCGTTAGTTACACTTTAACAACTCTAGCCACGGCGACAATAAGAACAACGATGATGAAGGTGATGATGATGTTGTTGACGATTATGGTGTTTGTCTAACAAAATAACCAACGAACCACTTTCACACAGTTCAGAATTATGCTTTACGTTTCTTGGAGCAGAACAAAATGACACACTTACAGCAGACACCAAAAGAAAGAACAAACTCTGAGTCTGGAGTGGTATTTAGTTTTCAAAATGGACTTGGCACGAACATGAAGAGTCGGGAGAGCAAAAAAAAAATACCCTGACTGCTTGTAGGTCTGTATAAAACTATGATGATGACGCGCAAAACAAGGCTCAGTGTTCAGCACTTTGATTGAATTGAAATGACGTTGCTGTTATGATTTAGTTCGCCTTTATTGTTGTTGTGGTCGCTGTTACTTGGCATAGCTTTATTTAGCTTGCTAATACTAGCCACTGGCCACAGAACTATTATGGGCGGATGTGTGCGCGTGTATGTGTGTTTGAGCGAGTAAGTGAGTGTTTGTGACTGACAGAAAGCCAATATTTACTGTTATTTTAACCTATATTTTAGCCATCAACCATGCACAATGACCAATCTAGCAATCACTGCTACAAGCACTAACCATCATCCAACACCATCAAACGACACACACACAGCCTAATGCACATAGCACACAGCACAAGCCAAAAACACAGTTCGATGCACCTTCCGCACACACACACACACACACAAGCACAGGAGTTTTAGAATAACCGACAAACGATAAGAATGCTTGCAAATAATCCTTTCACTGGCAGCCAGCAGATTTACATAAATACACTATCCAACACACGCTCACACGCTGGCCTAGCTTCAATTATGCCTGGTCATATACATATATATCTATATACATACACACACACAAACGCACTTCAACGATATCATAACACATTTGTAATACTTGACTATTTCTGTTTCTATATATTTTTTATGTATATATTTCTTGCGTTTGTTTTTTTGTGATTTTTTTTTTTTTAATCAAAACTATGTCTGTTTGTATTTAAATATGGATTTTTAATTACGGCCGCGTTTTCATTACAGAGCATACTTCGGAGAGAATGTACTGCTTTATGCTGTAGATGGATTCCAACTGGTTGGTGAACGAAAGCTTTAAAGAATTTGTCTACTGGTCCTCACACAATCGTCGTTTCGTGTGTGTTGTTAGCTTTTGGTTTAGTCGTTGGCACTTTGACGCGAGTATAGAGAGGGTAAAAAGACTCCAAGGAAAGCGAAAGCTTTTATTTGGCACATTCAACAAATGAGCAGGCAACATTTTTAGATGATGTGCCTTGTTGTTTTGCTTTTTTCCAACAAATGATGAATAGGGCAGCCAACTGGGGGTAAGTTATGAAGAGAGTAGAGTTTTGAGAATAAGCAGCAAAAAGAGAGAAACTGGAGATACTTTGTGAAACGAAACATTTCGTGTTCTTTTAAAATCCTATGTGAAATAGTAAGGTATACAAAAATAATAAGAAACACATTTCAATTACATTTGAGCAAAGCTTTGGTGTCTCGCTTAGAGGAGAGCGTATAAGCATTATTAATCCAAAAAATTACTTATACGCACTAAAGGTATTGTGCATATAATAACAAATAATAAAACTCATACGACCTGCCTCACTAGCATTTTTTGGAACATTTATCTCATTTGGTTTTTTATTTGGTACATTATAAAAAAGGATTTTTAATTTTTACATTGGTGCATTATAAAAACAGATTTTTTTGTGGAATAACTTGCGCTACATTTTGCTTAAAGGCAAAAAGTTACAAAAAAAAATTTTAAAATATTGCAGGACGTTTTTTTTGTTTTTTTGCTAAACATAACACAGCCTGCAGCCGTGCCTCATAGTTAGATAGAAATCTTTAGCCCTTGCTAAAAAAAAAATGTCGTTTGTTCCACAACAAAAAATGTTAACCAATGGACCACTGTGTGTCTTAGAGTATTCCTTTCTACGATACATGGGCAAAAAGAGAACTATATAAAAAATTCCTAAGGACCTGCTACATTCAGTGCTAGTCAGCAGCTTCTTTTCGGTTTTTGCATAATATTTTTTACCAAAATAGAAAAGGCGGTATAATTTTGTAAAGCATATATAAAATACCATAGTGCGTATGAATATTTTAACTAATCGTATAACCAATACGCCCCAATGTTTTTTGACCCATTAACAACGAATAGGTAGAAAGAAAACCCAAAAATAGAACTGTCTTAGAAAAATTCTAGTTCGAGCAAGGAAAGAGGTATCCTAATGTGGGTTTGAATGGCATAAAGTGGACGAATAAACTAATCAAAGGAAACTTTTCTTGTCATATAAAGTCATACTTAGGGGAAAATTAGTTTGGAAAAAGTCTGCAAATTTATTGGGTTGTCCAAAAAGTAATTGCGGATTTTTTAAAAGAAAGTAAATGCATTTTTAATAAAGCTTAGAATGAACTTTAATCAAATATACTTTTTTTACACATTTTTTCTAAAGCAAGCTAAAAGTAACAGCTGATAACTGACAGAAGAAAGAATCCAATTACAGAGTCACAAGCTGTGAAAAAATTTGTCAACGCCGACTATATGAAAAATCCGCAATTACTTTTTGGGCAACCCAATATATAGACCAAAACTTCAAACAAAACTTTCTCTACAAATTATAAGGAATGAGATTTTTGGAAACTGTTTAAGTGTCTTGTTGCATTTATTGGTTCCTATTTCAAAAATTTTATAGCGATAGGTCTATTACTATTACTGTGCTACAGCTTGAATTAGCTTTTCTTAGCTAAATGTTCATAAATTAATAGAAAATTATATTTTTGCAGTATAAACTGTCTTAAGACACATAACAAACGACTTTTTCCATCTTTTCCAAGAGTTTGAAAAAAAAAATAAAAAAAAAAAATGTATGTTAAAATAAAAAAAATTTTTTTTTTGTTAAGAAAACTTTAAAAAATTATTTAAAAGCAAAACATTTTAAAATATGTTGTTAATAAAATTTTAGTAAATTAAAAGTCTATGTCTTATTTAACCATGTTACGAAACAAAAGCGTGCTTTACACCGTACTCAATAGTCTTTGGGTAAGTAGGGCACCTTAATCAATTTGACAATGGCGTTGATGAAGAAACATGGCGTATCAGAAATCGCGATCCACCATGCCAATCAAAGTGTTGTGAATGATAACACACACTTGCCCAACTTTTATAATACCTCTGCTATCCTCTTCTTTGAATAGTAAGCATTGAATATGATCTCGAGCTAATAAAGTTCGAAAGATAACAAAACGATCTCAAATATCAAAATAAGAGAGCCCAAAAAGACAAAAAATGTAAAATTTATTTAAAAAAAAAAAAATTGTAAAACTTATTTAAAAAATTTTGTAAAATTTGTTTAAAAAAGTGTAAAATTTATTTAAAAAAATTGTAAAATTTATTGAAAAAATTTGTAAATTTTATTTAAAAAATTTTAAAATTTATTTAAAAAATTTTGTAAATTTTATTTAAAAATTTTTGTAAATTTTATTTAAAAATTTTTGTAAATTTTATTAAAAAAATAAAACATTTTCGTTCAAAAAATTTTAAGAAATTTTTTGTTATAAAAGTAAAAAATATTTTTTGTTGAAATTTTTTTTTTAAAAAATTATAAGAATTTTTTTTTTAAAATTTTAAGAAATTTTTTTTGTCAATTTTGAGACATTTTTTTTAAATTTGAAGTAATGTTTTGTTTAAAAAAAAATTTGAAGAAGAGAGAATTTTTTTGTAAAAAAATTTGAAATGTTTTGTTCAAAAAAAAATTGAAGACATTTTTTGTTTAAATAATAAATTCATTAAAATCGGAGAAGGAATCGTTCAAGGGTCACACATTAATGGGCTAATTTTATAGAAATTTCTGTAGAACTTATGTAAATTATTGTCAGTATAGATAAATCGAACTGAAATTGAAAAGAGACTTACCCTTAATTAATAAAATACAGCCTTTTAAAACAAATCCATTTATGCACCGTGACTCCTTCAAAGGCTACGTTCTGTAAAAAATAAAAATAATAATTAATAATTTTCTCATTCCATTTGCAATTCATCGAAATTTTTCTTTCAGACTCTGTAGAGCAGTGGTAGGCAAATATAAACACAATATTGCACAGTGTTGTGAAGATACACAGCTTCCATTGGCTTGGAATAGTCTGCAGATGTCTTAGTGCGATCTTGCCATGCCCATCCGTCTGTAAGTCCATTCGTCTGTTGAAATCTCGTTACAGTCTTCAAAAATTAAGGTATAGAACTGAAACTTTATAATGATTCTTTTTTTGTTCATAGGCAAGTTATGTTTGAAGATAGGATATATCAGACTCTAATATAGCGCCCATATAGAACGATTTCCCGATTTTATGTCTAAGTCCCATTAAATGTCCCATTTCGCTGAAATTAAGCACATCGAGTCGTGTTAGACTCCTTCACATCTAAGCCGAATATGGTATAGATCGGACAACATTAGGATATATAGCCATCATATCTCCCCTTCTGCCGATTCAAGTCCTTTCTCATATATAAAAGGCGGACCTTTTATTGGTCAAGAAAAAATTTGTAAAGAGACCGCCTACAGACAGATCTCCCGTAACAATTGTGTGACTCTTTCTTACCACTGGTGTTTATATCTAAAAAATAATTATAAAAATAAGTTTTTTAAAATTGCAGGACGCCTGTGCTAAGAACGGTCCAAATCGGTCTATAACCTGGTGTAGCTCCCATACAAACTGATCTCTCGATTATCGTTGTTCGGTTCCTAGAAGCTTTAATTTTTGCCTGCTTTGGCAGAAATTTGGGGTAAAATTGTGCTTTTCAGCTAATTTTTTTTTTGTATCAATTTTTCGCAGAATCCTTGGAGGTGGGGTTTAAAGATTCAGCACGGCCGAAAGCGTTTTTACTTGTTCAAACCAACTCCTTTCCATTTGTTTGGAGGAATTTTACCTAAACTTATCATCCCATTCTCCATATTATTACGAATATCAGAATACCTACTTTTTCCCTGGGAGAAGGGAAATGGGAGTAAAGAAGAAACTCCCGGCGAGGGGAAAAAGAGAGTAGAGAAAAACCTCCCAGTGAATTTTTGTTCAGAATAGCGCTGCTAGTGTTTTGTATCAATATTCCAAACCTTCTGCAAATTTGCCCATGAACATTCCATTAAGGAACTACAGCAAACTTCTCGCAAATCAATGAGTGCTGTCCGATTTAATTTTAACCTCAATGACAAGGGGCCTCCTTTTTATAGCCGACTCCCAACGGCGTGCCACAGAGCGACACTCCTTTGGGCAAAAGTTTTTACATGGCAAAGTACCTCAAAAATGTCGCCAGCATTAGGTGGGGAAAACCACCGCTGAAAATTTTTCTAATGGTCCTGCCAGGATTCGAACCCAGGCATTCAACGTTATAGGCGGAAATGCTAACCTCTGCGCTACGGTGGGCTCCATTTTAAACCTTCTGTGATTGTTAAAATACTGATTCTATCTGGCATCCCTACAATTGGAACCAATCAAAATAAAAGCTTAGCATTTTCCTTGCTTTAAGAAAAAAAGCTCTTTAATATCCTGTTAAACAGGTCCTTTGCTCCCAATTCTCAGAGAAATTTATCTCTCTCACTCTCTGTTTCACTCTTTCTCTCGACCAGTAATGTATCAAATGCTCTCCTTCGGATTCTCTCTCCTGCTGTTTATCTTAGCCTCTCTCATTCACTGTCTCCCTCTATCTCTATTTGGCCATCCTCTAGCATTAATATCGTGGTTTTTAAATGAAATGGAAATTAATTCATAGAGTGTATTAAAAGAATGTTAGTTCGGTAAATATATGCATTTGAAGAGTATCACTGTCCACTTTCGTGGGAAGTTGTTATGACCATAATAATAAATACCAACGTAGGAGTATAACTTATTAGACCACAAGTTATATTCAAGACAACAACGATGGTCAGCTTGATGGGGGGGAAAGATTAAAATGAGTACAATTTTTAGTGTCCTTTATTTTTCTGCCCACGACAAAAACAATTTTTTGTGGGCCTATGAATGAAGTGATTTCAACAAGTTATTTCATATGATCTGGTTTAAGGCAATGTCTTGTTTTGTTGTCGTTTTTCCTTTTACTTTCTTATAATAAACAAAGTGTGTAGTCTTAAGGAGAATCTATTTACTTTCTTACCCAGTGCAGTTGGGATTAAAACGAAAACAATGTAAACAAATTTATGTCTAAATTCAATTTCTTCACATTTTCAATTGAGTTTTTATTAAATGCTTAGCCCAAAATGGCAAAGGGACACAGAGTCAAAAAACAAAAGCTTCTTTTGTTTGTTGCAGGCGGCAATGAACTCTGTATCGAGTCGCGTTGAATCTTCAACGCCCTCTTAATGCTTGCCTTTAGGCTCTGAATGGCCCATAGCCCTAGCTATTTCGTGTGTGTTTGTTTGTTCTTGCCTGCTTTCTTGTTGTAATATAAACATCATGATCTAATAAACTTCAATAACAGCCCCATAATAATTGTAATTTTATTTTTTTATTATTATTTTGTATTCTTATTATTCTTGCTGCTGCTACTTCTTTCTCTTCTTGTTCTTTCTGCTTGAGCGACGTCTTTGTAAAACGTTTAAGTGTTCGAAAAGAAATGAAAACACACACACACACACACATATACACCGACACGCTAAGGGAGAGGAAATGCTTCAATACAAACAAACACATACTCGTTAATAAGTAAACAACAACAACAAAACGAAAAAAAAGAAATAACCAAACACACGCACTCACATACTGGCAAAGGCCTCTGCACAAACAAACAATGTATTGTTTTCGACAGTAACGTCAAAATTCAATGCCTGGCCTGTTTGTCTGAAAGTATGTCTATCCTTCCTTCCTTCCCCTTATCAGTGTGTGCATGTGTGTCAGTAAGCCAGAGAGGAAGAGAGCAAGCATTCACGCTCTTCCCCTATCATATATCGCATAGCATGTTCCGACTAACCTACATACTACATGTATGAAATGTATGAGAGTGTATGTATCAAAACACGGCAGCAGCAGCAGCAGAACACTCTCTGTGTCTCTCTTCAAGAGTATGAGTGCGTGGTGGTCTTTATAATGGATGCTAACATCATAATAATAACGAACGAACAATGAAGCATATTTTAGGGCTTTTAACGAAAGCATTTATTTGCATATAAGTGCTTATAATGATAATGTACATATTTCATCTTACCCTTAGCGTCAGTAGTGATAGTAGTTGTAACAAGCCAATGGACAGACAGACAGACATACGGCTGGCCAGAGGTACAGACGGACGATGGCTGCCTGTTGGCATGATGGGGTATCTTTGACTTTGTGTGATGTTGTTATGATGGCCCTAAAACTTTCAACATTTCGTTATTTCTTTTAATATATTTGGCTTTTCTTTTAGGCAGACCTAAATGGAAACATGGACACAGTGGTATCAAATATCAGGCAATAAGCTTATGTTACCAAAATGTGCGTAAAGGCAAAAGCAAATACATGGCACATTGATTGAACTTTTGGCAATAGACGTCTATAGATATCATTTTTGTTTTTGTACAGCTAGCAGGATAGGGCATATAGCAGACATTCAAAGGTTCTTTGGGTATCAAAGCTAGACATAAAATATTCTTAAGGAAAAAAAATTGGGTCTTAGACGAATGTTGTTACAACTAAAAAACGAAAACAGTGCATCCCCATACTCTGAAGAAGGTAGAAGAACAAAAAAAGTAAAAACGCATTAAGTTCAGCCGTGCCGAGCCTAAAATACCCACCATCATGGATGTATTTCACAACGTATTTTATTGTATCTATATACAACATCTAATATCTATATACTACATATAGTTGTAACCAAATACAAGCCAATCTGTCTTTATAGCGTCTTTAGCTTGACTCCCTTTTTTCAAATTTTAGCGAATTTGATGGTCGGACATTGGGGACCATAGCGCAACTCACTGCTCCAAATTTTAACGAAATCCAGCAATCAGGCGATTAAAATGCGGAACCGTGTGGCCCGATATGGACCCTATTAAGTTCGGATATCGTGGAGCGTTTTGCAATGTTTCAAATTTAATCGAAATCGGACAAAACATACGTCTTTTATGGGTCTAGCGCCTTTAGTGTATAAATCAATATGGACCATATTCCAGAAAAAAATGGGGCTTTCATGGGCGTAACACCCTAATTCGGCAGATGGGCTTATATAGCAGCTATATCTTCATAAATGTGTTCTGATATGAAATAATTTTGATTCGCAAATCGGGTGGCCTTCACTTATGTATATTTCTAATTACTAGCTCCCATGCTTATTGCACGACAACACGGTGCGATTGCCCTGCCATGACCACCATAGTGAGCTACAACACCAGTTTTAGACCTTCTGTAACGGGCAGTGGGAAATCGCCGTAGGAGTTTTCCAAGGGAGCCAACCCTGGCTAAGAAGCCAAATAACATTTGTGAGTTGTTAGGTGACAGGATGATAAAGTTTCTTTTGCCCACGGGGACTTTTTGGGAAACAGAAGAGAAAAGTACAAAACACAACATTACATGCTCTAAAAACAGCATGTACAACAATAGCAACAGCAACAACAATAACCACTATCCAAACGATTTTAACTTGGCTTTGTTGTTATTGCCATTGTCCGTTTCAAGCTTTACGTTTTAGGTTGTACGCTTATGCCCAGCTAAATTTCTCCCTGATTAATATGCCGCACACGCTAAAGTATTTTAAACACATTTTATTACCTACATTCCACTCCCTTTCCATGCTGGTGCAAGCGCTATATGTATTTCTCCTACTTGCGTCTTCTTTGTATTGTAGTAAGGATAACAAATTAGTCTGTGCTTCCCGGTTATTCTTGTGTTGTTTTGTGATAACACATCGGAAACAATTTCCACATGCAATCTGTTGGAGGTCTTGTCCAACAAAAATGAAAAGAGTAACGCTGCAAGGGGAAATCCAAGTAACATGGTCAATTTATTGTCAAACAATTTATCTAAAACAAAAAAAAAAAACACTCAAAAAACAGCAACAAACAAAATTGACAAGGATCTAGTGTTGGGTTCAAACAAGAACAAGAATTTAAAAAAGAACTTTAAATTCTCTTGATGCGGTCGTTGATGATGACAGCGTTGACAACAGTTCATTTGTCATTTCTATGCCTTTGTGTGTGTATGTGTGTGTGTGCTACACAAAAGGCTGCCAAGAAAGTAGACATATGCCTTAAGGCTAATCTCATGAAACGGTCACCAAGTTAAATCCTGCAATTTACACAACGATATAAATTCTAGGCCGCCTGTAACACTGCCGACGGGAAAGTCGGAGGTCAATGTAATTACCCTCCAAAGGCTACCGTTATTTTAAATGAGTTTTTTGCCCAAAGTTGCTAAATTTAAAAAAATAAATTGAAATAAAATTGAGTTATGTACACAAACCTAATCTTCGATCAGGAAAATGATGAGCAGATATGACACATCCTAGGTTTTCGAAAGGACAAAGAGTGGGCAGATTGGTATTCACTCTGTGTTCAAGCACGTATAGTTTTAAATATGAATTATATTATGCATGATACTAAAAAGGGAACGATATGCTGTTAGGAGAAGTATACAGATTAATGAACATAGTAGAAGTTAGATCAATGGATGGACAAGTTTGTGGAATAGACGTCAGAGAATAAGCAGAGTAGTAGACTGTGTAGAGGATAGAGTAATTGTCGAAGTAAGGGACGAAGTAATGGGCATAGTAATGGATGAAGTAATGAAAAGTAAAAGATGAAGTAATGAACAAAGTAGTGGACGATGTATCGGAAGAAATAATGAGCGAAGTTATGAACGAATGGACGAAGTTATGGACGAACTAATGGACGAAGTAATGGACGAAGTAATGGAAGAAGTAATGGACGAAGTAATGGACGAAGTAATGGACGAAGCAATGGACGAAGTAATGGACGAAGTAATGGACGAAGTAATGGACGAAGTAATGGACGAAGTAATGGACGAAGTAATGGACGAAGTAATGGACGAAGTAATGGACGAAGTAATGGACGAAGTAATGGACGAAGTAATGGACGAAATAATGGACGAAGTAATGGACGAAGTAATGGACGAAGTAATGGACGAAGTAATGGACGAAGTAATGGACGAAGTAATGGACGAAGTAATGGACGAAGTAATGGACGAAGTAATGGACGAAGTAATGGACGAAGTAATGGACGAAGTAATGGACGAAGTAATGGACCAAGTAATGGACGAAGTAATGGACGAAGTAATGGACGAAGTAATGGACGAAGTAATGGACGAAGTAATGGACGAAGTAATGGACGAAGTAATGGACGAAGTAATGGACGAAGTAATGGACGAAGTAATGGACGAAGTAATGGACGAAGTAATGGACGAAGTAATGGACGAAGTAATGGACGAAGTAATGGACGAAGTAATGGACGAAGTAATGGACGAAGTAATGGACGAAGTAATGGACGAAGTAATGGACGAAGTAATGGACGATGTAATGGACGAAGTAATGGACGAAGTAATGGACGAAGTAATGGACGAAGTAATGGACGAAGTAATGGACGAAGTAATGGACGAAGTAATGGACGAAGTCATGGACGAAGTAATGGACGAAGTAATGGACGAAGTAATGGACGAAGTAATGGACGAAGTAATGGACGAAGTAATGGACGAAGTAATGGACGAAGTAATGGACGAAGTAATGGACGAAGTAATGGACGAAGTAATGGACGAAGTAATGGACGAAGTAATGGACGAAGTAATGGACGAAGTAATGGACGAAGTAATGGACGAAGTAATGGACGAAGTAATGGACGAAGTAATGGACGAAGTAATGGACGAAGTAATGGACGAAGTAATGGACGAAGTAATGGACGAAGTAATGGACGAAGTAATGGACGAAGTAATGGACGAAGTAATGGACGAAGTAATGGACGAAGTAATGGACGAAGTAATGGACGAAGTAATGGACGAAGTAATGGACGAAGTAATGGACGAAGTAATGGACGAAGTAATGGACGAAGTAATGGACGAAGTAATGGACGAAGTAATGGACGAAGTAATGGACGAAGTAATGGACGAAGTAATGGACGAAGTAATGGACGAAGTAATGGACGAAGTAATGGACGAAGTAATGGACGAAGTAATGGACGAAGTAATGGACGAAGTAATGGACGAAGTAATGGACGAAGTAATGGACGAAGTAATGGACGAAGTAATGGACGAAGTAATGGACGAAGTAATGGACGAAGTAATGGACGAAGTAATGGACGAAGTAATGGACGAAGAAGTAATGGACGAAATAATGGACGAAGTAATGGACGAAGTAATGGACGAAGTAATGGACGAAGTAGTGGACGAAGTAATGGACTTAGTCGTGGACGAAGTAAAGGACAAAGTAATTGACAAGGTAATGGATAAAGTATTGGACAAAGTTTTGGAGGTAGTATTGATATATATAGTAGATATATATAATAGACTATATAGTGGACAGAGTAACGAATGAAGTAATGGACAGAGTAGTGGAAGGAGTAGCTGACAATGTAATGGACAGAGGGAGTTTTTGACGGGATAGCAGGCAGGATAGTTGTCTGCCTAGTGGACAGAGTGTTGAACGGAGAACTTGAAAGAGGAGCAGAGCGAATAGCGGTTCAAAAAGAGAGAGAGATGTAGTTGAAGCGCATCTAGGGAACTTAGTAGCGAACAGAGAAGGTTGGAAAATCAGACGAAATTGTAAGAGAATAATGTGAACTAAGCAGTTAAGTTATAAAAGAATTACAATGATGGACTAAAACAGTCAGAGAAAAGAAATTAAAAAAGTAGAGGAAGATGTAGAGGACGAAGTAGAGGACAAAGTAGAGAAGGAAGTAGAGGAAAAAGTACCGCACTGGCAGTCAGAATAAGTTCCACTTTAGCGGATGTGAACATTCGCAATTTGTTGGGCTTTTTATAACGATCTGGATGGATCAACGGTAGGAACTTAAGGGCATATTCCTTCTCCTGTTCCTGTGGTATCACAATGGGCGAAAACGTCTTAGTGAGTCTGATGGCACACTGACACTTAAACCTAACCTAACCTAACCTAACCTATATTGATTGCAATAGAAACGATATAGATCGGAAATTTTCAGAAAAAACAGATAGTTGAACTAAGTTACACTGAAGGGAATACTTTTGAAAGAAAAGTTATGTTAGATAAGGAATTGTTGAAGAAGGATCACTGAAAAAAGGAATAGTGGAGGACATACAAAATGTAAGTAATAGAATATTAGGTTAGAGTGTCAGTCTTTTTTTTTCTTTTTGTTTAAATATACTTTCTTAACTATTTAAGACCATTGTGTCATAAGATATGTTACAGAAAGAACAAGTAATGGAACTTAGCATACAAAAGAATTCCTGAAGAAAGCATAACTGAACGAAGACTACGGAAAGGTAAAAATAAGCAATGACAGACTACGGAATGATTTCCCAAGCTTAGACTACTGAAGAAAAATTCCTAAGGAAGGTAAGAATGCTGAAGGGGGGATTTTTAAGTATAGAATTGTGATGGAAAATAACGGAAGCGAGGTTTGATGAAGGAAGTATTGGGGAAGGAACGATTGCTTAAGGAAGGATTGCTGCAGAATTTCGGAAGGAAGCATAAATGTAGAAAAGGATATAGAAAGACAAAAATTATGTAAGGAAAGACTACGGAAAAACGAAATACCAAAAGAAACATTTATGTGGACAGTTTTCTGAACGAAAGACTTCTGAAGCAAAGATATCTGAAAGAAGCAAGTGTAAAGAAAAACAAATATAAAGGAAAAATATCTGGCAGAAGGATTTTTCAAGGAAGAGTTTCATGATTTCTGACGGAAAGACTTTTGAAGAATTTATTTTATGAAGGAAAGACTTCTGAAGAAAGATTTCCGAAGGAAAGACTTCTGAAGAAAGATTTCTGAAGGAAAGACTTCTGAAGAAAGATTTCTGAACGAAAGACTTCTGAAAAAGGATTTCTCAATGAAAAACTTCTAAAGAAGAATTTCTCAAATTTTTCTTTAGGAAGGACTTCTGAAGTAAACATTTGAGAAGGAAGGTCTTCTGAAGGAAAGATGTCTCAAGAAAAGATTTCTGAAGAAAGATTTCTGAAGGAAAGACTTCTAAAGAAGGATTTCTCAAAGAGAAAGACTTCTAAAGAAGAATTTCTCAAAGAGAAAGACTTCTGAAGAAGGATTTCTCAAGGAGAAAGACTTCTGAAGAATGATTTCTCAAGGAGAAAGACTTCTGAAGAATGATTTCTCAAGAAAATATTTCTTATGAAAGGACTTCTGAAGGGAAGATTTCAAAAGGAAGGTCTTCTGAAGGAAAGATGTTTCAAGGATAGATTTCTGAAGAAGAGATTTTCGATGAAAAGATTTTTGAAGAAAAAATATGATTACTAATGGCAAGAGATCTGGAGCGAATTCCGCAAGGAAGATTTATGAAGAAAAAATTAATGAGGGAAAGATTACTATAGGGAAGATTTCTTAAGGATAGATTTCTGGAAGGAAGATTTTTGAAGTAATGATTTCTGAAATTAAGTTTTCTAAAGGAAAAGGAAGTAAGCTGTAATAGTATTAGTGAAAGAAAGATTACGGAAGGAAGGTTAAGACAAATAGGGATTAATGAAACCGGAGGTAGGAAAATGAGAAACGAAAGAATACAACAAGGAAGGACAAAGTAAGAATGCATTACGAATGTTTTGTGTAATGCAAGAAGAAAGGAGAATGTATCAAATATAAAAATTTAATCAAATAATGGACGAATGGGATGAAAAAAGAAGGGAGTAGGAAGAAAAGTCAGGAATCAAGGTATGACTTAAGATTGCAAATGCAATGGCAATTTGCAGATTCCCTTAAGGAACAGGGGCAAACTTCTCACACATATGAATAAGTGTGTGCGATTCAAGCTATAAGATCAAGATTACATGGGCAGAATTAGAATTAGTGAGATTATATTGGCAGAATTTGAATTAGTAAGAAAATTTTTTCTTGTTCTTGTAGCAAACCAATCAAAGGATCACTTTTTAAATTTTAATTTTCTTATTGTCAATTCTTCTTATTTTCATATTTTTCCTCCTTATTAAATTACCAAAACCTTCAAAAGAAAATGCCAACTTTTTACAGCAAATAATAACCTACTCACTAAGGCAATTGGTTGTCCCAGCAAACCTTTTTCTGGAAATTGCTTTCGCTTTCAATTATGTAAAGATGTTTTACCAATTAATAGATGTTTTCATTTTTTTGCTGAGGACCGCTTTTATTAATATCTAGGGTTAAAATTCAATTAATTTCCATGTTGTGTTTATTAAAGAAAAAAAAACAGCGTGTCAATATTTTTTTTTTTGCCAATGACAAGGAGATGATGATGATAGTCTCTGTAACTGTGGTTGTCCATCTCCAAGCCTTCGGTATCCTTGTCCCTCTCATTAACTTCAATTTTTTTTTTGCATAACTTATTGATTCATATTATTTAAAGATTGATTTAATTAAGTTGCTTGATATCTGCAAGCAGTATGTCAGGCTACAGTCTGGTGCAAATTGGCTTAATTTGAAGCAAAGGTCATTCGCGTGTCACCAAGAGTTAAGTTGACAAAGAGAGACAGAAAGCAAGACAAAATTTAAATAAAATGTCCCTAACAAGATACAACTTCATCCATCATGAGAGCATACCCGGTGGTTTCCCTTCTTTAATCCATGGTCTTTGTCAAGGGATGTCAGCCAATGCTGTTCCCCCCCTCTCTCCTGGGAACACATTAACCCTATAATGTATCAGGGTTAGAGGACAAATGAAAGAAAAATGATGATGCTCAGCAAAATGATGACCTTTGCATTGTAATACAACAAGTCTCAATGAGTTCTTTTTATAGAAAATAAAATCAGAGGCAAGGGACCAGGGACAAGGCAAAAAGGATATGGTTTTCACTAAGGACATGCAAATATTATTGATTTATCATTCGTAATTTATATGTATGTACGTATGTGTAGCAGATTTATTTGCAAGTATAAGTAACAGATAAACCTTTAACCCGCATCATTATTATCATCATTGGCTTGGGCCTGGGCATAATCATTCATCCAGCTCATCAGCAAGGCTTTTGTATTAACATTGTCATTCATCATCAGCCACACTGTGTGAATGTGTGTGTGTGTGGAAGAGTGTTTGTATGGGTACAAGTTGTTAACATATTCCATTGTACTTTTCCAGCAATTTTATTGACATTTGTATTACCAACAATTGACAGACGGGTAAAACATGGTTAAGTCAGCTCATCTCTGCTCTGCTCAATGAGGACGAAACGACTACAATGCCGATGCTGACGCTGATATTGCCGGCCAGAACAATGGCAAAGTGAAGACAGTAGGGAAAAAAAAACACCCTCACCAACAGTGTGATATCCTTTACAACATTTTGGGAGAGGGAAAACAAAACTTGCCACAAAAAAAGAAGAATAAATTGTAATATTCATTCTTTGGATAAATATGCAAAAAAGAAACCAGCAGCAACAAAATGAACGAACGAATCATGGATGGCATTCTCAGGGCACACAAAGGATCTTAACAAGCGAGCACAAAAACCAGCAGCAAAAAGAAGCTGAAAGACAGTAGCAGTTACTGTCCGCCTGTCTGCAGCATTATTGAAATCAAACACCATCATTGAAAGTGGTCCCGCCTTCCTACATTCTCCCTCTCTTGCAGACCACCTAGTTTAGCATTATGCCTTTGGAGTGCCAGACAGCAGCCCCTTAATGCTCGAGAACTTAATTTCCGCACAATTAAATCGGAACAAAGACACTTTGTCTTTCAACCCAAGAACAAGAGTCAGACCAAGACCAAGCTCTTGCTGCTGCATATAGATTTCTGGTATTCGTTATGATTTTTGCTTTTACATCTTCCTTTTTCGGACAGCATATCAGGCAGTTTCGCCGCCTGGACAGCAACTATCCCTTATGCATAATATTTCAATTGCGTGGTAGACATAACAAAGTGTCTTGACCAAAAAAAAAAGAATAAAAAAGAGAAGGAAAAAGAAATCAAAAAATATCCAAAGCAAGAACAAGGAGGTAAGCAAGGACTCTTAAAACTAATGAGAAAATCACACAATACGTCTCCAAGACGAATGTAGGAATATTTACCAGGCTGACTTACAAATGACTTGGAAGTTGGGTAGAGGTCAGCAGTAGTCACAGTCGCCATTGCCATGACCCCAAGTTTATGCACTTCTTAAGCTTGTTATGTTTTTGGTGTGTCTGTCAATTAATTGCTGAATGGTCTTTCCTTTCCATCACCATCACCACCACTACCGCATCATCATCATCATTCCCATTAATGAGATGTAATAAGGCGGAAATTATAGTTCTCTTCATCTTGTTTTGTATTCCTCCTGTTTTTTCGGTCATTTAACCTTTGTTTATACAAAAATATTGTAATGATTTTCTTCTTTTTTTCATTTCGTCTTTTTTTTTGTGTTTGCATTTGTTTTTGAGGTGAATGAATGAATAATTGAATTGCCTTGCTCGTGCTCGTGCTCGGAAAATAAGTCCCTAGACCCCCTCCATAATTGTTGTCCTTCGTCTACTTAAGGACAAAGCAAAAAAACATAGCTATAACAATTGGGCAAGCACAGAATAACAACTTGTTGCCTATGGTTGCTTAGATAAGGATGAAAAGTGAAATTCCCTAATTGAAATCTTAGTAAAGACCTCCTTTTAAATGAATTGCCATTTGGGATTTTTTTTTTGTTGTATTTATTTGGCTAAGCTTAAAATAGGCACTCGAGGTTGGCAAGATATTAGAGATGGAAAAAGAAAGAGAAGAAAAATCAGAGGGAAATTTTTTTGGGATATATAGTAGAGAGTAATTTTTTTAAAAACCGTTTTTTTAGCAAATATTAAGACAGAAACACCAACTTGAATTAAACAAGTAAAAATGCATTAAATCCGGCCGGGCTGAACTTTGGGTACCCACCCCCACGAAAATATACAATAAATGCCATTGATCATAATACGGTCAAAAATTCACGTTTTATGGACCTCAGAACTTATATCGGGAGATTGGTATATGTATATTACAGCTATATCTCTAAATATAGACCGATCTGAACCATATTGAAGACGAATGTCGAGGAGCCTAACACAGCCTACTGTGTAAAATTTCAGCGAAACAAAGCAATAAACGTGCCTTTATTGTCCCAAGAACTTAAATTGGCAGATCGCTATTGGCAGCTATTTTTAAATATAGTCCGATCTTGACCATTCTCGGTACGAAACGTAAGGGATCTAACGCAACTCATTGTGCCTAATTTCAGCAAAATCGGTTAATAAATGCACTATTTATGGGTCTAAAACCTTAACCTTCTTCCACCTTCACTTTTTCTTATTTTCATCAACGATCTGTTGAGTCAGACATCAAATCTACTCATTTGTGGTTGACAGTAATCTCTGTCATTCGTACTCATTAGATCATAGACCGAGTCTTTCAGAGATTGAGGACAAGAGGCGGGTTATGGACGATACACTCTACCAGGATTTGCTCGCCATTTCTAAGTGGGGCCGAATGAATCGAGCAGATTTTAATCCGCGAAAGACTCAGTGCAGTTTGTTGTCACACAAACGATTCCCTGACCCATTACGATCATTTTTGTTGAGCAATCAGAAGCTCTTGATCTTCTGAGCATGAAAATACAAAGTGATGTCTGTTGGGCTAAACATCTAATTGAGGTGTCGAAAGAAGCATTTAAGTGTTTAGGTTTCCTTAAACGGTATAAGAATTATTTCATTCCTTCTGATCTTTTTAACATCTATACCACTTTCATAAGGCCGAAAATGCCGTACAACTCACATGTATGGGCTGGAGCTTCAAAATCATCTCTGGAGCTACTGGACCATGTACGGAGGAGAGCAATGACCTTGATTGGGGACAGTAGGGTATCCAACTCTATTGCCCGCCCATGTGGGTTCTATAGGTACTTTCATGGTGTGTGTTCGTCTGATATTCGTCTTTTTATTCCCGTTTGTAATTGGTTGGGCAGCATTGTGCGATCCATGCATTATAGAGAAATTCTTATTTTGTCCGAACCGTTCGTATTTGGAATCAACTTCCGGCTAAGGTAAGTATCCAACTCTATTGCCCCCCTTGAACATCGCCGCAATGTGGGTTGTTTGACGCTGTTCTATCGGTACTTTCATGCTGTGTGTTCGTCTAATATTCGTCTTTTTGTACCTGATGTAAGGATATTTGTCAGGGACATTCCAGGAACTCACATTCGTTTGTAATTGGTTGTCCAGCATTGTGCGGTCCATGCATTATAGAGAAATTTTTATTTCGCGCCACACGTTCATATGTGGAATTAACTTCCCGCTAATGTTTTTCCCACCCACTATGACATCCAAAGATTTAAGACAAATGTCTATAAACACTACATCCTTTTCCACCCCTTCAATTCCTAACCGCCAACGCAATGCACTGCATTCATAGGAGACATCCCCTGCGTGTAGGTTGCTAGACAAAAAAAATCGGGAGTTCGGTATATATAGGGCACCTATTTCAAAAACTGGGCCGTATTGAACAGGGATGTCCAGGAGTTCAACACTACTCCATAAACCACATTTCTGCGAAATCGGACAGTTAATGGGTCCAATTATGATGGGTATAAAAAGTCAGTTGAAAATCATGAGAGAAATCATTATACAAAGTGTTAGCCCAATCGGATGAAAATTGCGCCCTCTATAGGCTCAAGAAGTAAAATCGGGAGTTTTAATAAGGAAATTATATCAGGTTATAGGCCGATTCGAAAGATACTTGAAATAGTTAACACGAAGAACAAATGAAAAATGCAAGATTGAGACATATTTACAATCGGATCGCTATTTTGTTGTTCAATTTTGCATATAGTCAAATTTTGCCAATAGTATCGATATTAAAAATATCAATCGATATTCAGCCAGAAACTAAAATATCGATAGTGCCGTCGATATTTTTCCCGCTCTAATCGAGGATGCTATTCAATATTTGATTATATCCTACACCACTACTGTGGTACAGGGTATCATAACTTAGTGCATTTGTTTGTAACACCCAAAAGGAAGAGCTAGACCCATTGATAAGTATACCGATCGACTCTGAATCACTTTCTGATCCGATTTAACTTTGCCCGTCTGTCTGTCTGTCCGTCTGTCCATGTTAATTTGTGTACAAACTACAGGTCGCAGTTTTCATCCGATCGTCTTCAAATTTGGTACAGGCTTATTTTTCGGCCTAGAGACGAAGCCTATTGAAATTGGAAAAAAATCGGTTCAGATTTGGATATAGCTCCCATATATATCTTCGTCCGATTTACAGTAATAATGCAATAAAATGGTCATTTGTTAACGGACTCCCTCGAAATTTGACAGGAAGGATTTTCTTATGACTCTCGACATTACTGGTGAATTTCATAGAAATCGGTTCAGATTTAGATATAGCTCTTATACATATATATCGTCCGATTTTCACCCCTAGAGCCACTGCAAGCGCATTTATCAACCAATCTTCCCAAAGCTTCGTACAACGCTTTCCATGACGACTTCCTCTATGCCTGTAAAGTTTGATCGAAATCGGTTCAGATTTAGATGTAGCTCCCATATACATGTTCACCCGATTTGCAGTAATATTCCAATAAAATGGTCATTGGTTAACCGATTTTCTCGAAATTTGGCAGGAAGGATTTTCTTACTTGTTAATATCATGGAAAGCGGTTCAAAATTGCCACAATTTTGCACAATGGTTTCCTCTTTAATATTTAGAAAAGGCATCTGCCCGCAGTTTTTTACCTATCTGTATAATATTTCTTCGATGATACTTTAAAAAGTTGAAAGCAGTTCCATGTTCTTTTATTTTTTCTATTTACCTTTCATGCCTAGTCATTGAATTTTATATGCAAAATGAAAAAATTAAAAAAAAAATAATTAACACCAAAACTTTCCACAAAAACCACAAATCGAAAACGGAAACTGATTAGAACAAAAGAATTATAAATTATTATTCTATTTTTATATCGTCCTAATGGTAAGACATGACTTAATTAGGCCTTACAAGTGAAAATAATTTAAGAAACTATTATTCTTGGTGTTATCTTTGCAAATATCGCATTGGTATCTACAGAAAAAAAGAGTCTAATGTAAACAAGGAAATTCCCAAGCGTATGCTGACTCATTCATAGGCACCGATTATGAATAAATTAGAAACGATTGATATAAGGAAGGAGGAGGACAAGATAACATTTTTAGAATGGATTTTTTCGCTTCATTATCTTAATCTCTATGTATCCGCATTTAGAATACATTAACGCCTATATTAACTTAATTTAAGAGAGGATTTTCTTTTCTAACATTTATATGTGTGTGATACTTAAAAAATTACTATTAAAGTAAGTGACCCATATAATTTTTATTTTCAATTAATATCACTCATACCCACCCATATCTTTGCATACATATTTTAATTATCTTGTTATGTGAGCTATGCATATCAATATTCATCATACAACCTCATGTCCTAGCAGTTGTTTTAGAATAATTTTGATTTTACCCAGATATACAAAATTATGGCTTTTGTTCTCGGTACCATACAACAAAATAAAGAAAAAAACAAGTAAAAATGCGTTAAGTTCGGTCGGGCCAAACTTTGGATACCCTCCACCTTGGGTATAAATGTAAACCACCTTACCTTATGCCTCATAGCTGCTATATCGAAATTTGTTCCGATTTGGACCAAATACTTATAAGTACAAGTCATTGTTCAGTTGTGAATAACAAAATATTGGTCTTTTAAGTAGCTATACCTAAAAATAAACCGTTCTAAACCATATACGACACGAATTTCGAAAAGCCTAACATAAGCCACTGTGCCAAATTTCAGTGAAATTGAACTATAAATGCGCCTTTTATGAGGTCAAAACTTTAAATCGAGATATCGGTCTATATGTCAGCAGTATCCAAATCTGGACCGATTTGGGCCAAGTTTTAGAAAAATGTCGAAGGGCCTTACACAACTCACTGTCCCAAATTTCGGCGAAATTGTACAATAAATGCGCCTTTTTTGGCCCCAAAACCTTATATCGAGAGATCGGTCTATATGACAGCTATATTCAAATCCGGACCGATCTGCGCCATATTGCAGAAAAAAGTCGAAGGGCTTAACCTAACTCAATGTCCCGAATTTCGGAGACATTGGACGATAAATGCGCCTTTTATGGGCCCAAAACCGTAAATCGAGAGATCGGTCTATATGGCAGCTATATCCAAATCTAAATCGACCTGTGCCATACTGCAGAAGTATGTCGGGGGGGCTTAACTTACTTAACTTAACTTAACTGTCATAGCATAATTTCTCGTTATAATCCGCAAATCCACGGTGACGTATAAGTATTTTTAATGCATTTAATATAAATCATACAACCCCTTGGCCTTTTTATAATCACAATAAAACCCTTCCGCTAGTTTTACTTGCTGAAAACAATGTGCCTTTTTGCCGCCAAGAATAAATGATCATGATTCAAAAAAAAAAAGCTAAGCTGATAAGACTTTGCACATGTAAGGATCATTTAATGATTTGATTGTGTTATAATGATATCACTTGTTGCCTAAGTCTGGTAAAAGTAGATTTCATTATTTGCCCTATTTGTGGGATAGTAGGCTCTTTGTTTGTTGGTTTATTTGTTTGTTTGCCATGGAGGCATGTCTTGCATACGATGATAAACATGGTATCTACCATGGAAAATGTGTGGGTGTATGCGTAAGTAAGTGAGTGAGCGAGCGAATGTTTGCTATGGAAACCTGTTGATTACCCCAAGTCTCAAGTGCTGGGAATATAATTAATTAACCAAAGTGTTGACTATGGTGTCGAAGACAATGTCAGCGTTTCTGTTTTCGTTCTGTTGCCGCTTTCGGCTACTGTCGCTCGTTGTTTGTCGTTGTCATTATCGTGGGGCCATTAAAAAAACATTGCCACTGAAATGTAACCATGTTTTAGGTATAGCCAACCAACAAAACAATCAACCAACCTAGCATTTAAAATAAAATACCACTCTGCTTTTATCCATAGCCGTGATTAATCATCAACATGTTGATGGCATTCTCGGTATCGGTAAACTCTTCTACCAACATTTGCACATTCGAGTCTTTGGTTCATTGCGAAATGACACTAAACTGAGCGAACGATTTGTTGACGTCACTTTCACATAAACGAAGAAGCCGGCGCTTTAACATTCAATTTCTTTTTATGGAATTTTTTTTTGTATCCTGCCTCTCCTTCTACCTTATTTATGTTTAAATTGAAAGCTATTGCAGCGTGGTAGCTTTGACAAAATTAAATGCATTAATTTATGGTTTTGCAATTGGAACTGGTCGTTAAAGCGACTGGGCATTAAATACTTTTTAACACGCATAACAAATGACATCAATGAAAAAAGATACATGTAAATAATTAATTGCGGCAATTAACATCTTGAATAAAATTGCGGCAGTTAAGTTATTTCATTTTATCATCGCATCAATTAGGAAGAACAATGAAAAAAATAGCAACATATTTATGGCAAATCAATGATACTTCCATACCCCATTTCAGGACATTTAATAGCCGCGGAGACAACATGAATGCAGAATAAATCTTAAAGGCATGTAAGAGTCATTAGATCAATCAGGAAAGAGGTAATGAAATTAAAAAGTAAGAACAAGAAGGAAAAGGGTAATATAACTAAACTTTCCTTTAAGAAAGGGTACTAAAACAAACCTTTTTTTTTTGGTAAAGGGTACTAAAACAATCCTTCGCTTGGGAAAGGGTACTAAAACAAACCTTTCATTTGGGAAAGGATACTTAAACAAACTTTTCCTTTGGAAAAGGATACCTAAACGAACTTTTCCTTTTGGGAAGGATACTAAAATTAGGATTTTCTTCGGGAATGGGTACTAAAATCACACTTTCCTATGGGAAAGGGTACTAAAACCACCCTTTCCTATGGAAAAGGGTACCAAAACTACCGTTTCCTTTGAGAAAGGTTCGTAAAACTACTATATTGGGAAGGTTTCTAAAAACAACTTTTCCTTTAGAAAGGGCACAAAAATTACCCTTTCATTAAGGGCAAGGGTGCTTAATCTACCCTTTCCTTTGAGAAAAGCTTCTCAAACTACTCTTTCCTTTAGAAAAGAGAACTTATAAAACCCTTTCCTTTGAGAAAGGGTCCTCAAAATACACTTCTCTTTGGGAAATGGTACTTATTTTCAACATATGGGAAAGGGTACAAAAACTACTGTTGCCTTTAAAAGCATGGAACTTGAACTCACTTTCCTTTAGGAAAGGAAAGGGAAAGTGTACTAAAACCACCCTATGCTTTGGGAAAGGGAAGCGCAAGGTTACAAAAACCATTCTTCCCTTTGGGAAAGAGTAGTAAAACCAACATTTCCTCTTTGAAAGTAGAAATGGTGGTTTGGAAATGACGCTAAACAACCCTTTCCTTGGGGAAAGGGTACTAAAACCACCCCTCTCCTAAGGGAAAGTGTACTAAAAATACCCTTTCCTTTAGAAAAGGGTACTAAAACTACTCTTGCCTTTGGAAAATTGTACTAAAACTACTCTTTCCTTTAGAAATGGTCTTAAAACTACCCTTTCCTTTGGAAAAAGGGTACCAAATCTTCCATTTCCTTTGGGAAAGGGTACTAAAACTCCCCTTTCCTTTGGGAAACGTTACTAGAACTACCCTTTCCTTTAGGAAAACGTACATAAACTATCCTTTCCTTTAGGAAAGGAAACTTAAACTACCCTTTCCTTTGGAAAAAGGTACTAAAACTAGGCTTTCCTTTGGGCAAGAGTACTAAAACTACCCTTTCTATTGGGAAAGGGACTGAAACTATCTTCTAAAACTACCTTTCCTTTGGGAAAGTGTACTTAGACTACCCTTTACTTTGGGAAAAGGTTACTACAACTACTCTTTCCTTTGGGAAAAAGTACAAAACCACCCTTTCCTATGGGAAAGGGTACTAAAACTACCCTTTCCTTTGGGAAAGGGAGCTAAACCTACGCTTTCATTAGGAAAAAAACTATTCCTATCCTTTCCCTTGAGAAAGGATAGGATAGAAAAAAGGGTACTAAAACTACCCTTTCTTTTGAAAAAAGGGTAATTAAACTACACTTTCCTTTGGGAAAGTGTACTAAAACTACCCTTTTTTGGGTACCCTTTCCTTTTAACTGATATATAATGTTATAACGACTAAAAATACACCTTATTGGATTTCTTAAATTTCTCCATAACTGTTTTTTTTAATTATACCCTCCACCATAAGATGGGGTAATACTAATTACATCATTCCGTTTGTAACACTTCGAAATATTCATCTAAGACCCAATAGAGTATATATATTCTTGATCGTCGTGACATTGCTAGTCCATCTAGCCATGTCCGTCCGTCTGTCGAAAGCACACTAACTTTCGAAGGATTAAAGCTAGGCGCTTGAAATTTTGCACAAATTCTTCTTATTAGGCCACCGTAGCAGAGGTTAGCATGTCTGCCTATGACGCTGAACGCCTGGGTTCGAATGCTGGCAGGAACCCCTCCTAATGCTGGCGACATTTGTGAGGAACTTTGCCATGTAAAATCTTCTCCCCAAAGAGGTGTCACTCTGCAGCACGCTGTTCGGACTCGGCTATAAAAAGGAGGTCCTTTATCATTGAGCTTAAAATTGAATCGGGCAGCACTCATTGATTTGTAAGAATTTTGGTCCAGTTCCTTAATGGTATGTTTATGGGCAAATTTGCATTACTTCTTATTAGTGTTAGGTTGGTTGGGATTGTAAATGGACCATATCGGTCCATGTTTTGGTATAGCTGCCATTTAGCCAATCTCGGGTCTTGACTTCTTGAGCTTCTAGAGAGCGCTATTCTTATCCGATTTGGCTGAAATTTTGCACATATTGTCTTGATATGACTTCCAACAAGTGTGTCAAGTAAGGTCTAAAGCAGTCTATATCCTGATATAGCTGCCATATAAACCGATCTCCCGATTAGACTTCTTGAGCCACTAGAGGGCGCGATTGTTTTTGAAAATTTCCACATGACGTTTTAGTATGACTTTCAACAACTGTCACAAGTATCGTCTAAATCAGTCTATAACCTGATATAGCCGCCATATAAATAGATCACCTGATTTGACTTATTGGGAAATAGACGGCGCAATTCCTATCCAATTTGGCTGATATGTTTTGCATATGTCGTTTTGGTATGACCGGTTCATAACCTGACATAGCTGCCATATAAACCGTCCTCCCATTTTGGCCTTTTGAGCCTCTTGAAGGTTTAAAACGATTTGCATGAAATTTCGAAAATGATATTTTTATGTGATTTGTACGGAATGGCAAGCACGGTCCATATCGGTCAATAACACGATGCAGCTCATATATTGGGTTGCCCAAAAAGTAATTGCGGATTTTTCATATAGTCGGCGTTGACAAATTTTTTCACAGCTTGTGACTCTGTAATTGCATTCTTTTTTCTGTCAGTTATCAGCTGTTACTTTTAGCTTGCTTTAGAAAAAAAGTGTAAAAAAGGTATAATTGCATTCTTTTTCTGTCAGTTATCAGCTGTTACTATTAGCTTGCTTTAGAAAAAAAGTGTAAAAAAGTATATTTGATTAAAGTTCATTCAAAGTTTTATTAAAAATGCATTTACTTTTTTTAAAAAATCCGCAATTACTTTTTGGACAACCTAATATATTTGAAACAGCCATTCAAAAAACTTGACAAATGCGATCCATGGTGGATGTTATATAAGATTCGGCCAGGCCGAAGTTAGCACGCTTTTACTTGTTTTTTCTAGTCAAATTCCAAAGAATATGTAATTTCAGATATATTGACCCTTGGTGGCGTATAAGTATTACTAACTAAACAATAACATAATTTTGGATATATTAACCCATGGTGACGTATGAGTATTACTATTTAAACAATAATACTTATACGGCACATTGTTCTTTAATACATTTATTTTATGCAAGCCAAGAAAAAGAACAAAATATTGGTAATTTTGTTCTTCTACCCAATATTTTAGGCTTCTAATAATTTTACCAGCAAAAGTTGTATCACCTTTACAAAAACAATATTTATTTTCACTTTTGTCATATATCTTTCTTCCTTTCTTTCTTGTTTTGGAAAAACTTAACACTTTTCATAAAACAAATTGCTATTATTTTATAAAACCATGTTGAACTTTATCCCAATCTATATTATAGCCGTGTTTTTAATTATAACTTTTCCCACAAAGAATCATGGCATAGCATGTATTTTTAATATACCCTAAGATGAATCGCATTTGGCTACCCATTGTTTCAACTTCGAGGCTAAAGTTAACTCTTTCGCTTGCCATGTTTGTTTTTGCAGCAGTGGCATCTTTGTGATATTCTTTTAAAATTCCCATGGAATTTATGAGAGCCATGAAAGTGGCATTACCCCATTGAAAGAGCGAGTTTTTTCTTGCTCCTTGTGTCTTTATCTATCTCTGAATGCAACAATGTCTCCAATGTGTTCTTTATATTGGCATTGTGATGTTTCAATAAAAATACAAAAAAAAATTGGAAAACTGAAAAAGAAACCAAAGCAAGCCAAATGCAGAACTAAAGAAATCTTTTTTTCTGCTTTATATCTATATACAGCCCATGGTAAATGGCAGCCCACCTGTACGTCTGTCTGTCTATGTGCTCCGACTCCTAGAGCATTCCCGGCAATCCAATGCCATTCCATGCCACATTGTCATTTAGTTGCAACTTTGTTTGCAATATTCGTTCGTACTGTTTTATGGCTTTAGTATTTTTTTATTACCCTTTCAGCAGCAATATGCAACGTTCCTAAATGTAGAGATCCACTCATATATACTACGTACTTGTGGTTGTGTATGTACGAATGTATGTATGTGCATGGGGAATCCTTTCGTTTAGCTATGTGAGCGCAAGTTGTTCTTCGCATTTAATCCTACAATGTGAATGAATGAATGCCAGCCACATAAGCTCATTTGTTGCTCGAGGAAGTGATGCTGTTACTGCTGATGTTTTTCTACTGTTTCTCATTGGTCCTGGGACCCAGAAACTTTTGCACAAACTCAGCGATGCCCCCTCTAAAATTCATGGGGCATATTGTTGCAACAAGTTGTATGAGTGTATGCATGCGGCTATATGTACTATGTATTGTATCTCTGGGTAGCCTGGAATTTTTTTCAATTATGTTTTAAGCGACCAGCCACAATACTTTCCTCTATGGTCTACCAAATGCAGAAGTCATAAACTTCGATTAGCATGAAGCTGCGGTAGCCAAGCAGCCACTTGCTTTGGCCAACGAGGAAAACGTTTGTGGGGACAAAGTTCTAACAAACAATCTTCAAAGTAAACTGCAATTAAAGCCCTGACATACTTTGCATAATTTTAAATGATAATAATTTATTATAAATGGCTTTAGAATAAAAATATTAATAAAATATGTTTTAGTTGAGAAATGTCCCATGAGCAAATGAAAGGAAATCTATGAAAACTAAAAGTAAGGCGGAAGGGAAGCGAAAATTTATCAGTACTTTTGGTATATGTACTAATTTAACACAAGTAAAGCGTGCTAAGTTCGGCCGGGCCGACTCTTATATACCCTCCACCATGGAACGTTTTTGTGGAGTTCTTTGCCTGGTATCTCTTTTTAGGCAAACGAAGGATAATGGATAAGAATTGCCATGCCATTGGAGCTATATCAAGTTATGGTCAGATTTGAACCAAAATTGTATTGAATGTTGGAGACTATAGTAGTCATTGTGTAAAATTTCATCCAAATCTGATAAGAACTGCGCCCTCTAGTGGCTCAAGAAGTCAAGATCCCAGATCGGTTTACATGGGAGCTATATCAGGTTATCAACCGATTTAGACCTTATTTAGCACAGCTGTTGGAAGTCATAACAAAACATGTCATGCAAAATTTCAGCCAAATCGGATAAGAATTAAGCCCTCTAGAGGCTCAAGAAGTCTATTCGGGAGATCGGTTTATATGGCGGCTATATCAGGCTATGCACAATCCAAAATTTCAGCTAACTCGAATGAGAACTGCGAGAGAATTGAGAAATGAGAATTAAGATCGGTATATATGACAGCTTGATCAGGTTATGGGTCGATTTAAACCATACTTAGCACAGTTGTTGAAAGTCATAGCAAAACATATCATGGAAAATTTCAAATCGGATACGAACTGCGCCCTCTAGTTACTCAACAAGTCAAAAGCCAAGAACGGTTTATATGGCAGCTATATTAAAACATGAACACATTTACGATCCCAACCGACCTACACTAGTAAGAAGTATATGTTCAAAATTTAAAGCGTCTAGCATTCCTACATCTAAAGTTTGCGTGATTCCGACACACAGACCGACGGACATGGCTAGATTGACTTAAAATGTAATGACGATCAAGAATTCGGTGAGCTCTTCGACAAATATTTCGAGGAGTTACAAAAATTAAGCATGACAATCATTGCTGTTCCTACTCTTATAAAATAAAGCAGAAATATGGGAAAAAAATAACTTCCAATAGCTTTGTTAAATACGGTCCAAATCGGTGAAGAACATGATATAGCACCCATATAAACCGATATCCCTATTTGACTTCTTGAGCCCCTGGAAGCCTCAATTTTCATCCGATTTAGTGTTTTGTTATGACTTACAACAACTTTGTTAAGTACGGCCCAAATCGGTCAAGAACATGATATAGCTCCCATGTAAAGCGATCTTCCGTTTAGACTTCTTGAGTCTCCAGAGGGCGCAATTATTATCCGATTATTTTGAAATTTTGCACAAAGTGTTTTGTTGTGTCTCGGAACAACTATGCTAAGTATGGTCTAAATCGCTGCATAACCTGACATAGCTCCCATATAAATCAATCTCTCGATTATACTTCTTTAACCTCTAAAGGCGCAATTCTTATCCAATTTGGCTGAAACTTTATACAACATCTTCTCGCGTGACTTTCAACATACGTGTCAAACATGATCTTAATCGGTCTATAGCCTGATACAGCCCAAAATATAAACCGATCTTCCAATTTTACTTCTTGAGCCCCTAAAGGGTGCAATTCTCATCCGAATTTGCCGACATTACATTCAATGATTTCTGCTGTGCTCTCCAACCTTCAATTCAATTATGTCCCGAATCGGACCCTAACTTGGTATAGCTGCAATAGCATGGCAAATCATATCCATTATTCTTTGTTTGCCTAAAAAAGAGATACCGGGCAAAGAACTCGACAAATACGATTCATGGTGAAGGGTATATAAGATTCGGTCCGACCAAACCTAAATTTAATTTCCTAGAGCAATAATACTTTTATTTCATCATAAAGAATATGATAGGCTAGAGGATGCGTGGAAAATTACCAAACATGAGATCGAGAGTTCAAATCTCCGCGGCGGCAAAATTAATAATATTGTTTTTAAGGTAATAATAGAGAGATTGGCAGAGACAAACCCGAGATTAAGCAGCGGGCCGAACAAAGAAATAAAACTAACAACCACACCGAAGCAAGCTTGCAAGTGCATGATGTGGGCTGTGGTTGGCTTAATGGCTTTGTTTTGCTTACGGATAATGTCGTTGTTGTTGTTATATGTAGGTTTGCCAAAAAGGGTTTTTTAACAAAAATTGTTTACTTTGTCGTTGAGATTCAAACTAAATTATTGCAGGAAAATAAACAAATTTTGTAGTTGGTTTTTCGACAAAACTCGTTGGTTCTCAATATTATTTTTATCTGTATAGATTATCGTAAAATTCTAAAACGATTTCCTAAGCCTGTCCGTCTAGCCACGCTATCACGCTACAGCATTCAAAAATAATAAAGACATTAAGTTGAGATTTTGCACAGATCCATAATATTTTTTTCGCAGGTTAAGATTGAAGGGACGAAAACGGTCCATATTTCGATATAGCTGTCATATAGACCAATCTCTCCATTTAGGGTTTTAAGCCCATAAAGCCGCATTTAAAACCCGATTTGAAACAGTGAGTTGTCCATAACCATCTATATTCAGATATAGATCCTATATACATCGATCTACAGATTTAGGGTTTAAGCACATAAAAGCTGTATTTATAACCTGATGAAATTTGAAATTTATAACCTGATGAAATTTTAAATTTCCTTGCACCTGAAATTTCATGCAAGGAATTTTACTAGGCCCTTCAATATACGAACAGAATATGGTCTAGATCAAAATTCCGGCGGTTCAAGATTTGATTTTTTGAGCTCTTACAAGTCGCGTTTTTTATCCGATTTTGCCCCAATTTTGTATGTAGTGTTCAGCTATAACTCTCAACAACTGGACAATTCGGTCTATAACCAGATGTAGATTCCATATTTTAGCAGAATACATGATGGTGTGGTGGTATACATGGTGGTATTCTTGGGCCCGGCCGAATCTTGGGAACCCAAGAATGCTCAGTTCAACCATTGGCCAGCAATCGCTCTGCAATTCTAATAAGCCAATGTGAAACTGAAACTCATCATTCGGTATTTGCACTGCCCTCATACTTTGAAATGCAGAGCATGGGCAGATCAAATACAGAGTGGGAGAAATGATATGGCGGTGGTGGCTAACTTAGACATCCATTGTTTCCCGCCTAAACATCTGACCACTATGCAGTGAGCTCATGCAGGAAATTTGCGCTTCTTTACTATCACCTCCACATAAGTCGCTTTCTTGGTCAAATATACTACCTAGATATTAGGCGTATTAAGCAAATGGGCAGATCCTGTCAAAATCAAGAGTCTTCCATTTAGATACTAGATTCGTCTTGAAATTAAATTACAATGAAATTACCTAAAGCAACGTCCTTTGCAATGCCCTAGAAACAAATTGAACATTCTCAATGTTGTAGATATGGGAAACATGTTCATTTTTATAGCAAAATAAATTCTCACAGCTCAATGAACTTCACTGAAAAATATTCAAAAAAAAAAAACAACAACAAAAATCACAGGTTAGCTAAAAGCAAAAACCTTCCCGCTTTTATCTGCAATCAAACTGATGTTGTCTCCTATGATATTATACCTGGTCTGGATGTTTTCAAAGAATACCTCCCCGAACAAATGAAAAAGGTAATTTATGCTAATCTATTTTAATTGAAAACGACGACATGGTAACTGATTTTCGCTACCCACTGTAGCTGATGGAAATAATTAATGCAAGTCAGGCGCCTCTACAAACGTACTCATCATCATCATCATCGTAGGCTACTGTAAACAAACCGCCTTATGGGGAAGGTGATTTGTTTCAAACCCATACAGGGTATAACTACAATGATCACCATCAATTTGGCTATATATTGTTTTAGAGCTATTGCTACTGCTGCTGCTGCTATTATTCGTACATGCCAACATGAATCAACTCCGAAGATCACACTTTAAAGCGAATATTGCAGGCCCTGAAGGCCCCATATGACCAGATCTAGATTATCAACGAAATCAAAGGCATGAATGAATGTCGTAGGCAGGCGGCAGGAAGAGTGAGTGAGTGAGTGCAGGCCATACCATTGCTAATAGACGATTTTGTTGTTCAATGTTTTGTTTGTTTTGTTGGCTTTGTGCAAGTGTCTCTCTCGAGTGTGGCGGCCGGTCAGAGTGGCAGAGATTATATGTGTGTGAAACAAGCGTTTAATGTTAACTGTTTTTTGTGTATTTCATAAGTGTCACTTTTAATGATGGCCATAAAACTTGAAGCCCTCATACACACACTTCTAAGTACATATTTGCCCGGTAACACACCGAGGCGTGAAACGCGCTTCCAATGATTGATGAATACCAAATTACTTATCTATTGCCAACGCCGACAATGACGCTGACGACGACGACGACCAACACGCCACAATGCTACTCGGTCAAATGAGACAGTTTGATTTCAATTCAAAACATTTTGCAACATTAAAATTGACAACCGAGTGGTATGAGAGCAAACGAGAAAAAAAAATACCTAAGCATTGATGTCAACTCAACAGCACCAGTCAACAATGGAGATAAAAGGTTTTAGCAAGGCTGTTGCAAGATGGGTTAGAAGAATGAATACCAGATTAGGGAACTTGAATGAACAAAGCTGGTTCGTTTCTAACAAGGATTCTTTTATAAGAAGATTTTCTTGGGGTATTGTACTGCAAACAATCGAATAATTCATTTACATTTGCCGATAAGTGAAGGAGGTTTAGCCAGCCTTACCAAGCAGCAGCTTCTTCTTCTACACGCCATCACCCTGTTTAATTAAAGTATTTACTCAACCCAATTGAAACTCATTTAAAGAACCACCCCAAACCACAGACACGAACCGACCAGACCTGACCAAACCATACGCTCGCTGCATACATTCACGCATAATTCTTCTTCTTCGTCTTTGCCGCCACCAATCACCATTACCAATTCAAGCCACTGTGTGTTGTTAAGCCACAAATCTCAAATTAAATACAAACTACTCTTAATGCGAAAAATAAGATTGTCGTTTTGCCGTCTGTCTGTCTGTCTGTCTGACTGTCTGTGCGTTCGCCCCTACCACCGCCCAGAATATCATCATCCATTCATTTGTCTGTTCGTCCCTCCGTCTGTCCTTACTTTTGTCTGGCTGTCTCACAGCCTGCCTATCTTTATAGTACATCTTGCCTTCTGTATTTCCTTTTTTATCACATTTATTAACAGTCGCATACAAACGCACAAATGGAAAGATATGTGCACCCAACAACACACAATGTGCTAAACTATACGTCAATCTTGTCTGTGATTTCGCGTATATAGGCATATGTACACACATTCAAAACACTCACAGATTATTGAATAGGTACAGATACATCTTTGAAATCTTTGTTCTTGTAGAAACATTTTCATTAAAAGGGAGACCAAAGACCGTGAGTCAGGTTTCATGTCAAAAAGTGGAAAGTTCCCATGAACATTGAGGATGTAAAAATGTGATGATCAAAAATGCCACAAATAGGAGAGAATGCAATTGAGTTATGAATGTATATGGGTTATAGGTTTACAAAGATCTGGACCATACATGTCCATACGCCATGGATGGAGGGCCATTAACTGGGCCCTCTTTAGGCTCAAGAAGTCAAAACGGAAATTTATTTATACACCGAAATAGATAAAATTCGGGTTCAATCACATAAATAATTGATCCAATTAACTGTTTAATTGAAACTGCTTCAATCACAAAAATTAATATCAATCACAGTTTTTGAAAAAGTTGATTGAAAAAATTTTTAATCAAAAAATTGCATATTAATTAAAAAAAAAACTAGTAAAAAGGCATTAAGTTCGTCCGGGCGAAACTTTGGATATCCACCACCTCGTGTATATATGTAAACCCCTGTCGTCATAGTCCGGTGAAAAATGGATTACCAATGCACCCATAACAGCTATATCGAAATATGGTCCGATCAAATTCGACACGTTTATTGAGTGGTCTAACAAATATAAGTTACTGTTCAATTTTGGTTTAATATTGGTCTTTTTGGCAGCTATATCCAAATATAGACCGATCTGAAGCAAATAGCACACGAAAGTCGAAAAGCCTTACATAAGCCACTGTGTGAAATTTCTGCCAAGATATTAAATCGAGAGATAAGTCAATATGGCAGCTATGTCTAAATCTAGAACTATATGGTCCGTCTTCAAAAAGGATATCGAGGGGTGTAAAACAGTTCACTGTCCCAAATTTCAGCAAAGTCGGATAATAAATATGGCTTTTATGGGTCCAAGACCTTAAATCGAGAGATCGGTCTATATGGCAGCTTTGTTTAAATCTGGACCGATCTGAGGCAATTTGAAGAAGGATACCGAGTGGCCTAACACAACTCACTGCCTCAAATTTCTGCAAAATCGGATAATTAATATTGCTTTTATGGGCCTAAGACCTTAAATCGGCAGATAGGTCTATGTGGGGGTTAAATCAAGGTATAGTCCGATATAGCTCATCATCGAACTTAACCTGCCTAAGGACAAAGAAAAAACCTGTGCAAAGTTTCAGCTCAATATCTTCATTTTTAAGCAGTGAAGCGTGATTTCAGCAGACAGACAGACGAACGGAAAAACGGACGGACAAACGGACGGACCAACGAACGGACAGACAGACGGACGGATAAACAGACGAACAGGCGGACGGACAGACGGACGGACAAACAGACGGACGGACAAACAGACGGGCGGACAAACAGCCGGACGGACAGACAGACAGACGGATGGAGGGACAGACAGACAGACAGACGGACAGACAGACAGACAGACAGACGGGCGGACAGATAGACGGACAGACAGACGGCATGGTCAGACAGAAGGACGGATAGACATACAGACGGACGGACGGACAGAAGGATGGGCACTGCTAGATCGTCTTACATTTATACCTATATTACATACACTTTATAGAGACGCAAAGGATTTTCCGATGTGTTGCAAACGAAATGACAAAATAAATGTATCCCCAACATTCGTTGGTGAGTATAAAAATAATTACAATAAAAAACATCATTAAAATTTTTAAACATTTTTGTTAATTTTTTAATTGATCCAACTAAAGAATGATAGAAACTTTCTAAATTTTTAATTAATTTTTCAATGGGATCAATTACAAAATTAATTGAAAACATTGAAAATAGACAAATGTAGTTGTATTAAAATTTTTAAAAATGGCGCTCTCTATAGGGTGTAAATTTCGATTTCGATGCAACAAGGTACACATATATTAACCTCCAGGAACATGAATGTGGGGTTTATGTTTGAGTCCATGATCACTCCTAAGACATAAATACCCCGGCAGAGAGATCAACTATTTGTTGTAATTGAAAATTTGGTAAATTTCAATCATGGTCGTAATTGGAAACAGTTAAAAGAGTGCTAAGTTCGGCCGGGCCGAATCTTGGGAACCCACCACCATGGATTCTGCTAAAAATTTGTACAAAATAAAATTAGTTGAAGGTCTTTTTAATTTTATTCTACATACCAATCTCCTGTCTAACTAGCAAAAATTAAAGCTTCTAGGAGCCGAACAAGGATGATCGAGAGACCGGTTTATATGGGAGCTATATCAGGTTATAGGCTGATTTGGACCGTATTTGGCACGGCAATTGGAAGTTATGACTTCTATACGACTTGCAAAATATGATGAATATTGTGTTACAAATGCGCCCCCTAGAAGCTCAAGAAGTCAAAACAAGAAATCGGTTTATATGGGAACTATATCAGTTTATAGAATGTTTGATTAAATCTAAATTTTTTTTAAAAACTCTGAAAAAAATCTTCCAAACATTTGGTTGGTGCTCAACGCGTAACCAACAGCTCACTGAAAGGCTGTTTAAATAAATCTTTTTTTGTTTTTTAGCAAATACCAGACATTTTCTTTCATTTAAATTTTGATATTCTCCAAATGCTATCCAGTGTTTTGCCTATAACTTGAAGTTTATGTATTATTCATCGTTGAAATATTTATGTACATACTTATACACATATATGCGCATACCACTTTGTATGTAGCAACAATGTCTTCATTCTGCCATATGCATGTGGATGCCAAGACAAATCTCTGTTTGCAATGTCTCGAGGTTTTGTTGAGAAATTTCACCAAATTGAATAATTGACAACAAGTATAAATGTTACTTCAATACAATTGCCATTACACAGCTACTGTATTGAATTGAATGTTTATGCAGACACACACAAGCACATACATGTACAACAGTACATTTGTAATGTACAGGGTGGCTGATGAAAGCCGCTACCAAAAAAAAATGTAATAACTTTTTTTCTATTTAATAATAATAATTTAATAATTAATTTAATTAATTAATTAATTAATTTAATTAATAATAATTTAATAATTAATTTAATAATTTAATTTAACATGAATAAAAGAAAAATGTATTCCATACACCGAAAAAAAAATGTAGCAATATTCATCATTGTAGCAATATTCATCAGCCACCCTGTACATCTCTATATGCGCCCATTCGTATGAAACAACCTCCATGCTAACGATTGATATTTGTATCTTTCTGACGGCGGCAACGGCAACAGCAGCGCAACCACCACCACCCGCACTAAATACCATCCATCCTCACCACACATACCAAACACATCCACAACAACACCTTGCCCTTCGCTTCATTCTAATGAAGGCTTCATTCAGTAATGAATGATTTTGGTTTCTGGGCTATATGCGGGTAAATTTCTATCAATTGGATAGAGTTGCCTATATGGGACAGCTTAGATGTGCCATATGAGTCACAATGAAACTTTTATTCAAAAGCATTTTTCAATTAGAGCAGGAAAATCCAAAAAATTAAGACTACGATAAGTCTTATATACATTAATATATCATTGCGAAGCCAAAGGTATTAATTTCTCATAATATCAATTATGTGGTACCTTAAGAGCGTTAATAAGCACAGTGGTTCCTTGTGCATTTTTAAATTCATTAAATTAAATGTCTTGAAAGTAAATAAAAACCAAAAATTTCCACAAAAAAATACTTTGAACTTACTTGAATGAATGTTTTTTATCATCTATGGTACATTACCTGCAACAAAAAATAGGAAATAAAAAAATTAGTCAATTTGTTATAAAGGCAAATTTTATAGTTTCATTTTCTAGGATACATTTAAAGCAACATTAGTTTCAAGTTGTTTGTAAGATTTTCTCTTACTTGCCGAACCCCTTGCAAATTGCCCATATACTCGCACCATATATGCGATGTGTTTGAACTGCTCGTCTGCATACATGTCTTCTGTCTGTTTGCTCTCTTGTTTGACAAATGCCAATGCCGTCTATGCAAATATTAGCGCGGAATCAAACAACCAAGCGAATTATAGAACAACAACACACACACACACTTCAATTGAAAAATCCAAGTGAAGCACATACTACGCACATGGTTACTACTAACCATGTGCGGTTCGCTTAGAAACACTATATGCCAGAGCAAAAATTTTGCTTTGACAAATGATGGTCGGAATTCTGCTAATACACTTTGGAAAGAATCAGACACAAAAACTATGGTTTAAAGTTCAAAATGGAAAGTCAAATAATCATTAAACCGAAGCAGACAACAGAACGAATGAAAAAAGTATATAAAAAGTGCCAAACTGGAGTTCTGCAAAACATTGTAGTAGAGCACGGGGTACTTTCGAAATTTTCTAATTTCATTTCATTTAATTAAAAAAAAGAAATAAAAATGAAAACGCCTGACCCTTGATTCCCTTGCACGATTGTAATGAAATCTCGATATTTAGAGCAAATTATTTTGACACAATATTTTTCATTTTCATAGCAAAAATTGTTTGAAAATATTAAAAAAAATTTAAATTAATAAAAAAAGCTTTTGAAAATAAAAAACAAGTAGACGTGCTATGGATCGCACGTACATTGATCGCATTTGTCGAGTTATTTTCCCGGCATCTCTTCTTAGGCAAAAAAAAGAATAAAAGAAACGATATGCTCTGCTATTAGAGCGATATCAAGTTATGGTCCGATTTGGACCAAAATTAAATTGTATGGTGGAGACCTGTGTAATATTTCAGCCAATTCGAATAACAATTGCGCCCTTAGGGGCTTCCTAACTTAAAATTTTCTTTTTAGAGGTTACTTTATAGTTTTAAGAGCGCACAACAAGCCGATTACTGGCTTAGGCGTATGTCCATAGTGGCATGGGACGGATTAATATCTGCACCCTCTTTTCAACCTAACCTAACCTAGGGGCTCAAGAAGTAAAATAGAGAGATCGGTTTCTTTGGGAGCTGTATTAGGTTATAGGCCAATTGAGACCATAATAAACACGTTTGTTGATGGACATGTGAGGATCCGTCGTGCAAAATGGCAGACAAATCGGATAGGAATTTTGCCCTCTAGAAGCTCAAGAAGTCAAGACCCCAGATCGGTTTATATGACAGCTATGTCAGATTATGGACCGATTTAAACCATACTTAGCACAGTTGTTGGAAATCACAACAAAACACGTCATGCTAACTTTCAGGCAAATCGGATACGAATTGCGCCCTCTAGTGACTGAAAAAGTCAAGATCCAAGATCGGTTTATCAGTTTACCATGGACCGATATGGCCCATTTACAATCCCAACCGACCTACACTAAAAAGAACTATTTGTGTAAAATTTCAAGCGGCTAGCTTTACTCCTTCGAAAGATAGACGGACGGACGGACAGATGGACGGACATGGTTAGATCGACATAAAACGCCATGACGATCAAAAATATATGTACTTCATGGGGTCTCAGAGGAATATTTCGAGTAGTTACAAACAGAATGACGAAATTAGTATACCCGCATCCTATGGTGGAGGGTATAAAAACAAGTAAAGACTTGCTAATTTCGGACGAGCCAAATCTTGAATCTTCTTTAGGCTGTAGACGACTAATCGGGAGATGACTTTATATGGAAGCTTTATCAGGTTATATATCGATTTGGACCATACTTACCACGGGTGTTAAAAGTCAATACAGAGCACTTCTTGCAAAATTTCAGCCACATCGGACAATGATTGCGGCTTCTAGCGGCTCAAAATTTCAAATTGGGGCTCGTTTTATATGAAAGTTTTATGAGTCAAGTCGAAGGACTACTTTATATGGGTGCTATATCCAAAACTGGACAGATATGACCCATTTGCAATACCCTGCGATCCACATCAATAATAAATATCTGTGCGAAATTTTAAACGGTTAGCTTAAAGTGTTCGACCGCGGTCGTGATTTCCACACACAGACGGACGGATATGGCTAGATTAACTTAGAATGTCAAGACCATCAAGAATATACATATATACTTTATGGAGTCGCAGATCAATATTTGGAGGTGTTACGGCAAAACTGCACTTTATTGGGCGCACCTCTGATTTCGCTGAAATTTGATGTGTAGATGTGGGTTGATCCCAGGAACATGATACACCGTACAAAAAATTAAAAAAAAATTGGGGGCGCGCCGTGTGCAGTTTTCCCGGTGTTACAAACAGAAGGACTAGATTGGTATACCCCCATCCTATGGATATGAATATTTTTTAAAGGAAAAAACAATTTTTTTAATATTTTATGGCCATTTAGCGCAGAAAAGCCTTTGAGATTAATTCGGACCTATATTCTTGACCGGCCCCACATTCATGCCTAGGTTAGACCCCTTACCCCCAAGTGGAGTTTCTGGACCCTAGGGGTCCCAGGAGCCTTTGCTCCAACAACGGACTTCAGATTCGTGTTCCTGCTTAAAATTAGTGGGGAGAGGTACACAAAATTAAAAAATTGGGGGTGCGCCATGTGCAGTTTTCCCGGTGTTACAAACAGGACTAGATTAGTATACCCCCCATCCTATGGGTATAACATTTTTTTAATGCAAAAACGATTTTTTTTTATGTTTTATGGCCATTTAGCGCAGAAAAGCCTTTGAGATTAATTCGGACCTATATTCTTGATCGGCCCCACATCCTGAATAGATCTAGCCATACCCATGCGCCCGTAAAGTCAGCCGTTTGAAAATTTTCACCTATAATTTCCGTTGATGATTGAGAAGCATGTCCGCCTATGACGCTGAACGCCTGGGTTCGAATCCTGGCGAAAACATCAAAGAAAAACGTTTAGTTAAGTGTAAATATCTCAACCCTCTCCCTATCTTACCTACATTTCTAAAACATTAACCCTTCCCTTTTTTAGAAACGCACACATATTTTTCTTACACCATTTTTTATGGCCAAAGTCCAAAAATAAAAGTAAAAAATAAATAAATTTGCAATGTTGCCAAAACGATGGTTTTGACATGTCTGCAAGAAGCCCTCTGCAGCCATTAACACAGCTCCTTAAGCATAAAATCAGAAACACAAACGACAACGATTAAAAAGAAGACACAAAGTTACGAGAGCGCGTGCTTAACTTGTTTTTGGTATGATACACCATACTGACGCAGCCATATCGCAAGGCAGGAAAGACAACAGCAAACAGAACAAAACAAAACTAAAAACAAACTTAACGACGCACTTTTCGTTTCCACATACCTAGGAGTGCAAACATTCAGCCAAGTATTTGGTATTTATGTAATAAAATGTATGTGTTTGGTGGTACTCGTACTTGATTGCCTGTTTTTTTCCTTTTCATTTTACATTTAATTCTCCATTAAAAATTCTTCTTGACAATGTAGGAATTTTGTTGTTTATCAAATGCACTAAGCAATACAAAAGCACTCAACACACACACACACACACACAGGTACAGATATAAGTCTAGCACTGACCAACACTGTAGTATTACAAAAGACGCACAGAGGGACAATTAAGTGAAAAGGCTATCGAATATAAGGCCTTCAGAATATAAGACTGGCTCTTTTGGTAACATATTACCTGCCTTTTTTTAATAGGTCAAAAGAATCGGATAAGAATTGCGCCCAATAGAAGCTCAAGAAGTCAAGACCCAAGATCGGTTTAAATGGCAGTTGTATCAGGTTATGGACCGATTTGAACAAAGCGCAGTTGTTGAAACACGTCATGTTAAATTCCAGCCAAATTGGATAAGGATTGCGCCCTCTAGAGGCTCAAGAAGTCTATTCGGGAGATCGGTTTATATGGCGGCTATATCAGGCTATGAACATTTACAATCCGAACCTACACTAATAAGTATTTGTGCAAAATTTCAAGCGCCCAGCTCTTCTCCTTCGAATGTTAGCGTGCTTTCGACAGACGGATAGACGGACGGATGGATGAACGGATGGACGGACGGATGGACGGACGGACGGACGGATGGATGGACGGACAGACGGATGGACGGACAGACGGATGGACGGACAGACAGACGAACGGACATGGCTAGATCGACTCAGAACGTCGAGACAATCAAGAATATATATACTTTATGGGCGAATATTTCGAGGTGCGACAAAAGGATTGACGAAATTAGAAGTATCGGGGGTATACTTCCAATGGTGGAGGGTATAAAAACGAAAGTGTTGCGCTTTGTTTATTTGTTTGTTGTTTTCGAATAGACTCAAAAACGGTTGAACCAATTTTGCTGAAATGTTCACAGATGATAGAGTTTGGCCACCCGATGAAAATAGGGTACATAATGTTGTGATATCCGCGAGGGGGCGGACCCTCTCCTTATCCCTAATTTTCAAAAAAACCCAGATCTTGGAGATGTGTGCGTTGATTTAAGCGAAATTGAATATGCTCCTCATAGTAGCAAAAAAACAAAGTTTGCTGAAAATAGCAAACACTGTCTGCTGAATATTAGTAGTTAATTTTGCTACTATTATAGCAGTAGTTCTGCTAACATAAAATATAAAAAAAATTTTTTTTCAGCAGATTATTGTACTTAAAATTGCAGATTTTGTTTGCTGATTTCGCTACCGATTTTCAGCAGACAAAAACTGCTATTTTAGCAAAAATTTTGCTGTTTTGAATAACAAATTTGGTTGAGTGCGGCACATGCCCCAAAACCCACCCAAACGGACAAGTTTACCGATTGAGACAAAAGGGTTATCAAGTGAAAAGAATTTAAAAGCACAAACTTGATATAACAATTCGATCCCAGTTGTGTGGGCCCGCTCCACCCCCATAAACCGCCCAAAATTGGCATGTTTGCTGACATGAAATTGGTTTTGAATACGAAACCTTAAAAACCTAGGGGGCGGCAATGTAGGCTGATTGGGACAATATGGGATTTTAACAAAAGGTATTTGAGAGTAAAATACCTAACTTATATAGAAATTTGGGGTCTATTGCCAGACGGTTGGCCTCACCCCAAAATTAAATTTTCTACAATTTGCTAATTTTTAAACGAATTTAAATTTCAGCAAATTTATTAAAGAATGAAATAATATTAATGCTTTAAAAAAAATATTAAAGCAATTTTTTTTATTAATATATAGCACATGCCTCAAATGTAATTTAGAAGTTCAAAAAGTTTGTATGGATTCATTCTAAAGTTTAAAATTTCTAATTTATTGTAGATAGTGCTTGCTGATATTAGCAGACAAATTTTTCTGGGTGAAGGTATTTGAAAGTAGAATACAACTATTTGGTTCAACTCTCGGGGGGTGACCCTACCCCCAAAATTAGGGCCCAAAGGTATATGTATACGCAACGGGACAATATGGGAATGTAATGGGAAGGCATTTGAAAGCTAAATACGAATGTAAATTATTTTCAAATTTGGACCTTATCAAAAGGGGGCCGCAAACACTTAAGGGTGTCGCGAATTACACCGAACCAGCTGGCTTAAAATGTATTTTAATTTTTCGTCCATAGCCATATTATTCTATTCTTTTCTTTACATCTCAAGCTTTATTTTCTTCTGCCAAATGACAAGCCTTTAGAATAACACATCATATTCAAGTTGTTCGTATAGGTCTGAGGTTTTACATAAAATTGTAATGCAAATGTAAGGTCAATTTTTTTTGAGTTTAAAATCCTCTTGTAATAAAGGCCACATTCACTACTTCTGCATGCCTTCTTAGCGCCTCTGATTCAGCAATCACAGAGAATGATTAAAGTGAACAAAGACGCACACTCACACAAACTGGGATAACTTGCTTACTCACTTGCTCCATGCAGACTACAAGTACACCCATATTTTCAGGGGCATGAACATCATTTTTCTTCTCTAAGGCTTGGGAAAAGTAATTGGAAATATTTTCGTTTGACCAGTTGTGAAATGCCCCGAGATTTTATTTCTTTAATTGCTTTCATGTTAGGCCAGCATCATTTTTATCTAATACATAACAGAATCTGTGATTCAGTAAACAACTCGGAAAAATATTATTTTCTTTAAAAGTTTTGGGGAAAATAAAGAATAGGCTTTCAGCACTATCAATGGGATGTTTAAAATGAAAGCTTAAAAAAATAGAAAAAAAAATCTATTAGCATTGCTTTCAATGATTGCAAAACAGATGACCATGAAGGCTTTAGGATATATCCTATGATTATATTGGGTTGCCCAAAAAGTAATTGCGGATTTTTTAAGAGAAAGTAAATGCATTTTTAATAAAACTTAGAATGAAATTTAATCAAATATACTTTTTTCAACTTTTTTTTTAAAGCAAGCTAAGAGTAACAGCTGATAACTGAAGGAAGAAAGAATGCAATTACAGAGTCACAAGCTGTGAAAAAATTTGTAAACGCCGACTATAAGAAAAATCCGCAATTACAGTGCCTAGGATATATAGTCCTAACAAAAGAAAAAGGATGCCAGGAAGTTCATCAACTTTTGAATGGATCCATATAAATCTTTTGTACTTCTAAGCTTCTACTATGGTCTCCAACATTCATTCTATTATGGTCCGAATCTGACCATAACTTGATATAGCTCCAATCGCATAGCAATTATTTTCTTTTATCCTTTCCTTTATTTTGTCTGCCTAAAAAGAGACACTGGGAAAAGAACTCGACAAATGCGATTCATGGTGAAGGGTATATAAAATTCGGTGGCAACATCTTATTACTGGCGATATTCCTGAGGTACTGTGGGATAATTTGCAAAATTTTACCATAACGAAAGTAGTTAAACATGGCTTCCTCTCCTGATAGAGCATAAAAACGCAGTAAAGCACCGATTCAAGACCTATGATGGAGTTAAAAACACTGCAGGATTTGATCTTGATTTGATTTGATTTTTGAATGGTTAAATAGTTTTTACTATTAACATGATTACCATGGTTCTCTAGAAATAAACGAACGTACCTCCAGAGATTTCGTCCAAACATTATCCACTCAATATATCACTAGTAGCCAAAAAATCGGCTACTACAACCAGTTTAAAATTAAAAGTTTCTACATTGGATTAAGCACAATGGCGATCTTGCAGCAAAATATTAAACTGACTACTTACTACTCCAGTCCTTCTTTTCATTTCAGTTTAGGTATTCCAATATAGATAAGGAAAGAAAGACACATTCCTTAACCAACTCAACCTTAACTCACTTCCTCAATATAGGTACCATTAAGACTTCAGGCAAAGGTCAAGATACATTGAAAAATGTCTCCTGTCTTCTTAAACAAACACAAACTACCATTGCTTTTATGACAAATAAGAATTTTTGCCATAAAAGGCCTATAAAAATGCAGAACCATCAGGCCAAAACTATCGACCATATTAGAAGAGAGCAAGCCTAGCTTGCTTGCATTCCTAAATTCATTATGACAGGTTGTTGGCTTGTTGTGGTTAACGATGGCGATTACAATAATGTGTTCGTTTGTCAGACGACCTTAAGCATGGAGACTAGAAGGATGCCAATTAGAGGGGAATATTCTAGAAAAATCCAAGAAATTCCACTTCTTCAAATGCTGCAACATATTTCTGCAGGAGGCTGCAACACACCAGAAACGAGTGCACCAAGGCATATCAAATTCAATTTGCCAGCAACCAGTTTCCCTGCTTGCCAAGTCCAAGTGGCAAAGCAAGTGCAACGATCGATCTTAGGCTATAGGAAACAAATAATGACGGGATTCCTGAACAACTTCATTTTTTTTTTGTTTTGCTGCACTAACTAGAAAAAATATTGAGCCAAATATGCACAAAAAAAAAGGCAGATTGTTAAGACTATAGTTGCAGTAGCATAGTTTCTGATACATAAGCAGCAGCAATAACAAGTCGATTGCCACTTTCTGCTCTTTGTTGCCGCTGTGGCAGTGTCAATGCTTTGTTGAAACTGGTCCACCAAACAAGTCAACTTTTTTTCTTTCATTTCCCCCCTTTGCACCAAGGTGTTTGTTTGGGGTAAACCCTTCAAACCAGCTTCAAGTCTGAGGTCAAGATCGTTCGTTGACCAAGCTGGTTCGTATGCTGCTATTACTACTGCAACGGCTGCTGTTACTGTTGCAGTATGTTTGAATGTTCCCTCGCTTGCACACTCAAACAAACAAAATCGCTTACTGGAATGCAGTCTTATGACGCCAAATGAAGATAATGTTTGAGTAGATTTACTCTTTTACATGCATATGTGATTCTGCTTTGCACACACGAATATATTTATACACTAAGAAAAATTTGAAGTAAACACAGATTGAAATTTAATTTTGTGCGTGTTCGAGAGTTCAAATGGCCGGTGTCCGCATGTCCAAAACTTTTAAAGTGCGCCTATTCTTTATGGCAGGTCATTAAAAATCTAATATTTCAATAGACGATCGTTAAGCAATTTCTATTCTCTTTAAACAACCATTATACGAGGGCTGCTATATAAGTTTCTGGCCTAGGCGACACTTAGTGTTGTCAGATGCACTCTGACATTTCCAATAGAAAGTTTGACATTATCTAGCATAACCGCACTCAGAACCTTTTAACGCACGACCATTATTTGTATTGTAAGCAATGACCAGAAAAAAAAAATTGACAAAACAATGAAATTTATTCGTTAACATGTTCGTCCGACCATTTTTCACAACTTTCGACGTGGATTATCATGACGAAAGTGCATTGATGAACTTACATATTTGTATTGCGATGAAGTATTTACCTATAGCTCTGTGAAAACTGGTTTAATTGGCGACGCTCGCTCAAAGTGGATTTCCGTGAAGGTCGTCCGAAAACAGTGGGAGAAAATTGACAAAAATAGTAAAAAAAGGTGCCGTGTGAGAACGGAAGTCATATTCTTTTGGAATGCTTAAAGCTGAGGTGTTAGCGAGATCGTGTGCAAAATTTCGAAGCCCTAGGTTGTCCAGGCGCGTTTTGGCAGGCCCCTCAAGTTGGTCACCTCGGAATTTAAAAAATTTGTTGGCGTAGCCAAAACTTCGTTTGTGGTCGGATTTGAAAAAATTCGAAGAAAAAACGAGATATCTCTACCCGTTCTCACTCGGCATATTTGTTAAAGAGATATCTCACCCGTTCCCTCACGGCATATTTTTTACTAGTTTTTTTCGATTTTCTCCCACTGTGCGTTGTACCATGTGACATACCGGCAACGGATAGCTGTGAGCACCACACAATCTGGAACATTAAGGTCCGATCTGTGTGGTGTTCTGTCTCGAGAAGCTTAGCTGCGAGCTACCGGGACAACCACAGGTTGCGGATAATGGAATGCTGAATACGGAGTAGCTCCAACGGCAGTGGCGGACAATCATCGATATCGAGCGGAGAGTCTCAGTGAGAGGCCGGGCAGCACTGGCTCCTGCACAAATACTGAGTGCTTATGATGTTTGATATGATAAGGCGAGTTATTGGCGCCTTTAAATAACCAATGGCCACCCTGTTCCCGCGGCGATCGGACCTTTGGATCGGAACGTGCTTGCTCACCTACAGGAGCTTGACGAGGTTCGTCACCTCCACATGAAAATGTGGCTACAACAACAACAACATACCACGATATAGAGGTATCCTGTGGCATTTCTTCTACCAGATTTTGACAATCGCTCAAAAAAAGGGTCGTGTCGATTAGTGCGAATAACTGTTGAAAAAATAGAATCACGGTGCTTCAAAATACGTTTATAAAATCGTCACAGCTGGCGAATAGTGGATCTATGCATATGAGCCCGAAACAAAACCACAATCGACCGTATGGGTCTTAGAAGACGAGCCAAATCCAACGAAAGTTGTTCGTGGAGGGAGCACTTTGAAGCAAAGGGTCGCCTATTTCCGCGGCAAAACTGGTCATGTGGCGATTGTTCCGCATGAGCCACATAGGAATGACAATTTTCAGTGATACACCACAATTTGGAGAAATTTGAAAAATGAACAAGAGAAGATAAATCATTGTTCACCATGACAATGCAAGCTCTCTCACATCGGCTCAAACCAGGCTTTTTGGACCGACAAAAACGTCGAATTCATAGGTCATTCGCCGTACTGCCCTGACTTGAAACCCAATGACTTCATTTTATTCCCGCACATTAAGCACCGTGGAGTGAAACACGGATTTTCCCCAGGCGGGGTGATATCTCTGGCACTGTTTAACCTCTACCTATCCTCCAATCTGGAGAAATGATTCCGACCACCAAGTTTCCCAAAATACTTGGCGTCACATTTGACATCTCTTACAAATTCTCACATTTTTGGAAATATTTACATTTTTTAACTATTTTTAACTTTTAAAATTTGACAACAACAGAAAATGTTTACTGTCTTAGCAACAAACTACAGCTGTCCCATTTTCATTAGACTTTCTGCTGTTTCAGCAAACATTTCTGTTGTTTTTACTAAAAAAAATTCTATGAGTGTACTCTTAAAGTTTCTGTTTTTTTTTCTCTCAGTGCAGTTGCATGCATGTGGAGAAACAAGGCGACTGCATAAATAAAAGGAAAACAATCTCCTCCGACAATATAAAGCACATGCAGTGCAACATCAACATGAAACTTGGAATAATCACATGGAAGGACGGAAGAAGGGACAGACAGATGGATGTTCAAGCGCACTGACGCACACACATAAAGCCGTCGCATGTAGAGTTGTTTAGTCCAGTGAAATAAAATGCTGCTTGCAATAACTTAGTGAACATGGTTCTCCTCCTCATGTTGTACCTCTGTATGGGTCTTCTCATTGCAGGTTCTGGTGTGTGTCGTTGTTGCTGTCGTCATCACAAGAATAAAGCAAGCTGGTCATTAATCTTTAATGTAAGGCAGTGGTCAACAAAATGAGCAGAGAAAATGTGCAAAACGAGACACATGCACACATCACACACTTCAACATACACATGCACACACCCACTAAGGGGAATAGTAGTCGTTTTTTCTCAGCACACATAGTCAGTGTCATATGTAAGTGGCAGTAAACCAAGTAATTTTCTACTCTTTAATCCTCGAGCAGCAAAGAGGGGCGTATATATGAGTGAGCAGACATGACAGACCGGACAGACACCCCCTGGGAGGCAAGGGTAGTGTAGTGCGGCACATGTTATGCCCACTATGTGTGCGTGTGTGTGTGTGTGTGTGTGTTTACCCAGTAATTGACAATGGTTGTAAAACAATAAAATGCGAAAATGAGAAAAATGCTTAATAACACAACATGTTTTTCGACTTCTCCAACATCTCCTTTGGTTTAATGATGTGTTGCCTCCACACCACATTGATCGAAGTTGCAACAAGCAAAATTGTTGCCATAGTCATTGCCTTTGCCATTACCATGTCGATGAATTCTTTCTATTGTTGCATTACTACCCAATTGTGATATCGATTTGACCATAGGGGGTGCTTGCTGCCTAGACACCCACAGAGACCGAGGGTGTCTAGGCAGCAAGCTCCCTCCTTGTATCTAGCGAGGCTAGAGAGCCTGCCTCCCTGCCATTAATTACCTAATAATTAACATCCATAAACATGCTGTTGCTAAACGCTTCATACAAACATTCAGATGACGCTCGCGAGTTCATTATTTACAATTAGGCGAAAAATTAATGCATTTATGCAGCCTCTCGCAGGCGGAGGAGGTAGCGCTGACGGCAAAGGCAAAACAACCGGCAAGCTAGACATTTATATGAACTGTGAACAACAAAAATGGCAGAGGCAGCCAGTCATCCAGTCAGCCATTCAGCCTTAGTGATGCATCGTTGTATATTTGAATAAATTTATAGTCTGTTTGGCGCATGTTAATGGGAAAATCTCTATGCACAAAATGTCCACTTTTGTAAAATTGTTTAGAATTCTGTGGTTACACCCATTTTTACAATAACCTTGCTCATGAGAGTAATGTAATCGAAGATTGTGTGAAACATTTAAATAATCGATATCGATAGCAAAACTCTCTGCACTAATGGTACTATCTAAGTTATCGATGTGGTAACAGAAGCAGCTGTTTAATCAGTGAGTATTATTTATTTCATTATAATAATCAAGAGAATTATAAAATCTCATAAATTTAAAAAGTGCTAAAATGAGATAAATTTCCTATTTTGTAGAACGAATATCCCTAGTGTAAGCCGGGAAGGAATTTTGCACGCTTAGTACAAGTAAATCAGGGAGAGGTAAAGAAATGGAAAGGGAGCAATTCCCCTTTGCCTCTATCTCAATCTTAAACTGAGATTTGCCCTGTATAATCGGGATAAAAAACCATTCTGTGGATTTGAAAAAAAAGGTATATATATACCAAACTATACTTTTATAATCAGTGAAACATTGTCCTAAATTTGGAAGCACTAATATTTCTGAGCGCATATTCTAAGCACTAACATGAAGCCCAATTGCTTTTTGCACCGACTTCTGCGCAAATTTAAGCAATTGTGTAAGGTAAGAATATAATAATTTTACCGAACCAAACATTTTTAGTGCTTAAAATATCGCATTTTTAGTCCACTAGCATAAGCAGGTGCTTCCTTGTCTGCATACAAAGTTGCACTACTGTATGTAAGCATTTGTTTGACATGACCTTAAATGAATGACAGAACGTGAAACAAATTCAAACGAATATGGGAGTGGTAATGATTTCCTATACTCCATCTTGTGCTTCTACAAGCGCTGAATGCCATACATATTGGAAGCACGTTTAAGTGGGTCATTGTCTTATAATTTCACTATTGAATTTAGTGCACCACCAAAGCTGCTGAAAATTCAACGAGTTCTTTTTTTGCTGTATATTCACTATATACTCGTAGATTTAAAATATTGCACCTACTTGCCCCCTAAACTCGCACCGGAAAGTTTCAATTCGCCTGAAGATTTTATCTTCTGTCCTCTCTGCTCTAATAACTTAATCTCCTTAAGATATCAACTAGGGTAAACGATAACTTTCCCCCATGCTGGTGGTTTAGGGTTTTAAAAATTCATAAACAAAGTGGAAGATAATTAAATACTAGCAAACTAAACTAATGGAGGCGCCTACTTGTGTTGACTTGCATTACTACGTTGTTAAACTTCTTAGCTCTATGGAAAATTTTCAATATTCTACATAAATATGCTGGAGTAATATTCAGCAAACATGAAGGCATAATTTAAATTAACGACCGGATGTACGCAAAATGCAACATGAGATCAATTTAATGGAGAAACACAACAACAACAGCAACAACAAAGCACCAAAGCACCAAAAGAGCCAGATTTTAGTTCACAAATCCATAGTTCCATTGCATGTGCCTGAGTTTGTGTTCGACCACAAATATTTCACATTCTCCAGTCCATTAAACAATTATCATTGGTCTTACATAAGCCTAGAAGAGAGAACAGGCTTATGCATTTTAAGGGTATACACCCTCAAAAGCATTGTAGGCCCCCCTTACCCATTTCCCTTGCTATTTCTACTGCCTCTATGCTTTATACTCTCACCATTGTTTACACTACCATCAACAACAAAAAGTTATTAAATAAATTCTTACATAAATCGTTTAATGGTCATTTTTTATCTGTGCGCTAAAGGCGACACGAGTCGCCAAGTCCCAAGACACAACATTCTGAAAAGCCCATCCACACTCAGTACCATTTTTCCTCATTGCCCTTATGCGCTACACTCAGCCATTATTGGCATCATTTATTAAAGTGTAGTGTGTATGAGAACGCCGTCGCCCCCAATTCCCCCACAATCTCCTGATTGATAACCAACTATGAGAGGCCAACACTTGTGAAGTATTTCAGAATTTCGAGATATTTAATAACGAACAAACGGAACAAAAAAAAAATAAATAAATAAAACAAATTAACAACAAATCTGCCCGCACGTCGACGACGCCACATTCTTGACGTTTTCAAAGGCAGACGAGTCTGAAACACACAAATGAATTAAATTAAATGTTAATCATTTCATTTTGTCAAACCAATGTTAAGTTCGCTGAACATTTGCCAAAAGAAAAAAAAAACCAAAGCAAAAAAAATACTTCAATCACAGTGCGTGAGATAAAATAAAATATAAAAAAAAAACATAAAATAAAATAAAATATAAAATAAAATAAATTAAAATAATAAAAAAAAATTAAATAAAATAAAAAAATAACATAAAAAATAAAGTAAAATAAAATAAAATAAAAAAATACAATAAAATAAAATAAAATAAAATAAAATAAAATAAAATAAAATAAATAAAATAAAATAAAATAAAATAAAATAAAATAAAATAAAATAAAATAAAATAAAATAAAATAAAATAAAATAAAAATAAAATTAAATTTAAAAAAAAAAGATAAAAAGCGTCCTCAGTTCAGACGGGCAGAATCTTATATACCCTCCACCATGGAACGCATTTGTCAAGTTCTTAGGATGACTGATTCAAAAAATATATAGAAAAGTACCATCTACAAAATTTCAGGCAAATCGAGTAAAAATTGTGCCATTGAGTGGCTCATAGTGTCAAATTGGAAGATCGATGTATATGGCAGCTATATCAGATTATCAACCGATTTAGACCATACTTGGCACAGTTGTTGGAAGTGATACCAAAACGACATATGCAAAATTTCAACCAAAATAGATAAGAATTTCGCCCTCTAGAAACTCAAGAAGTCTAATCGGGAGATCGGTTTATATGACGGCTATATCAGGTTATAAACTGATTAAGACCATACTTGGCACACCTATTGGAAGTGCAACGATATGTGCAAAATTTCAGCCAAATCGGATAAGAATTGCGCCCTCTAACCAAACTTTATAGATTGAATTGCTTTTTAGATTGCAAAGCATTGCACAGTGGGATGGGGAAAAAAAAGTGGAAATAAGTCTCCCATTTTGGAACGGATAGATATATATTGGGTTGCCCAAAAAGTAATTGCGGATTTTTCAAATAGTCGGCGTTGACAAATTTTTTCACAGCTTGTGACTCGGTAATTGCATTCTTTCTTCTGTCAGTTATCAGCTGTTACTTTTAGCTTGCTTTAGAAAAAAAGTATAAAAAAAGTATATTTAATTAAAGTTTATTCTAAGTTTTATTAAAAATGCATTTACTTTCTTTTAAAAAATCCGCAATTACTTTTTGGGCAACCCAATATATGAAAATTTCGAGAGAAACTGTTACCAAATGGCCACATTATTGCAATATTAGCCCAAATCGGACGAACATATATATACGGACGAACATACATATATATTATGTTCGTCCGATTTGGGCTAATATTGCAATAATGTGGTCATTTGGTAACAGAAACTCTCGGAATATTCATATATATATATATATATATATATATATATATATATATATATATATGTGTAGGGTATAAAAACCGATTCTACCGATTAGTTTGGGTTGACGCCAAACGAAATCGCGATTTAGGAAACAAGTCAAATGCTATTTTTTACATTTGTAATAGACACAAAGAACCCTACGGTCTGCAGCCGGACATTATCCGATTGTATAAAAGAGACCAAAAAAATTTAAATTTGTTAAAAATTTTCAATGAAGATGGAAAGTAAGGCTTTCTTCTCTCTTGTTGCGCTAAAGAGGGTTGGAGGACTTATTGAGCCCTGTTTCAAAACAAAAACGTGCTTTACACCGTTCTCAATTGGCTTTAAAGATCAGAATAAAAGAGCGCAAACAGACAAACCAAATGAACCGGCCCGTCGCTGTGCTGTAGATCAATGTGGCCTACGCGCAAAGAGAAAAAAAGCACTTCCAGTTACATTCAAAGAATGTTGAAGTGCACAACAAAAAATCATTAATGCATTAATGATTAGTTTGTATCGGAATAGTGGAAAGTAAGGTTTTCTTCTCTCTTGCCGCGCTAAGCAGAGTTGGAGGACTTATTGAGCCCTGTTTCAATAGTCTTTGGTTTTGTGCCCTATATACCTTAATCAATTTGCCAAAGGTGCTGATGAAGTTACATGGCGTAACAGAAATCATGATACACTAGCCAGTCAAAGTGTTTTGAATAACAACACACACTTGGTCAACTTTTATAAGTTCTTAGCTATGCTATTCTTCGAATAGAAAGCATTGATTATGATCTCGAGCTGGAAGATGTTCGAAAAATCACGACAATAAAATAAATAATTTTCTATAAAAAAAACATTTCTTGGAAAAAATCAAATTCAAACAAACTGTTTAATAGTACCCCAAATTATAAAAGAATTGTGGCAAAATCAAGATAATAGAACCGTATTTTGAGCTGGAAGATGTTCGAAAAATCACGAAAATAAATAATTTTCTATAAAAAAAAACATTTCCGGAAAAAATCAAAATTAAACAACATTTTTTAATGGTACCCCAAACTCTAAAAGAATGGTGGCAAAATCAAGTTAAAAGAACCTTAATTACAAACTTTTTCTACGAATAAGTAAAATTTTCTTAAAACGTCAAACCCTATTTTCACAATTTTTAAAATTTTGTTTGAAAATTATTCTTTTTAATATACTCAAGAGTAAGCATTTTTATTTTTCACTATAAACTTGTCGTTTTACATTCTAAATATTTCATACAACTGTTACAATTTACACCTTTTTAATTTTTATGATTTTATCTAAGTCGAACTCATAAATTCAATGAGTTGATGATTACAAACAGAATTTACAAAAGCACAAAGCCTCGTTTGTACATCTTTCAGCAGTAAAATTCGTGCTACTGAACCAGATTTTCAAATCGATTTATAACGGTAGAGTTATTTAACTATAAGCTTGGTTAAACATGATGAACATAAAGGCAATATAAGAGAAATTTAATACAGGCAGCACTATAACACATTCAAGGTTGTCCAGCTTAGTTAAGACAAGAACCCATATTACAGAATTAAAGATATTCTAATGAACAGAATTGCGGTATTAACCAAAATATAAAAACTATGCAAAAATGTTTAAGAAACACACTATTTGTTGACTTCAAAATAATTTTGGCTATACTATTCTTTGAATAGAAAGCACTAAACAATGGTTTGAAGACGGACAATATCCTGCAATGGAATCTCAAGAAATATTTGATTTCAATATCTCAAACTAAAATTTACGCACAAAAAAAAACACTTGCATTGGGAAAAGTACAGCTAACAGCCAGGCTTGTCAAGCATGGTTATTTTGGTATTTGTATCATAGAGGCGTTTTCGCAATAAATACGATACAAGACATCACACCTAATATGCTTGAAAAGTCTTCTAACCAAAGGCGAAACCCGTACCATAGTGATGGGTGCATGTTGCGACCTCTGGCTTTCCTTTTCCATTTGCAAAGATAAATCTTCGATCATTGAGCTCGTATCGAAAGAGAAACAAACGAAAATTTACAGAATTTTGAATTTTTCATAACATATAAATCCATATACATGCCACTATAAACTTCAAAATCACAAAAAGCCAGACTTATACAAATTAATTGACAAAGGCCTCATAATAATGTAATTTGCATTCAATTTAAGGCTCATCCAACCTACATACATGTGACAAAAAAAAACAAAAGAGGAAAAAAAACCGTGAGATATTCAAATAACTAACACTCTCTTTCTCTCTCTCTCTCTCTCTCTCTCTCTCTCTCTGCTTCTCCTGCGGCATCTCTTACTGACCAGCAAAAATGGGAAGATTCTTTTTCATATTAGGCACATCGAGCACCTCATATGGTTGGGCCTAATGAGCCACTACACATACAAGTAAAGAATAGCTGAGGAGTGCGAACAAAACGTCACTGCCCTGAACATTTCGATGAGCGCCTAAGTGGGATGGGGTGGGCTGAATGGGGCGCAGAATTAAATGAAAATGTAATTTGTTGTTTGATTTTTGTTTTGGTCTTGATATCTCATTTGTTTTGATTTATTTGTTGTTGGTATGGCTGCCGCTTTGCGGATATTTCAGTAAGTGTTTGTGCGTGTGTTTTGTATTTTTTTGCTAGGTATTGTTTTATGTGGCGTGTAATGTGTGTTTTATATTTGTTTTCCCTTTTTTTCTGTCGTAGATACTACGAGTGGTGAGTACTAGTGAGTATTTAATTATATTATCAAATGAGACTCGTTCATCAAACAACAACAGCAAGTGCTAGGCCTTTATCCCACAGCCCCTCTCGACTCTTATTCCACACTCTGGCATTGAAGTGAGAATAACAAGTGTAAACATGTGATTAAAGGCAATGATTTTCTCTTGCTGATGTTTTGATATTTTCTGCTATCGGTTTTCCGCTTTCCTGATGGCAAAGTGGTTGTTGAGATGCCTTCGGTTTGTCATCTTCGTCAATTGCTTTGCCACATATTTTGAAATCTTGATATATGCATATGAGTGCACTTTATCACTGTCAAAGTAAACGCAGAACTTCCAAACATTGGTAGTGCCCCAAAACAAAAGTTGATATGATTTTCAAAAACAATACCCACTTAACTTGCTCATGAGCTATTTTAGTCTTCCGCAGGTTTTGAAAGCCCAGACTTTCTGTTGCGTTGATAAGTACCCATAGGCATACCACAACTACCTGTTGCTGTGAGGCAAAGGTATTCGATGAAAAGTTAGATAATCTTTAATAACAAAAAATTTGGGTTCCAATCAAATAAAAACGTGAGAGTTTACTTTCATCAGCCCATATAGAATTGAAGATCATTTTTTGAAATAATAAAAACAAAAATCCCTTAGAAAAAAAATTATATCACACATTTTTGTTTACATTTTGCTCATTACATTTGAATCAATTTGAACAAAAAATATGTCTTTTGTGGTATTCGTAGTATTAAACAAGGAGTGCGTATACACTTAACCTGCCCAGATAGCGGAAAGCCATCAGCTGACTTAAAGCTTTTTTTTTTAATTTTGTTCGCTTTCCTATCTTTCGCCATTCAATTGTTTACACTAGTTTTCATAATTGAAATAATGAATGAAACCCTTTCAACTTCCGTGCCAAAACAAATAATGTGACAATGCCTATGCTAAAATACGTAATATATACGATGACGCAGACGATGTTTTAATACTTCTAAGGGGTAAGGATCCGAACGAGCTATGCAGAAGAGCCGTAAGGATCTTGCATATGGCATATGACTGGGCTAGACTCAGAGGTCTCAATGTTATCCCAGAGAAGACTGAAATATGCCTGTTCACGAGGAAGACGTTTCTTCAATAAGACGATTTCGTAATCTGACAAGTTCAAATATTTAGGTGTGATCTTGGACAGGAATCTGAATTGGAAGTGTCAAATTCAGGAGCGTACTGAGAAGGCTCACTATATAGACGGACTGTAGGCTCGAAATGGGGCCTGAATCCGATGATAGTCCACTGGCTCTACATGAGCGTGATTAGACCAATACTTACTTACATCAGCCTCAGTAGTTTGGTGGACTGCTATGGAGAAAAAGTGCAACATAAGGACCATACAACAGGTTCGGAGAACATGTTGTCTTGGCATAGGCGGAGCGATGAGGACCACGTCCACTAGGGCACTGGAGACTGTTCTAGATATGCGACCCATTGACATACAGATTAAGTGTAAGGCAGCCACTGCGGCTATGAGACTTAATGCCATCGCGGTATAATGGAGGCGATGATAGGAAAATAGGAAACCTGGAAGGAAGGGAAAAGGTTTCCGGTCGGATACCTGAGATTAACCTTGAAGTCGAGTGTGTGGCACTGCTGCCATCGGCACAGTATTGGATTGACGGAACCCTAGTATACCCATCTGGAATATCATGTTACACGTCTGGATTAAAGCTATAGGACAGAGTGGGCCTGAGGGGTTTACATTGAGAACCCAGGGACTGAGATCTGTTTTAGACTGCCTGACCATAATACGGTCCTGCAGGCGGAGATTCGGGAGATCACGGAATGCATGAAGTGGTGTGGTGCTAACGCGAGGACGTCGAGTGTGAACATCTTTACCGACAGTAAAATTGCCATAAGGGCAATAACAACCAGGACGGTAAGGTCACGAATAGTCTTGCAGTGTAAGAGGGGAGATTAACGCCTTCTCTGAGGATGGCAAAATCCGCATCGTTTGGGTGCCGGGCCATAACGGAGTAAGGGGAAATGAAAGGGCAGACGATCTGGCGGTGAAGGTCAGAGGACTGCCGTCAATAAACTTGGTTAACCCAAAGCCTTTCGGTTCGACGCAATCCGAGTTAAGGGAGTGGGCGACGAATGCGCAGGCAACATTGTGGAACTGCGAAACGGTCGGTAGGACGGCGAAAATCCTATGGGGAGATCCAAATCGTGAGATAACGAGGCTATTGCAAATGCAAATTTTGCCCATGAAGATTCCACTAAGGAACAGGGGCAAACATCTCACATATCAATGAGTGCAGTCCGATTCAAGTTTATCCTCTATGATAAGAGGCCTCCTTTTTATAGCCGAGTCCGAATGGCATAGTACCTCACAAATTTTGCCAGAATTAGGAGGGGAAAACCATCGCTGAAAATTGTTTTTCTGATGGTCTCGCCAGGATTCGAACCCAGGCATTCAGCGTCATAGGCGGACATGCTAACCTCTGCGCTACGGTGGGACTAGGCTATTACTGAAATGAAACAAGAAGGTGGTCAGTATAGCTATTGGTATCATAACGGGACACATAGCATGTGTAGGGCATGCGGGGAAGATGATGAGACGTTGGAGCATTTTCTTTGTCATTGCCCGGCTTTCGCGTCTAACAGATACCGGCACTTAGGTGGAGACACAATACCAGACATAAACCCACTTAGGGGAGTGGTATTGAAAAAAATTAAGAATTTTAAATTCCTAACTTAATTTTTTTTAGAGGTTACTTTATAGTCTTTAGAGCGCACGCCGATTACTGGCTCAGGTGTATGTCCATAGTGGCATGGGGCGGATTAATATCTGCACCCTCTTTTTAACCTAACCTAACCTAATATGTAAAGGCAGTGTTAATGCCAGAATCAAGATAGGGAAACTAGAAGTTCAAATGGATAAATCGGAGTGTAATGATAAAGTGGAAATCAAAATCTAACTAGTCTAGGGTCTTCATTAATTATGAAAAGTTTTGAGACAAGAGTGATATGGTTATATATTTGGCTAATTTTATTCAAAAGCAAATATGTCAAATATGGCTTTTAATAAGATGTCCATTTATGAAAACTGAAAACAGTACCCTATGATTTAACAAAAAATTTCCCGTCTAGACATATTTTAACAAACTTTGTTGTTAACGATTTAAAAACAAACTTGTTACACATTTCAAAGGATAACGCATGCCACCTTTTGACCTCTGCTCTCTACAAAAATCGTACACAACATGATGGGCAGCATTTCAGCTGCTGCTGCTAAACAAGTGTCGACTTTGGTGACAAGTGTCTTTTTTGTTTAGATATTATATGGCAAGAAACGCCTCGTATACAATTATTTATGGGGGCATAATTATCATTATAAATGTCTTCAGATATACGCGGGTGTATATAGAAACACACATATATCTATGAGGAACACACCGTTGCCTTAACATTCCCTGATTGTCTTTCTATCTTTGTGTCCGTCCGTCCAATCGTCCATTCACATACCAATCATCCACCACCAGCCGCCTCATAACTTCAAGTCTGCCTGCACGAGTATGTTTGCCTCGTTCTTATCACGCCGAAATGTGTTATTTCCGAGACCCATTTAAATTTATTTTATATTCTCTCAAGTATCAAGTATGCCAACAGCAAAAAATATCAACCAACAAAAATGTGAAAAATAAAACAAAATTAATAACTCTACTCTAACTACTGTGATAAGATTAGAGAAGAGCAAATATCCCAAGACAGGTGTAAAAACGTTATGTCAATATCGCAAATGTCTTAACAAGCTGGGGAAAAAAGCTAGTTCTAGTTATTCAAGAGCTACATCAATATTGATCTAATTGAAAGTCCAAATTGAATGACAATGATTTACACAAATTATGACCGAACACCAAAAAAAAAACACTGATGATTATAGTCAAGGACCTTAAGCTGTTGTAAGTCACTTAGATGATTTGAAGATTCTATCAATGGTCTTGTTGTTAATATTCGAGAAATAGTTGAAGTGGGTATTAATATATTTCAGGCTTTGAAAAAAATGTCATTCAACTTCGAGATTGCTTAAATTTTAAAGCAATAAAAATGTAGTCATTCCATTTCCTGATCGTCTAAGTCATTCTAACAATGCCCTTCTGCAGCCAGGTTAGGTTAAGTTAGAGTGTTTGTCTTATTCAACAGACTAACACAGACAGTTTTAGTCCATTTTGTTACCACAGCAACGACACACCAAAGCCCAAAAGGTGGGAATCGAACCGACGACCCCAGGGTCTTTGGGGAATACCGACTCTTCGACTCTTTGACATGTTAAATCCTTAAGTGAAGTACACTTATGACTCCTAAATTGACACTGCAGGGTAGCTGACACGAAGTGTTACCAATACAAACGACTCAATTTTTTTCTCTGAAAATATTTAATGTTGGTTCATATAACAAAAACGTGTGGGCCTAATCTAAATTTCAGAGTTCATTCACTTCTGCTCGATATGATAGCCTTTGGCCTTGACCATTGTTCTGAGTCGGTCAAAAACGAATTGCAAGCCTTTCTCTCTAAAATGGCCCAAATAGAAAAGCCCATGGGATTGGCATATGGCGAATTGGACAGCCATTGTGTTTCTTGGTTTGTACGTGTTTTATGTGAAGATGACGGTACCAAGTCTTTTTGGTACGTTCATGATCTTCCACCGAAATGATTACGCGCCCAAAGCTTTAAAGCAGTTTCCAAAATACAGACCGTCTGTCTGTCTGTCTGTCTGTCCGTCTGTCTGTCTGTCTGTCCGTCTGTCCGTCTGTCTGTCCGTCTGTCCGTCTGTCTGTCTGTCCGTCTGTCTGTCTGTCCGTCTGTCTGTCTGTCCGTCTGTCTGTCTGTTAAAAGCACGATAACATTCGAAGGAGTAAAGCTAGGCGCTTGAAATTTTACACAAATAGATTTTATTAGCGCAGGTCGGTTGGGATTGATATTGCTCAGTGACTTCCAATATGGTCTCCAACATTCAAACCAAGTTTGGCCAGAATCGGTCCATAACCAGATATAGCTTTTATAGCATGACAAATTTTATCCGTCATTCTTTGTTTGCCTGTAAAGAGGTACCGGACTAAGAACGTGACAAATGCGATCAATGGTGGAGGGTATATAAGACTGGGCCTGCACATAGCACGCTTTTACTTGTTTTTAAATTTACTTTTAATTGAGATTCCATTGTCCGGCTTAAGACCATTGTTTAATGCTCTCTATTCAAAGAATAGTATAGCAAAAAACATTTAAAAGTCAACCAAAAGTGTGTTGTTACTAGAAGCATTTGACTGGTTTCCTGTATGGCGATTTCATTTTCGACCAAGAAAAATCATCAGCAGGAGATGTCAAATGGATCATGGTGTTTTACAACCATTCCAACTAGAGTAAGCTGTAAATCACACATCTGAATTTAAACAGGGCTCTTTAAGTCTTTAAAGTAAATTTTCTTGAAATATAATTTTAAAGAAAAGGTTAAACATTTTCTTCAGCATTCTACTTTTTAAGTAAATTTGTTAAGGATATTTTTAAAACTGTTTTTTGCTATGCCTATTTCATTATATTTTTGTGTTAGCTGAATTTTTTTTTTCGAAAATATAACGGTTTGTGACAATTTTCAATAAATGCCCTTTTTGCGCTAAAAAAAAACCCTATTCTTTGTCTCTTTTAAAATTGTTCGCCGGCAATACCTTGTCAAATGTGTCTTAAGCTACAGTAAAGACACAACAAAAACTTCTCTCATATAGAAAGTGTTGCCAATTTCAAATAATTTCGGACACCCCCTAACAACTGAGTTCAAAGTAAGGTTTAAGGCCATATGTAAGAGAGCAGAATAAGAAATAAAGCAAGGAAAGATGATTGAAATTTTAAATTGAGAAATAGACTCCAGGACGAGGTTTGAGGACTAGTGGCCAACCTTAAGCAGGCAAATCAATGATATAGGTATTTAGAAGTCTGCTCTTGTTTTACTTCACAAGAAATTTTGTACTTGTTCCCTGCCTCATAGGTAATATAAGTTTTATTTTTTTCCATATTTCTCTCGACAGGTGTTTTTTCGGATGGAACATGCAAATTTGTGTGTGTGGGATATAACATAAGTTTAACCAAAAAATATTGCATATGCTTGCTCGGTCAATTGAAGCTGAGGAGCATAACAAAAGACCACAAAGAAGAGTTTGAGAATTTTGCATAAATTAAGCAGAAATGTTATTCCAGCAATCGCTAATTTACATATTCCCTCCATACACACATAAATAATAAATGAATGCTTTTGAGTTTTTTTGTTTTATACAATTTTATGGCAAATAAAGGAAGAGACTTACCTCAAGAGAAGAACAAAAATGTTCCATTCATTTAAATTAAGTGTTGATGATGCTGACTTTGACTAAATTGCAGTGTTGTTTTTGTTGTTTCATTCATTCATTCCCTGTAACTCAATGCAAATGTATGCCAATGTAACTGGGCGTTTGGTTTTGTTGTTTTGTTTAAATTTAAGTTTTACACACACACTTGCACATTGTTTGAGTGTTTGGTGAATTATGGAAAACTTGTTGCCGTCACAGTTTTTTTTATGTGTTCAATATGCCGGCTGAGAATTAATGCAGAAACGCCAGGGCTACGTTTTGTGTGTTGTGGGCCTTTGTGACACACCACTGTCTCTGGATCCTCTCTATAATTTGATTTCACACGTAATTTTATATTCATTTATTTTTCTGAAACAGAAATTCATAGGCTCGCGTTTTCTAATTTATTCCAAATGATGATATTGCGCGTCATCCTCGGGGTATAACTATGGACGTAGTATATGGGGCCGTCCTTGGTAGCAGGCACCAGTGAGTGAGTGAGTGGGGAAGGGCCAGGAGATGCAATACAAACAAAAATTCCCCATGGAGGTGATGATTTCCATAACTGAATTTCCTTAATCATTTTTAGATCAAAGGCGCCCCTCTTAACCATTGGGAAATATATTGGATTTATTTATGAAACCAAGAAGCAAGACAGCCGCCTAGTGAGGGAGAGCAGCAGCTACCACACCACACCCCACCCGCATTGGCATTAGCAACAAATTGGCATTGGCATTCAAATAAAAACACCCGAGAAACGTATAAAACACCATTAAAAGCAAAATTTATTGATGCGTTCACGCTGATTGTCGCCCACCCCTCCCTCCCCCCTTACATTGCCTAGCGAGGAGGGTTTTGAGAGAATTGGCTTTCCAAAACGCAATAATCTACCACAAACCGATACACAACTACTAGTGTTTGCTTGGGCAAATAAAAATATCAACAAACAAGCAAACATCTGTTGAATTTTTGAATAAAATTAATTTGAATGGGATACTTTGAACTGTATGTATTGATAGCATGCATGTAAGGGTAACCCATTGTCTTAAGTGGGGATGGGGAAGTAAATATGCTGTTAAGCAGTTTAGTGTCAAAATGCCATCAAAAATCGATACGTGAACAAGTGGAAAAAATATACATACAGAGTGTATAAAAAGTGTACTACCAAGTTGAAAATGCTATTAATCCTGATGAACGAAAAATGTTTATAAACCCATAGAATCTATATACTATCTACCTATGAACATAATAAACAAGCGCTAATTTGAGCCTGGTTGAACCTGGTGAACAACCACCAAGAGATTCTGCTAACAATTTTAACGAATTAGCTCAGTTTGAATAAGCAAATTTGTCCATGAATATTCCACTAAGGAACAGGGGCAAACTTTTCACAAATCAATGAATGCAGTCCAATCAAGTTTAAGCTCAATGAAAATGGGCCTACTTCTACAGCCGACTCCCCGTCGCAGTGCGACACCTCTTACATGGCTTAGTGCCTCACAAATGTCGCCAGCATTAAAAGGGGAAAATTTTTTTCTGATGACCTGGCCAGGATTCGAACCCAGGCGTTCAGCTTCATAGGCGGACATAATAACCTCTGCGTTACGGTGGCCCGCAACTCAGCTCAGTTTAGGAGCTTTTTCATTCATTCTGACATGACCTAGCCTACGCAACCGTTGAATTTTGCATATTTACATATGCGGATTCAATAGAACATGCCTGATGGCTTTCCATTGCACATGCAAATTTGCCCATTACATTAATAAATAGTGGGGACGGCTTTACACTACAAACTTATGTTCAAATAAATGAAATCGGAACAGTATTTGGGATTGGTATTGGGGGTCTTAAGTGCAGTTGGCATGCCAACTTTTATCGAAATCAGGAAATCTCCAAATGTTTATATCTGAGCCGTAATTGCCATCAAATTTGGCAATAAGTTTCTATAGGGGATACATCTATAAATTGATTCACATGGGCCGTATTAGTTTTTAGTGGTGGTAATTAAGGTCTAAGGTTTTCATTTAATTAAATTGAGACTTCTAACACCTCAGTTGAACGATAGCTTTGAGGATTCTAAAACCTCTGGAAGTCAAATTGGATAATAGCTTGATATAGGGTCTACATGTATATATGTTTGAAGAGCTTAGGTAAGGTTAGGTGAAGGGCACCGTGGAGCAGAGGTTAGCATATCCGCCTATGACACCAAACGCCTAGGTTCAAACCCAGCCGTAAACATCAGACAAATTTTCAGCGTTGGTTATCCACTATTAATTTGTAAGGTATTCTGCAATGTTAAAACTTCTTTACCAAGGCATAAAAAAGTAGATCCCTTATCATTGAGCTTAAAAGACTTTAGTCGGACTGCACTCATTGATATGAGAGAAGTATCCCCTGTTCCTTAATGGAATGTACATGGGAAATTTATTGTGTAGTACGTAAGGTTAGTTAAGTGTGACAGTCTATTTTTTCCTAAACGCTCTCACCTAGACTATTTTTAGAAAATTATGATAATAGCATAGTAGCGACAAGCCAGACCTGTATTAGCAATCTAACTCACGAGCCCCTGCATTATTAACTCTAAGACGCTGCCCACTCTGCTACCAGGACAAACTTGAAGTTCTTTAGCGGCCGACTAAAGTCACTTGCTGGCAGCACTTGGGCTGCAAACAAAGAAACCTTGTTGACGACGTACAAAGCAATTGGCCGGTCTGCGGTAAATTTTGCAGCGCCAGTGTGGTCTCGTCAGCTTTTCGACACGCAGTGGTATAATATTCAGATCTGTCAGAATACCGCCCTCTGAACTGTGACGTGCTTTCTCCTCAGTTCTCATGTGGATCACCTCCGTCAGGAGACAAAGATCATACCAGTGCGAAGACATAACTGCATTCTACAATATTTAAGCAACACCTTTTGGGCTGTTATCGCAGAGACCATCCAAATCATCATCTTGTGGATAGATATCCACCGCCCAGAAGCCTTAAGGTAGATCTACATGATCTAGAGCGTGAGGTTCAGCGTTACAAGAGAGAACCTCTAGATCAAGGGGCATATCAAGCAGGTCTAGAAAACATTCATGCAGACACGGTAGCAGATGCTGAAAATGGCTAGCGGGCGAATATTGTCCTTGAAGAACGACCGCCTCCCATTGCACCTGAAGAAATTGACCTCCCCCGGCAAACCAGAGTAATTCTGGCTCAATTACATTCCGGCAGATGCAGCCGCCTCAACTCCTACAGAGCAAGGATTGATACCGACGTGCAAGATGTATGTCCCGATTGTAACCAGAGACCACACGCAACCCATCATTGTCGCAGAGTTTCTGGGTCTTGACACTCGACAGTATCAAGCAGACGAAAGATAGAACACAACAAACTGTTACAACAATAACAATGAGCTAAAACTTGAATCAAAAGTCCCTCGAAAGTTTGAGAGAAGTTTGCACGCATTTCCTTAATGGGTTATTCTTGGCAAAATTTGTGGCAATTCCCAACATCCTACTACAATTGGAGCAATATGTGCCAAATTTCAAACCGGAGGCTTCAGTTAAACAGTAGAACGCTCATAGTGGGATCACCATAGGATAATAAGACGAAAAGAAATTGGCACTATGTATGGCCGCAGATGGATATATTGATGTGGTATACACGAGTTATGATGGGCGTTATTATTGTTGTTGTGCACTGAGCCGGCCCTTTTCCGATGAAGGACTCCATCGGGTCGATCCGATACGTACAACAGGCTGCCATGGGATTGCTCGTTAGTTTTAATATATTTAGTGAAAATGTCCAAAAATGTTGATAGTGATCTTGTCCATTTCGTTTTGCACAACACTCACTGTACACATTAGGTATTAACGAAGCTCATATCGCTTTAGCAAAATTATCAACGGAAACCATAATGTTTGACCTCCACGATAACTTTTGTGTGAACATAGTTGACGGTAGTAAAGAGGAGTAGCCCAAAGTATAACCTATTTGAGAACCTTCTTTTGCATTCTAATACATGGCCATGCCTAATAAAGTGATGGGCGCATTGATGTAAGTTCACATTATTTCCAAGTCCATGGGTGTATGTTCTTGTGTAGGTACACTTACAAGTATATATAACCATATATATGTATTCTGACCGTCGAAAAATTCTAAGGCGATATAACAATATCCGTGTGTCTGTTCGTTCTCAGTTTTAGTTACCCAAAAATCTTCAACAATTGTGTTGAAATCCACATTAAGATCCACATTTTCTTCAATACGCAGGCTAAGTTCTTGAATGGGCCATATCGGACTATAATTGTATATAGCAGCCATATAGTTCGATTTCCATTTCATAAATATAGCTGCCATATAGACCGATAGCTTGATTTAGTGTCTTGAATCTATAAAAGGCGCGTGTATTACCAGATTTCGGTGAAACGTTGTTTTGGATAATACATCGATTTTGAAGCAAAAAAAAAAAACTAGCTGATCCCATTCATAACTTTTGAATAATTGGTATTAGTTTTATGTTACCATAGAGATTTTTGTAGTGTTCCAAAAAAGTAATAGCGAAAAAAGTGTTTTTAACTGCGAAAAACAAACATAACTAAACTTGAAACAGTGCTGTAGCTGTCATATAGACTGCTCTGCCAGTTTAAGACCCTTAGTCGATTCAAGCCACATTTTTACCAGATATTGCTGGCCTATAGACCAATCGATATTCTACAGTGAAGTTGAATTTAGTCAAAAGCTCTTCACCCACACAAACTAGGCGGTTAATAACGGTGAGCACAGCAGTAACTGAGTTAGTAGAGAGCTCGGATAACCACTGGAAGATTTGATCTGTTGTCTACAAAAGATAAACATTGTCTGAGTCTGATATAAGACTATCTAACCTAACCTTACCCAACTGGCTTACCTGAAACCATAACATTCAGCCAGCGGCGGTTCATCTCTTTATAAACACGATAGATGTCGCGATTTTTAAAAAATGCCACTTTTCACTTCTAGTCTGTATAGCATCAAACTTAGCCCTAACTAATATTATTTTTATTGCTACCGGTTTTTTAATAACACATACATATGTTTAGTCATAAAACTGTTGCTAACTTATTAAAACATACATATGTATACTTATTTATGTACGTATATACATATGTATCAAGCTACTTTTATCAAACTCTTGTTTTTTTGTTTTTCTATCAAATATAAACAACGTTCCCGCCCATGGGACTTTATGCTATTTGCATATTTGGATTAAAATCAACACTGGCTTAGAATGAATTATAAATCCAATCAGCTGGTTGTCGCTGTTGCTACTGCTGCTGCTATCACTGCACTTGCGTTTTGTTGTTGTTATTCTGTTGTCTCATGCACTTTGTTCTCTGCCTGCCCTCTCACTCTCTCGCTCTGTCAACAAATCGACCATTAATTTAGCTTATTTATGTATATTCCACGCCAACGTCAACGTTTTGTCTTTTGTTTAGTATGCACGTATGTGTGTATATTCTTTGCATTTTCATTGATAACTTTTTGTTTGTTTTTTTTTTTCTTCATTTGGTTGACAATCACAAACACGCACTCTCGCTAGCCAACCAACCAACCACCCACCCGTCCGACCGTTCACGCACTTGCATTTTGTCGTTCCCATCCAACCGTTGTCCATGGATCTTATGCCACTGCTGCACACATATCGCACAGATCCATCTTTGACGACACTCTCGAGAGTACAACCATATATACACACTCATGCATACGCATATCGGCTGCACTGGCATCTGTATACATGTGTCAAACAAATTCTGATGCACCACTCTCAACCACACACATTTAGCTTATTAACGAGCCAAAATAGACAATGTCTGCATAAACACTTATTTTTATGCAATTTGAATTAAATTCTTTTCACACAATACAATATAGCTCGTTCTCAACTTTTTTTCTTTTCATTCAAAGGCACTTGGTTTTTTAATGTTGCTGGAAATTCTTTCTTTTTGCTTTTCTAAACACTTACACTCATTTTTATTATAGTTCTGTTCTTTACGAATGCCCCGAAAAATTAACAAGAAAACTTAATAACGAACGAACGAACCGGGTCGATTAAAAATCTTTTCACCACATACACGTTCTCTCAGCTCGAGTGTTGATTTTGAAATGATGGAATAATGCACGAACTGCTGTGTGTATGGCCGTAGAAGAGAAGTGGATGAGCAGCGCTAATGTATGTATTGTATATCGATGAGTTATTATAAAAAGAGCCTAACTCGATTTGTTGTTACTTCACAGGAGAAGGAAAAACTTGCCACAGAACTTTTTTGAAATCGTGTTAACTATGTTATTTGCGATTGTATACGCCGGAAATTTTGGAGTAAGCTGCATGTGATATTTGTCTTCCAGAATAAATAAAAAAAGATAACTACCTACACTTTTTTGATTCTTTGCAGGAGAAGTGAAATTTATTTGATTTAGGATTTTTTTGAAATCGTACAAATCCGTTATTTGCAATTTGATCCACCTGGAATTTTGGGGGAACGTGGATCGCACATCTGTCTCTAGAATAAACAAAAAACACCCCTTTTGGTAAAAATCAAGTTAGGTCCTTTTTGTATTAAGCCATCGATATGAGTGTTTGTATGTCATATGCAGTATGTGTTTGTGTTATAATGAACGACGAACGAATGGCAGCGGGCTTCGGCTTAAAAAAGATACATATATCTTATTATTTGGGAAAGTTATCTAGTTTTCAAATGTAGATAAAAGGGGAAAAATAAAACTTTAATTAAGTTTTAAGTATTTAATGACTTTATTGTTAACTTCTCCAGATATGTTAAGATATTTTTTTCTAATATATGTAAGTAAATGTTTATGCTGCTTTAGATATTTTATACTAAAGTTTTTCTAATTAGCATACGAAACTTTATTATGGGACGGCTATTCCTTCACTTTCCGTTTTCTAAACAGCCGATAACAGGATTTCTTTCATTTACTTATTTTTGTAAACATTTGTGAACGGTCATTTCAAAATTTTCTTATTTTGCTCTCACAAAAGAACAGAGATGTACGTTGTACATTTCGAATCAAATGTGTGTACAATGTAAAACATAGTTTGTTTGATAAGCTGTAAAATAGTGTTATTGTGGAATAAACATGCATTCACGTCGAATGCATGACCTATAATCTATCACACCATCTCTGTGAGAGGTCGGGCGGTGACGGCTCTTGAATAAATACTAAGTGCCTATGATTCATAATATGAAAAGGCGAGTCATTGGCGCCTTTAAATTCCAATGGTCCTAAGAACCTGAACAAGATGGCTCACCTAAGGACCTGGACGAGAATCACTTACTCCACGTATTACAAATTTGCAAATTTTGACCATGACCCTTCCACGAAGGAACAGCCGAGTCCGAACGGCGTGTTGCAGTGCGACACCTCTTTGGAGAGAAGTTTTACATGGCATAGTAACTCACAAATGTTGCCAGCATTAGGAGGGGAAAACCACCGTTGAAAATTTTGTCTGATGGTCTCGCCAGGATTCGCCATAGGCGGACATGCTAACCTCTGCACTACAGTGGCCTCCATCCTCCTCGTATTATTACATTTTAATTCCATAAATTTCTAAATCGTACCGCTTTAAAACTTGTTTTGTCTACACTTTTGCAAAAGCAATTTTCCACGAACATTCCATTAAGGACCAGGGGGGAAACCTCTCACATATCAATGAAAGCTGTTCGATTCAAGTTAAAGCTCAATGCTAAGGGACCTTTTGTATATAGCCGAGTTCAAATGGAATGTCTCAGAGCGACACCTTTTTGGGCAGAAATTTTAACATGGCTGCCATGTAATTTTTTCAAATGACATAGTTCCCTACAAATGTCGGCGGTAATAGAAGGGGATAGCTAACGCAGAACATTTTTTCAAATGTCCTATCCAGGATTCAAAACTAGGCTTTCGGCGGACATGCTAACCTCTACACCTAGAGTAAATCCTAAAGCCGTTAAAAAAGAAAATACTTTCTGCATCTTTGGTTACCAGTTTTTATTGTAACCTTACATTCTAAATTGTTTTTTCCATTTTCAGCGAACGTAGTATTAACAAACGTTTTCATTTTTCAAAATTCTCAACGCCTGTACTCTAGATAATTAGATATATGTATGTGATTGTATAAAAGACTGCTGCTTCTCTTATTGACTTTTATTTATTGTTGTTGTATGTTGTGTTTGTGGAATCTCTTACGACGTATCAGTTATTTTGAGGTTTGGACCATTCCGCACTAAGAATCAAATGATCATAACCATGTCCGTTGAGAATTTCAATTGCAGCAGCAGCATCTTTACGTTGGCGGAAGTGAACATAAGCAAAGCCTTTGCATAGGCCAGTATTTTTGTCGCGTGCCAAATACATTTTGGTATGTTGTCCAATACGCTTAATAAGTTCCTCTAAATCTTGTTCCGTCATGGACTCGGACAAATTTGAAATGCGAATAGCGGCTGTGTCATCGCGACCACGTATACCACCAATGCCTCCCTTTTGACTGTCCTTGAGGAACGGGGGCACATACTTGCCAGGTTTGGGAGCTTCTGTAGCAGCGGCGGCAGCAGCCGAAGCCTTTTTCTCCATAAGATTTGTATCCATCGAGGTACCCTTGTACGGACAGTTGACGGACCAATGCTCACCATTACAAATACGACACTTGGCGATGTTCTTGCTAAGATCCAAAAGTTGATCATTGCTCTTCTCCTCCTCCTTGGTGTTCAAGATTTGCATAAAGATTTCTTCGGCGACCATGGTTGTTTGGGAATTTGGCCCAGGTTTATCATTCTTGGATTCACCAAACTTTGGCCATGTACGGCGTTTGGCCACTGTTTTCGGTACCACCTCCTTTGTGATTTTGTATGTGCGCACAACTTTGGTTTTCTTGTCATCTTTATTATATTTATACTCTGTGACGTACTTGAAACCATTTTCAATTACTTCGGTTGGTGGAGGTAGACCACCGTAATCAAGCTCCACCTCATCGGCCCACGAAGATTTAATGTCAACAGCTGGCATCTATGTGATTTGAATTGATAAAACATGCATATTAATAAGCGACACATAAACACTTAAATATTTCGCACACAAACCTTATGGATTTGATATATCTTATATTATTTTACACAAAAAGTTAACAAATCCACGAGGGCAAAATGGATGGTAATTTGCAAAAAGAAAGAAAATGTCAAAGTTCTTCTTCTTGATTTGTTGTGTTGTTATCGATAGCAAGTTGCAAAAGCAGGCAACTTCTATATATGTATCTATAAACACAGGGAGAGGCAATTACTATGCGCGACATTTGTCGCATCTGTACAATAGAGGAAAATCATTTTCTATTCTAATTTACGATAAAGCCTAGTACTGACCTCGACTTTTAAAACGAACAAATGTCGAAACGCACTATAAAAAATAATGACGATGTTAATGCGAACACATTCAGAATAAATTTCACACAACTTTAATTGCAAATGTAATTAAATGCTTACGAAATGGGCCGAATGATGTCTGTTGTTGTCTTTGTTGTGTGTTGTTTTTTTTTCACTTTTGAGTGCCCAATTTTTCATACATTTTATCACATCAATGCCCACACATGTTTTGCGAATTTTAGCCCTGTTTTATTTTTCCACGTATTGTTTGGACAGGATGGCAAATGGCGTTAGCACTTCATGGCAAACAAACAGGCTTTCACTGAAACTTTTTTGTGTTTTATTTCCCCTTCACGGCTAGACCATTCAGTACAATGGACACGCATCATAACACACGGGATACAGGATGCACTTATAAGGTCAGCTGAGTACAATTTTTTTTATTTTTTTTTTTTTTTTGATTTTTCAGTAAATCGTAATGTCAAAGTCTTCATAACACAGCTGTTTTTTTTTTCTAAAATCTTGAAAAGAATTTAAATTTGATCCTATATTTCACACATAAGCATAAAAACAGTTTTCTAAGGACGAAAATGCAAATATAAAACATATTTGAAGAAGTTGTAAGACAAAGTTTTTTTCTAAAACCATTTTGACATTTCAAATTACGGCAATTGTGACTCAAGGTTGTTTCGTTGGGGGTAGTTTTTTTGTTGTTGTGCTAATGACGCTACCTCTTAATTGTATCATGCATGGGCTGTATGTCCCGATTACGGCCTGTTTAACTGCACAGCCAAACCCATGTCCCACTGGCACACCCCATCGTATTCGCAGAGCTCTTGGATCTAGATACTCAACAGAATCATTCAGACGAATGATAGAACCAAACACACTGTTAAACCACTACATCACGATGTACCATGTAAACTTACCGTTAACTAAAACCCATTGCCCTGCAACACACAACTTTGGTGTGTGCTAGGCAAATTTACTGTACCTTGTATAAATTTGCTCATGTGCAGCCTGATATCAGTTCCATGTGAATGGTGATTATTTGGGTATTTGATATTTGTACTCGATTGAGCTGTTTAAAGGATAGGCAGATCTAATAAAAAAAGCGGCGGGATTTGCTGTTTAAACATTTTGCGGTAGAGAAATAGTTTACCATAGCACATAGCACACAGCATAGACGAGAAAATGGCTAATTTACGAAGCGCTTTCCACGTTAATAACGAAAACCATGGTCAAGGTAAGGTTATTTAAACCAAATCAATTTTGTTCTCTATATATATATATATTTTTTTGTCAAATTTACAGGCGTTGTTCATTCGTCTAAAAATGAATCGGCTCGCAAGCATTCGGCAAAAAAGGCTGTTTTTGGAGAGCTTAAAAATGTTATCCATAATCAGTATAAGCCCAAATCTTTGAACTATGGCGATGGAGCGACCAACAAACAACCCATGCAAAGTTTTGTTAAAAGGACGAAAACAGAAGTTCGCCAACAAAATGTGGCTAAGCCCAAACGTCTGGAGGTGATTAAGGAAAGCAAAGACGATGAAATAGAAATGTTGAAATATTTTGATTTTGCCCCAATTTGCTGTTCTAAGCGTCCCAAAAGTAAGTAAACATTTGTTTGTTTTAAGCGTTTCAATATAAACGAAACAAAACTACGACTTATGTGTGTATTTTTTTTCAGGTGATCGCCAAATTTGGGCCGAAATGGATATGTTTAATGATTCAATGCTTGACCAAAGCATTTTCAAGGATGAAGAAATACAGGAAGTACAAGAAGTCGAAAACTTTTATTTTGACGACTCTGGGGTCGATATCGATTTTAATGCATCCAAGATATTCAATGTTACATTACCAACAATTGACTCAGACGAAGAAGATTTCTTGCCCAAGCCGCCATTTGTAATGCGTCCCCTGACACCATGCGAGTTGCCTGATTTGGGGGATATTTAAGGCTAATTATGTATTTTTTTATTTTGTTTGTACTCCCTTATCCATTTTATTATTAAAACCTATATTTTATTTAATTTATATGTATTTTTAACTAATTTTAACATTTTGTCCACGACAATGAAATAAAGATTTTATGTAAATATAAAAAATTCTCAAATGGTAATTAATTTGTTTGTTATGGCTTTCAACTGAATTATACAGGAAGCGGCCAGTATTAGTGAGGTGATAGCTAGCGGACTATTCTCATTGGAATGAGTGCTGACGTATCATCATGGTATCGAGCCCCTTGGTTGGAGACAGTGGAATGCTCATACGGAGTTACTGACACTACAGCCGTGGAGAATTTTAGCTCTTGTTTAAAAACTAATTGCATATAATGCTTGACATGCCAAGACAAGTTGTTGGCGCCTTTAAATAACCAATAGTCATTACGTTCCCGGGGCGTCCATACTATGGATCGAAACGGTCTCACTCACCTATAGAAGTTTGACTAGGATCAGCAGGTCTAGATAGCATTCAGGCAGACACAGTAGCAGCTACCAAGTGAACGCAATCCTTGGAGATCGACTGCCACCCATTACACCTGAAAAGGCTCACAAACATCGAAAAACCAGAGTTCAATTTCGTTTCGGCAGACGCATCCGCCTAAACTCCTCCAGAGCTATGATTAATGCCAGCGCCTCATGTTTTACTGCCAATATAATCCCACTTGACTTAGGACCAGATCCCTCTGCACGCACCCCAACATAGTCCCAGAAATCTTAGATATAGATGATTAACAGAACCCAGTGAAGGAATGGATAGTACACAAGTTGTACTGCGAGCTACCAGGTGCCTCCACAGGTTGCGAATAGTAGAATGCCCCATACGGAGTAGCTGCAACGGCTGTTTCCACATGAAAAAATGGCTACAACTACAACAACATTGATGGAAGCTCAAAGTTCCAGTCCCCGTAATGCTCATAATTTTACCGTGCTGGGATATTTGCATAGGAAGTTTGTTATTGTAATTGAGTCATATCGTTACATACTTCTATGCAGTTTCTTGAGCCTCATCAGGGCGCATGAAGTTAACTGAAACTTTGCGAATGCGATTTAATATGAATTTTAAAACCCGTGTTAAGAATGGTCCAATTCGACCTAAAACCTAGTGAAGATGCCATTGAAAACAGTATTCCATTTTTACTCTGAAGGCAGCAATTATGGTTCGATGTGGCCGTCATTTTGGTTATTTATATCAAAATCCTAATTGTATCTCCTATGTAAACAGAGTTGCATATAGATCTTCTCACAACCATACCAGGTGGTCCGACCAAGCCTAGTCTGGTCCCAAAATGTAATGACGCATAGCTTCAAAAACCGACCCATTTATAAACTTGGATAGGCCTTAATAAATAATCACAATACTTGATGTCTTCCACATCTTAGAATGTGAGAATGTCTGCCTTCAGTTATTTGGTCAATTTGAAATTAGACTCACTTATGCAAAATTTTAACATTATGATGCCACTGTAGTGACAGACCGTAACCTTTGATGGAATCGAACTATTCGTGTACTGGTAATTCGAGCGAATTGCTCCTCCTTTTATCACTCACCTGTTGCAATGAATCCTCGCACATTTGCAAGCACTCTTTTTAAATTTCTATTTTTGCAATTTCACAATTTTATTTGTACTTTTAATATTGCATTTTCAGCTAAATAATTTTGAAAGATAAAATCCACGCATTTCTTGTAGGTACCCGACATCCCTAAATGAAACGAAAAGCGTCTGTTTTATCGATTTGTTTTCGAAAGGGAAAATACTCATTCATTTATGCTTATTGTATGATATTAAGCATTTTATGCAAGAATCGTGCAAGCTTTCTAAGCATTTTCTTTCGCATTACAGGATATCTCAGCCACAAACATATTTTGACGCAATCACGTGTTCATTTAGGCTTTTCATATGTGCAAATGTTTTCATAGCATTAAGCTTCGGTGTCAAAACAAAAAATTGTAATTATTTGAACTGCTGTTGCCGCGTTCCATAAGACATACAAACAAATAAACGAAAAATGTCTTTTGTTACGCCACAAACCCCAACTAAGAATAAGCCAAGTTCGTCTCAAGCACAGAGCACCGTTTCATCAGCCCCACAACACAACCTTGATGATATTAACATGCTTTTGTACCTGGATGCCTTGAAGCGAAAAGTGGACAATGAGAACGCCATTACTCAAAAAATTGAAGAAGCCTACAAGACATATCAAAAGCGGCGATTGGAATACATTCATCTATATTCAAAATATACAGATTTAGTTAAAAAAGCCCTTACACGAAGAGCTTTGAATGGGCGGCTAACTCCAATTGATCTATCAACAGCCTCGGCAGACATGCGAAGTATTAAGGAAAAACTGAGCAGTGGTATTGCCACCGATTACATCGAAAAACAGGAATTGGAAAAGTTTAAATTATTCCTAGGCTCAGATGGCAATCACGATAATTTGGAAAAACTTCGTCTTGAAATGATGGAACTAAAAATAGCCACAAAATCCATACAAGCCACGATTGAGGCAACAGAGGCAGCTTTAGACAATGGAACAAATCAAGGGCTGGATCTCTTTGCCAATGAGTTGGATATGGAAAATTTCCCAAACTTAGCGGAATTGTATGATACGGAAAGTTAAACAAGCTTTCACATGGGTTTCTTCTATAGTTTTTATTTTTATTCACGAACAAAGGGATCTGGTGAATGGAGGACATGTCGCCGTTCTAGCATATGTGCACTAGTTCTTTTGTGTGTGATGAAAGGGGAATGTCGATTTGTTTTCTATACAATAAGAAATAAAAAAATTATGAGTTATTCTAACATGTTTGGCTTGGGTTTATGATGAGCAAATGATGTAAAAGGTTAGAAGGATTATATCAATTTACCACTTTGATCGCTTCGACCAATCTTTGGGTGTCCAGTGGAGACATTTCGAGTCAATGCGTATTTTTCGCTTGTCCATGGCCTTTTTATGTTGATCTATTGTATCACGATTTATGCAAACTATGTACTGTCCTTTATAGTAATTGATGAGGTTTAGGTTTTGTAAAGTAGAAATAACATCCTCCTTCTTGATCGATGTCACTTCGCAAATATCACTACGAAGATTAAATCACACATAATTGAAAGTCTTTAAAATATTATTTGGACTTACTTAATTGTAATCGTGGGCTTTTCGCCATCACTCGTGGGTTTTTGACTTATGAAAATTTCCAATATGGTTTGAGCCCAATATGATCGATAGGACAGAAGACCTAAATCTGAAAGCGGTTTTTCTGGAGATCCTGTCTTTCCTTCAAACTTTGACAATTCATAACTGAATTCTATTAATAATTTTCCATATCCTTTGCGTTGATACGGAGGCATTGTAAGAATACAAGCCACGTTGTAATCTTCAGTGCTTTCCTTTTCTTTTGAAAAGTAACCTACTATGTGAAAACCTCTGCTGTCATACTCGGTCATAACATAGAACAAAAAGGGATCTGTATCATAGTACAGAGTCTTATGATCGAGAAAGAGCTTCGCTAGCAGACATAAATTCTGGGCATATACTTTGTTTTTGCGTCCATCGATTTCAAAAAACGATATGGTATTTTTACGGTATATTTCATTTCCAGGAGGATGCCGCAGATTGCACTTTATCAAATGCCTTTCGAGACATTTTCTACTTTTGCGATACTTGAGACAAAATTCGCAAATGTAGATGCAGGGCATTTGGCAGATTTCCTGAAAGTGCTAAATGAATATAAACAATTTTTTGTTGAATTTTCAAAATGATTAATTACCTGGGGATAGGGTGAAAAATACCACGGCTTTATTCGATGTTTACCCAATTCTATCATTTCGATGTTTTTCATACGGGTCACAACATCATCCTGATGGATGCTAACCATACTACCGGATTGTCTTGGTGTTGCACTTTTGCCATCCTGTGACACCTCATCATTTGCGGGCACTACAACTGTGGGGGCAGCAGGTAAGGAGTCAGGAATAATCGGAGCAGGGGGTAGGGGTGTGGGAATTATCTGTAACACAAAGTGGTATCATAACTGTGCAGTAATCTTTACACCTTTTATACCTTTCTTTTGCGATTTATCTTCTTTTGCAACGCAGCAGCTAAAACAGCATTTCCATTGACCATTTCTCCCACAGTTGGCTGTGGTGAAGTAGGTCGGGAAACGCTACCGGCTACCGAAAGCAATTTCTTGGGTGTTGTGACACCAGTACTAGCCCCAGTCTGCGTTCCATCTCGCCTAGGGAATTGTACTTTGCGTGTGTCCAAATCCTCTTCGGTAACCCATTCATCCAGACGTTTGTTAACTAAAGAGATAATTATGTTATAGCAGTTCACTATTGGTTGGTGATATTAGACTTACAATCTACATAGTGGACATAGAATTGCCTTTTGCCATCGTGATCCTTAATACTAACAATCTCCGCCAACGGCCAGTCGTCTGTTTTGTGCATCCGCACCGATAGCCTGCATCCTTCTGTCAAGGAAGCCTGTTTCGAGATAATGTTAAAACTTGGATTTTATTAAATGTTGCTTACTTACTGTGGATTCGCATATCGATGAAACATCCTCGTCTATATCTGTTTTTTGTTTCATTATAGTGCAATATTAGGCAATTTTTTTTATAAATTTCTATAATTGTTTATTTCTGTTGGTTTGTTTCCCTTTACACACAGCTGATAAATGAGATGCCAGTAGGGCACCAAAAATAAAAGCCCACTTCTATTTGATGGTATAAGGGGGCTTTTCACGTTCGAAATAAAGTTATAAAATTAAGTCAAAACTTTATTATTTTGTTTGTGGAAAAAATGTTAAACATTTTAAACCTAGTACTGACTTTAATCGAAGCAAAAATGCCTATTGAATTATTACGAAATCCGACGGACTCTTTTCTTTGTCAGAACACAAACAAAAGTCAAACAACAACACAGCAACTCTGAAACAGAGTTGATTTTGCGTATTTCGTGAGCATTTAATTACATTTGTAGTTAAAATTGTTCGGAATGTATCCAGATGCGGCGACATGTCGGTACAATTTTGCTCATAGAACTCAGTGCCGCTTGTGGGGAATGTGTTCGCACGATTTTTTTATAGTGCGTTTTGACTGTTGTTCGTGTGAAAAGTCGAAGTCAGAACTAGGCTTTAAGGATGATTTAAAATATATCGCTTTTTTTACATATACTCGTTTAAACAATATATATAAAAATTAGGATTATATAAAACAATCAAAATAGTTAACTTTATATTGTTTTTTTATTTAGTTAAGGTTAGCTATATTTTAAGAATGACTCAGGTTGTGCCATCAATGTAATATCTTTATCGCACACTTCAGCTTTCATATGTATAGGTTGGAATTGCGATTTGCCAATGTGGCATCTCTCTGTCTAACACGTGTTATTGTTTATCATTCACTCGTTTTTAGCAAGTAGAAAATTTCTGCGGCAACTTTCTTTTGGAGTTTTTATTGGTTTTAAATCACGGAATTACATTTAAAATGGGTCGTAAAGGCAAAGCTAATCCTTTTGCAGCAAAAAAGCGCCAAAGGCGCGAAAACGTGAGTAGTTGAACTAGTTTTCATGGATGTTACTTTAAAAATGCATCTACCCGCAGAAAGATAAACCGGCTGAAAGACAACATGAACCCTACGAAGAAATTGTGCGCGACAATGCCGCTTTCCTCAAGTATTATAATATGCAAAACATTTGCGTCGATGATGGTGAATGGCAACAATTCTTGACGTCCATACGTGCAAATTTGCCGGCTACTTTTCGTGTGACCGGTTTTAAAGGCGAGGCCAAGGCACTGATTGATATAATTCGCAATGAACTATTCACAGAATATGTAAGAGGTGTGGCCGAGTTACGTGGTAAAACAGTGGAAGAGGTGGAAAAGCCAATTTGCTTGCCATGGTATCCAAATGGCATGGCCTATCAATTGGATCTAACGCGTAAGGATATTCGTCGTTCGGAGCCGCTTTATCGTTTACACAATTTTCTCATTAATGAGACAAATGCTGGAGCCATAAGCCGTCAGGAGGCGGTATCTATGATTCCTCCCTTAGTTTTGGATGTCAAACCCACCGATAAAGTGCTTGACATGTGTGCTGCACCAGGCTCGAAAACTGCCCAGTTAATTGAGGCTCTTCATGCGGAACCAGAAAAATACAAAATACCACCCGGTTTTGTGCTGGCAAATGATGTGGATAACAATCGCTGTTATATGTTGGTACATCAAGCTAAACGTATGAATTCTCCTTGTTTTGTGGTTACCAATCATGATAGTGCCTTTTTTCCGAATTTATTGGTAAATACTATAGGAATGATTTTGTGTTATAGTAAATATTAGATGAATCCTTTTTTTTTTTGCTACAGAAAACTATGCCTGATGGCTCCAAATCCATACAGAAATTTGATAAAATTCTCTGTGATGTACCTTGCTCTGGCGATGGTACTCTGCGCAAAAATCCTGACATTTGGGGAAAATGGAACTTGGGTCAGGCTTACAACTTGCATGGGTAACAACTGAAATTTGAAATTACCACAAAAAAATTTCTGTTACAGACTCTTTAAAATTTCAGAGTACAATATCGTATTACACGGCGTGGTGCTGAAATGTTAGAGGTTGGAGGGCGCTTAGTCTACTCGACTTGCTCCTTGAATCCCATAGAAAACGAGGCTGTCCTACAACGAATTGTAGCTGACTCAAAAGGCGCTTTGGAAATTGTTGATGCTTCAGATTTGGTACCTGGTTTGAAGTACAAACCTGGCATGACACAATGGAAATTGGCCTCCAAAGAAGTGGATGAAATCTATACTAGTTTTGATGAAGTACCCGAAAAATATCACACAATTATAAGACCGAATATGTTCCCATTGCCAAAGGAGGACATGGAAAATCTGGGATTGGAGAAGTGGTCAGTACTAAAACCTACATTTAATCCTTTGGTTACATCAATTTAATATCTTCACATTTTTTAATTAGCATACGAATTTTGCCCCATCTTCAAGACTCTGGTGGCTTCTTCGTGGCTGTCTTACACAAAAAATCCCAACTGCCATTTGAGAAAAATGATGTCAAAGATTTAGAAGAGAAACCCAAACCGGAAGTTAAATTGGATGAGGAGGGCAAGCCCATAGAAGAGAAATCGGTGCCTTGGGGTCCTCAGCGTAAACGTAGACGCCTTCATGGATATAAAGAAGATCCCTATGTATTCTTCGAAGAAAACGATGCTGATTGGAATGATATCAAGAAATTTTATGATTTAGACGAAGCCTTGAATAGTCGTTGCCTCTTGACGCGTTGTATTACAGAGAAAAAGAAGAACATCTACTATTGTTCGGATTTAATAAGAGACTTGGTCTTGTTGAATGAGACTAACATCAAAATAATAAATACTGGAGTGAAGTCGTTTGTGCGTTGTGAAAATCGTCATACCAATCATCCGTTCCGTTTGGCCCAAGAAGGTTTGCAAACTACAAATGCCTTTGTGGGTGCTAGTCGCCGCATTGAAGTTGAAAAAGATGATTTAATATTACAACTGAATTGCACGGATCCAACTAAACCACCCTCAACGACAGAGCTCAAGGAAGCTACACAGCAGAGATGTAAAGAATTAAGTAAGTAGATATGTTGACAAAAAAAAAAATGATGGTTATTTGCGGTTTTGAGACTCCTTTTAACCCTAGGGAAGAGATTTAAACTACCGACCTACATTAAAAAGTACGATAGGGTAGTTTCAATAGATGATAGGGTGCTTTTGAGATTAAGCCCCAAGATCTGACCTTTTGTTAAGTTCCGGGAGCCATTATTAAGGCGAGCCAAGTTTTCGCCTTAGCCACTTCCATTACCCTATCCTTGTAAACGCTATTCAAATCTTTCTCTAGAGCAGTAATGGGTACACCAACACAGTTGAAAAGACTTAATTAAGTTTGTAAGAGTGGCAGTAAAATCCTAACAATTAACTAAGTTGCTGTTGTAGCAGTGTGTTATACACTAAGGCCGCAGCCGCTGCCGATGAAGAACTCCATCGGCAATCCCAAGGCAGCCGGTTGTACGTACCGGATTGACCCGATGAAGTCCTTCATCGGCAAGGGCTGCCGCCTCAGTGTACAACACACTGCTACAACAACAACAACAACTCCATCGGGTCAATACGGTACATACAACCGGCTGTCATGGGATTGATTAACTAAATGAAGTAGCGATGTGGAATGACAACAAAACCTCAACCGAACGAATGAACGACAACAACACCTCAACCGAACGAAGTTGTCTACTCTGTACCTGTGCTTGTGTCCGTTTCTCCTGGTGCATGTATGTATATGCCAAAGAGGTAGCAAGATTGATTAGTTCAAGATTTTGCAGATGACACACACAGTCAATGACAATGTTGATTTATTTTCCAATAAGTATGCAAAATGTGGGGTCTAGTGGGTTCAGAGTCTGATCCATAGGGCCTGAAAGTTGGTCACCTCGAGAATGTCTACTTTTGAATTGCTTGCCAAACAGTCATTTATGGGCCGTTAGGCTTGATTCTGTTTTTTTAATGACAGAACTCGTAAAACCCTACAAAAAACATATGCAAATACCTAGTATATCTCCAACGGTTTATGAGTTATTGGACTAACAACAATTTGATTTTGAAAACTTTTAGGCAAGATTTTGTCGGCATTTTTGAACTTGTGGGAGAATTTGTGAACTGATTGACAATTTTTTTGTATCGTCGGGAAGGCTACGAGTATTTAAAAAAAAAAGTTTGCAAATTGTCCTTCCCCATTAAGTTCCAAAAGTTTAAAATTTGATTTTTCGATTTGGCAAACACTGTGCAGCGCCTTAGACAACTTGGCGCCACGGATTACATTCGTAACTTCGTCTACGGTTGTTGTTGTAGCCACATTTTCATGTGGAGGTGGCGATCCTCGTTAAGCTCCTGTAGACTCGTACCGGTCCAAAGGGCCGATCGCCGCGGGAACAGGACGCCAGTAACGGGAAAAAGGCGCCAACAACCCGCCTTGTTATGTTGAGCATCATAGGCACTCAGTATTTGTGCAAGAGCCGGTGCCGCCCGACCACTTACTGAGACTCTCCCCACCTCCCAATGAGACTCTCCCGATCACTCACTGAGACTGTCCGCGAATGTTGTTGCAGCTACCTTGTATGGTGCATACCATATCCGCGTCGGCATCCGCCCAGTAGCTCGCAGCTTCCGTGACAGCAATGAACACCACACAGATCGGACCTCAATGTTCCAGCATGTGTGGTGCTCACAGTTATCGCGTGCCGGGATAGCCTTCTCTACGGTAAATTGTGATACCTATCCATAGGCTCGAGACAACGGATGGCTCTCCTCTTGGCCTTGTCTCTCTCGAAATGTTCAGCGGTTGAACAACTTGGAGTATCTCTTCGAGCGAGTCACAGTTACGTCGCCAAAAGTGACTTAACAGTAGCAGACAACAGCTTACAATCCCATGACAGGATTAGGGGATATAATAGATATGTCTGCCGAGATGCTACATGTCCTCCTATTTCTGGTGGGGGCGATTTCAGTCACCGTGCAAAACGTGGAGCTGAGAATCTGCTCCGCCAGAGCTATGCTCTGCTAGTCTTTACTTAGGGGAGAATGCTATGAAACGTGATGCTTAAATTCTGTTGCAAATGCAAATTTTATCCATGAACATTCCACTTAGGAACAGGGGTAAACTTCTTACATATCAATGAGTGCAGTCCGATTCAAGTTTAAGCTCAATGATAAGGGACCTCCTTTTTATAGCCGAGTTCGAACGGCGGGCCGCAGTGCGACACCTCTTTGGAGAGAAGTTTTACATGGCATAGTACCCCACAAATATTGCCAGCATTAGGAGGCGAAAACCACCACTGAAAATTTTTTCTGATGGTTTCGCCAGGATTCGAACCCATGTGTTCAGCGTCTTAGGCAGACCTGCTAACCTCTGCGCTACGGTGTTAAATTTGTGTTAAATTCTGTTACAATGACAAATGTGCAGGCTGCAGCTGTTGTTCTACTTTGTTTGCTGGATCGCTGCAACCATTTTGTTCTCCCGACCCTAAAGTCCACAATTTCGTCGACCTTGGCTCAAAGACCATTGAAATTCAATTGCAAGAAATATAGCCTCCCCGGCAATATTAAAGCTGGAGTGTTGCTGTTGAATATATTGCCGCACAAAAGAATTTGGAGAAGTCACATAGACCGATGACGAGGGCACTGAAGGCGACGACGACACTTGTGACACAATGCTGTTTACGTCACCACATCACCTTGCAACATATTCAAAGGGACTATACTCCGTAGTGATGTAAGACCAGAGCAAGATCCGCAATGTACCTACTTCATGCACAGGTTACACCTCACCGACGGTCCGGGGTTCTTTTCAATACAGGCTTGGGCTAGAAGCTTGCGGAGAAGGCACTCCGCGATGTGACTCCCCCATGATGAAAAAAGGACCTTATCGTCTAGCGATTTGACAATGTAGGGAAGATTTCTTAGCGGATATCTTTAAATTTTTTGCATCGTAATAAGCCGCAAGAATGGTGCGGTAGACGTTCAACGACTGTATCTTAAGCATTCGATTGGTCGAGATCTACCATCTCATGTGCTTATTTTGGTTGAGACCACGTCGTGCTATACAATTTACTCTAACAAGGCTCAGTGGTTCAGTGCCTCAAGCGTCTTAGTTGCTGGTGAGATAAGGAAGTCGCTCTGTGCGACTCTCGAACCCTTTCCTGGTTTCGGTAGTGAAATCAATCTGTCCACTTTTCAGACATCAGGAACAATAAGAGTGTCTGGGGACAAGCTGAGGACCATGGTTAAATACTCGAAGCACTGTACATAGAAATTATTTAGTGAAATTGTTTGTTAGATCCATCGTTATGGACAATAATCATTTTCTGAGTCAATCAAGTCGTGTCTCTCTTTTTGTCTAAAAGTAAAATTTTTCTTAAAAAAAAACTTTGTGCTATACTATGGAACCTTTTTCTTGTTTTCAGGTGTTGGCAGTTGTATATTGAAATATGTAGATGAACGTTTCACATTACACATTGTGGGTTGGCGTGGTACATCCAGTCTACGGGCTTATGTTGATAGCAGTGAAACTTTGCACATACTACGTCTACTAGGAGCTGATATAAGTAAATTTGGTAAGTTCACTCTCATGTTGCCTTTGGCAGAGATTTAGTTTCACTTGCATAAATTTTCTTTGCAGAGGTTAACAAATATGAAAAAGCCAGAGAAGCTGCAGCAGCGTTAGCGGCCACTGAAGACACCTCCGAAGATGTAGCCAAAGCCACTGAAGAGGCTTTGGAAGAAGTTGAAAACGATTTAAATGAAGCAGCAATAGTGGAATAATTTTTAGTTTTTTTTTAATTTATACTCGAAGAAGGAATTTCGTTTTTTGTTTACATGTATTCTAAATATCCTTTTATAGTTTAAGCCAGACTTGGTACGTTCTCTTACGTACCATGGAGCGCCAATTAAAATAAAACTTTATCAGATTACAACTACAACAGTCAAAAATGAAAATTAACTTTGTTATTAAATAGTTAAGAGTTCAAGGCAACTCTTGGATGCAGTTAACTATCTTTATTGCAATTTTGTGAACAACTTCCGCTTGCCTTCACTACACTAAACGAACTTCCGTTTTGTTTGAAAGCTATTAACGCAACCCACTAACGTTAGCCACCATAACTGGTGTAGCAATCAAAAATACATGCAGTCAAGGTAAGTTTGTTAAGTAAAGCGTCAATAAGCAATAGTTGAAAAATAACTTTGTTAACAGTCAATATATCGAAGGGGATGATGTTTGTTTGCTTGGCGACAAACTTTTGAGTTTCCTGCCAATTAGGGGAATGATGTGTATCATACGTGGATTTTGTGTTCATGCCATGGATATGGATAGGTAGGTAGTTTAGCAAAGTTGTTTTCGTATTTCCGTTTAAAGGATGATTTTATTTTAGCAATACTTGTAGCAAACTGCACACACGCTCCAATAATCATCATTGAGCAGGCAAGGTATACTAGACAGCAGTGGCACACACGGGCACACTCAGAAAACACATGTGAGTGGCGAAATTGCATTTACGTGACTTGTAATGTAATAGACAGACAATGGCCCGGGCGAAGGAAGGAAGCAAAGTGGTAACAAAAACAAGATATGGTGACGATGATCTGCTGCTATGTCTCTATGTGCCATATGCTTGTTTGATTGCAAACATTCTCAGCTCTACAACAAATATGTTACTCCTCTATGTGTGTGTGTGTGTGTGAGTGAACACAGGAATACTTGTCTTTCTGTGTGCCCCTATGTCTGTCTATCTGTGCGAATTTGTTAGTGTGTGCAGAAAATAGCCGGAAGACAAGCAATCATTAAAACGGAAATAATACAAAACTGTTGCTTGCTTTCCGGTCCAAAAAAAAAAGTGCAGAAAGCAAAAACAGTCGGAGCACAGATGAAGAAAAAGTAGCAAAATACGTAACTGTAATTTGGCATTTACTGCTTGAAGGTCTCTCCCCAATAACGAGATGGAAAAAATCTGTTCGTTTCGTGCCGAGACTTTGTACCCCAGAAACGCGTTCAGTTTGTACAATATGATAAAGATTATATTTATCTACTCTTAATATTTGTTGCTGCATAACAATTAGCAAACAATTTGAAATGTATCACCATATAGCATTTACAACAATGCCCAAGTTAAAGCAATGACGGCGTTGTCAGTACGTACGTATTTTATTAAATTTAAATGTACCTCGGTTGTTAAAGGAAAATATAGGAAATTAATGGACAACCAATTGTAGGAGAGACTGCCTAATTTTAGGAGAGACCGCCTAAAAATGCAATTTAGAATAAAAAGTTATGGGCTACATGTGTATATAAGTAGATCCCACGTAGCAGAATCAGATCAAAATTTGGCTTAAAAATATGATCTTAAGTTGTCTCGGCATTTACAACTTATGTATTTAGGTTTTAACAAAATAAAGACAGACGATAAAGTTTGTTAAACTTTTGTTATCTTTACTCCACTTTCTTTATATCCTAAATATTTCTCAATTTATGTCTTTTTATACCCTCAACCGTAGGATAGGCGGTATATTTATTTAGTCATTCCGTGTCACAGCACATCGAAATATCAATTTCCGAACCTACAAAAAATATATATATTTCGGATCGTCGTAAAATTCTAAGACCATTTAACGATGTCCGTGTGTCTGTCCATCCGTCTCTGTGGTTATCACCCTACAGCCTTAAAAAATTGAGATATTGAGCTGAAATTTGACACAGATAGGTCTTTTTGATGCATGCTGGTTAAGTGCTTGAACGGGCCAAATCGGACCATATATGGATATAGCTGCTATATAGACCGATCTGCCGATAAAGGGTCTAATGCCCATAAATGCATTATTTTTTAACAGATTTCACTGAAATTTGAAACAGTGGGTTATTTATGCATCCCCCACATCTGAACTAAATATGTTTCAAATCGGACTATATTTAGATATAGCCGCCATATAGACCGATCTCCCGATTAAGGGTCTGAAGCCCATAAAAGCTTTATTTTTTAATCGATTTCGCTGAAATTTGAACCGCTGAGTTGTTTTAGGCCTCCCAATATAGGACCCATATATAGTTCAGATCGGACTATATTTAGATATAGCCGTCATATTGACCGATCTGCCGATATAGGGTCTGAAGGCCATAAAATCTTTATTATCCGATTTCGCTGAAATTTGAAACAATGGGTTATTATAAGCCTCCCGACATCTGACCTAAACATGGATTAAATCTGACTATATTAAGATATAGCTGCCATATAGACCGATCTCCAAATAAAGGGTCTGAAGCACATAAAGCTTTATTTTTTATCTGATTTCGCTGAAATTTGAAACAGTGTTTAGTTTTGGGCCTCCCAACATAGGAGCTAAATATGTTTTAGATCGGACTATATTTAGATATAGTTGCCATATAGACCGATCTCCCCATTAAGGGTCTGAAGCCCATAAAAGCTTTATTTTTTAACCGATTTCGCTGAAATTTGAAGCGCTGAGTAGTTTTAGGCCTCCCAATATAGGACCCAAATATAGTTTAGATCAGACTATATTTAGATATAGCCGTCATATTGAACGATCTGCCGATATTTATTTATTATCCGATTTCGCTGAAATTTTAAACAATGGGTTATTTTAAGCCTCCCGACATCTGACCCAAATATGGTCAGATCGGACTATATTTAGATATAGCCGTCATATAGACCCATCTGCCGATGTAGAGTCTGAAGGCCATAAAAGCTTTATTTATTATCCGATTTCGCTGAAATTTGAAGCGCTGAGTAGTTTTAGGCCTCCCAATACAGGACCCAAATATGGTTCAGATCGGACTATATTTAGAAACAGACGTCATATAGACCGATCTGCCGATATAGGGTCTGAAGGCCATAAAAGCTTTATTTATTATCCGATTTTGCTGAAATTTGAAACAATGGGTTATTTTAAGCCTCCCGAAATCTGACATAAACATGAATTAAATCGGACTATATTTAGATATAGCTGTCATATAGACCGATCTTCAAATAAAGGGTCTGAAGTCCATAAAAGCATTATTTTTTATCTGATTTCGCTAAAATTTGAAACAGTGTTTAGTTTTAGGCCTCCCGACATCTGACCCAAATATGGTTCAGATCGGACTATATATAGATATAGCCGTCATATAGACCGATCTGACTATATAGAGTCTGAAGGCCATAAAAGCTTTATTTATCACCCAATTTCGCTGACATTTGAAACAGTGAGTTGTTTTGAGCTTTCCGATATCCGAGATTAATATGGTTGAGGTCGGACTATATTAAGATATAGCTGCCATATAGACCGATCTCCAAATAAAGGGTCTAAAGCCCATAAAAGCATTATTTTTTTAACCGATTTCACTGAAATTTAAATAGTGGTTTAATTTAAGCATCCCAACATAGGACCTAAATATGGTTCAGATCGGACTATATTTAGATATAGCTGCCATATAGACCGATCTGCCGATAAAGGGTCTGAAGCTCATAAATGCCTCATTTATCACCCGATTTCGCTGAAATTTGAAACAGTGGGTAGTTTTAGGCCACCCGCCATCTGACCAAAATATAGCTGCCATATAGACCGATATGTCGATTAGGGGTCTGAAGCTCATAAAATGCAAATTTTGCCCTAAGGAACAGGGGCAAACTTGTTACATATCAATGAGCGCAGTCCGATTCAAGTTTAAGCTCAATGATAAGGGGCCTCCTTTTTATAGCCGAGTCCGAACGGCGTGCCGCAGTGCGACACCTCTTTGGAGAGAAGTTTTACATGGCATAGTACCTCACAAATGTTGCCAGTACAAGGAGGGGAAAACTACCGCTGGAAATTTTTTTGATGGTCTCGCCAAATTTCGAACCCAGGCGTTCAGCGTCATAGGCGGACATGTTAACCTCTGCGCTATGGTGGCCTCCCAGCTCATAAAAGCTTTATTGATTACCCGATTTTTGAAACACAAAATTCAACAGTGACTTATATTTATTAGACCACTCAATGTCCGTGCCGAATTTGGGTGCATAAGTTATCCAATTTTCACCGGATTGTGACGAAAGGGGGTTTACATATATACAATACCCGAGGTGGTGGGTATTCAAAGTTCGACTCGGCCGAACTTAATGCCTTTTTACTTGTTTTTATTTTATTATACTGCCTTCAATAAAAATGTCGAAATATGACGCGCATGACAAGCCTTAGTAACATTTACTATATGATTCTCATTGTTAATCCCTGTGTCCATGATAAGCATTGCAAAATGCTTTACAGTTTTTTTTTGTTTACTGTTTTTATATGCACCACCATAGGATGAAGGCATACTGATCAAGCCATTCCATTTGTAACACCTTGCAATATTGATTTGGGACCCCATAAAATATATATAAATTCTTGATCGTCTAAGTCTATCTAGCCATGTCCGTCTGTCTGTCCTTTAGCTTGGTGAAATCACGATAGTGGTCAATCCCATGGCAGTCGGTACGTACAACCGTACCGGATTGACCCGATGGAATCCTTCATCGGCAAGGGCAGCCACCTCGGTGTACAACACACTAATACAACAATAACAACGATAGTGGTAGAATGGATAAAGATATCCGCTTCAAATTTTGCACAGATATTTCTTATTGATGTAGGTCGTTGGGGTGGCAGATTTTCACATTTGGATATAGCTCCCATATAAAATAGTCCTGCGACTTGATTCCATTCGACTTCGACTAGAAGCCGCAATTATCATCCGATTTGGCTTGAATTTCCATTACAGCCAAGATTGGCGGTAAATTTGGTCAAAATAGGCCATAGCCTGATATAGCTCCCTTAGGCTTGAATACTCTGTACACACTGATAACGTTTAACATTTTTGATCGAGACAAATTTTTCCTACAGAGCAAGGATTGATGCCGACGTGCAAGATGTATGTCCCGATTGTGACCAGGGACCACACGATACACGTCTCCTGTTTAACTGCCCAGCCAGACACTCTCTGCTGACTGTTAGTATTGGATTTTGCTGCTATTACAGCAGTTGTTCTGCAAATTCAGAACAGCAGGCCTACTGCTGAAAAGTCTGTTGTTTGCTGAAAATGACTGCTGCCTTATTTGTGATGGGATTGTAAGAAGAAATAAAATGAAAGAAAAGATTTTGGGAAGGAAAATGAGGAAAAAATAGTTTGCGGTCATACACCCATTCTGTACACAAAAGGTTATCCTTTGTTGTTGTTTATTGTCAAAGAGGGCAAGGCGCATGTGTGCTGTGTTTAAAGGCGGAGTTACAACGCGCAAAAGTTATACAACAAGTTATAGCAGACACCGACACTTAGGTGGCAACACAATACCAGACATAAACCAACTGAGGGAAAAACAAGTAAAGGCGTGCTAAGTTCGGCCGGGCCGAATCTTATATACCCTTCACCATGGATCCCATTTGTCGAGTTCTTTTCCTGGTATCCCTTTTTAGGTCAACAAAGGATAAAGGAAAATAATTGCTATGCTATTGGAGCTATATCAAGTTATGTTCCGATTCGGATCATAAATGAATATTGGAGACCATAGAAGAAGTCATTGTGTAAAATTTCCGCTAAAACGAATAAGAATTGCGCCCTTTATGGGCTGAAGAAGTTAAATAGGGAGATCGGTTTATAGAGGAGTTGTATCAGGCTATAGATCGATTCACACCATATTTGACGCGTATATTAAAGTTGTTGAGAGAAGTCGTTATACAAAATTTCAGCCAAATCGTATAATAATTGCGTCCTCTAGAGGCCCAAGAAGTCAAGATCCCAGATCGGTTTATATGGCAGCTATATCAGCTAAAAGTCATGCCAAATTTCAGCCAAATCGTATAAGAATTGCGCCCTCTAGAGGCTCAAGAAATCCAGACCATAGATCAGTTAATATGACAGCTATATCAGGTTATAGACCGATATGAACCATATTTGGCACAGTTATTTGAAGTTATAACAGAAGACCTCAAGCTCAAAAATTAAAGCCAATGAACGGTTTATATGACAGTTATATCAGGTTGTGGACCGATTTGAACCATATTTGGCACAGTTATTTGAAGTCATAACACCTCATGCAAAATTTAAGCCAAATCGGATAATAATTTCGCCCTCTAGAGGCTCAAGAAATCAAGACCCCAGATCGGTTTATATGGCAGCTATATCAAAACATGGACCGATACGGCCCATTTACAATCCCAACCGATCTACACAAATAAAAAGAATTTGTGCAAAATTTTAAGCGGCTAGCTTTACTCCTTCGAAAGTTGGCGTGCTTTCGACAGACAGACGGACGGACGTCTGTCCGTTTAAGACAAATATTTCGAGTTACAAAGAGAATGACGAAATTAGTATGCCCTCATCCTATGGTGGAGGGTATAACAATTGAGGAAAACAATTAGCGATTTTGTAAACAACACGGAATTCCTGATTTAAATTTTCTTTTTCTAGGCTACTTGTAGAGCGCACAGCAAGCCGATGACTGGCTTAGGTGTATGTCCATAGTGGCATGGGGCGGATTAATATCCGAACCCTCTTTTCAATTTAGCCTAACCTACACAATTGTTAACTTACACGCCTTGAAACACCTCTTCACGTATGGCAACACAGAATGACGCCCGAGTTCAATCGTCAAAGTTGAAAATTCTTTAACTTGTGCGCTTCGCTTGTGTGGGATTTGTTTGCAGACTTGCATTTTTAATGCGTGCGCAGAGTATGTAACTTCACCTTTGCATACAGCACACATGGGTTGATAAGGGTTTCTTCCGGCTAAATACCCAACGCTTGGGTTATTATAGGGTAAATACCCCTTAAATACTATTTTTGGGGTATTTTTTTAGGAATTTGTAATTTTGCAGATATCTTGGGTATAAAAACATTTTTCAAAAAATTTTTGATGTTTTGTGATCTCATAAAATCGGATTTTAGACTATATAGACCGATCTCCAGACTTAAAGTCTTGAGGCAATAAATTGGTAATTTTTCACCCGATTTCGATGAAATTTGGCACAGTGAGTTCTGGTAGACCCCTTTTCATTTCTGTGAAGTGCGGTTCAGATCGGACTATATTTGGATATAGCTGCCCTTAGACCGACCACCCGATCTCCCGATATAGGGTATTGAGACCATAAAAGATCCATTTATTATCCGAATTCGATGAAATTTGGCACAGTGTGTTTTGGTAGACCCCTACCCATTCCTGTCAAATGTGGTACAGATCGGACCATATTTGGATATAGCTGCCATATACACCGATCTCGCGATATTGTGTAATGAGCCCATAAAAGGAGCATTTTTCATCCTATTTCGATGAAATTTGGTACAGCGAGTTCCGGTACCTCTCTAAACCTTTTTGAGGAATATCTTCCAGATCGGACCATATTTGGATATAGCTGCCATATAGACCGATCTCCCGATATAGAGTATTGAGCCCATAAAAGGAGCATTTTTCATCCGATTTGGATGAAATTTGAAACAGTGCGATTTGATAGACCTCTACACTTGTTTGCTGAATATCGTCCAGATAGGTATGAAGGCTTCATTTTCCTTTTTAAAATACCTTTGCACTGTTGTTGTTCCACTTTACTGAACACGAGAGATGGATTGTTGTTGTGTTAAAAGACAAAATATTAGAAAAACCAAACAAATGGGTTTCCTCGCAGGAACGGAGGGTAAGAAGGGACAATACGTAGGTAGTCCAAAAAAGTGTTGGAACAAACAGATTTAAGAAAATTTCTTCAATGAAATATTTACGAGTAGGCAAATGGAGAACAAATGTGTATCTCTCATAGGTAAATCAAAAACTATTTAAGTAGTCCAAAAAAGTGTTGGAACAAACAGATTTAAGAAAGTTTCTTCAATGAAATATTTACGATTAGGCAAATGGAGAACAAATGTGTGCCTCTCATAGGTAAATCAAAAAATATGTTAACACAGCCAGATTCAGGGAAGTTCTTGATTGAAATATTACCAGCAGGCAAATGGAGATGTATGTCTCAGTAGAGAGTAGAGAGTGAGAGATTTTTCACCACCTCCCGAAATGATGGGGTACCAAAAAATTTGTTCAGAAGTAATCAATAAAGCTGCTTTGCTGCTTTGAAATTAATCATTGAAAAATCCAGAATATAATTTCTTCCCTATAGTCTAAGATGCTTTAATTTTACTTAAAGTATTTTTCTTTTATCAGACCCTTGTTGAAGTATAGGGGTTATAAATTTTTACTGAGGGAGATAGCCTAAATCTTTTTTAAATTAAAATATGATTTAGCTTTGCTATTTAGGTATAGCTTAAACATATTGTCATTTGTCTTAAATTTTTCATTATCAGTAAAATGTCAATTAGCCTCATCTATGCTAATGACATGCGGGTAGATTGAAATACCCCAGATACGCTACAGATTGCACAGTTTACTTTGTAAATATAAAACAGATAAATTTTTTTATTATGTGGCCAAACTCAATTAGCTTAATGGTAGGTTTAAAAGCAAAAGTTTTCTATAAACAAAATTTCACAAAACAATTTTAGTCGCTTTCAGGCATTCGTGTAAAATGGAGGCGTTAACAGCGTTATCTTTACTTATTGTCGCTCTATTGGGACTTTTTGCAACTCCTACGCAGCAGGTAACTAAAGGAAATACACATTTTCAACTATTGTAATGAAGAAATATAAGTCTTCAAGGGTTTAATTGACACTTTGTATTTTATAAGTCTATTTTTTTAATTTTCTTTCCCTGCTTTAACTATCCCTTCTAGATATCTCTGCCCTCTGATCCCACTTACAATGCTGGCGTTGTTGAGTTCATACCCGCCAAGGAGGGTAGCAAGAAAAGGTTGGTCCATGACAACTTAGGCCGCATGAAAGCTATTATCGAATCAGATGCCACTAAGGATTTGGATATTATAGTATTTCCCGAATTTGTTTTAAACAACAAGGATATGTTGACATATGTTCCCGATCCCCAAGATAAAATTATACCCTGTGAAGTGGCAAACTATGATTGGTTTCTCACCGAGATTTCCTGTTCCGCACGTAGCCGTAAATTATATGTGGTCATAAATATAGCGGAAAAGGCCCAATGTTCATCGACAGTAGACAAAAAGTGCAAGGATGGCATAACAAACTACAACACCAATGTGGTATTTGATCGCGAGGGTCGTGTTATATCGCGTTATCGCAAAACTCATTTGTATCGCTATGAGTGGCGTGATACCAATGTGATGGCAACCCCAGACTTGGCTACTTTCACCACAGATTTTGGAGTAACATTTGGCCATTTCATATGCTTTGATATGTTGTTCTACGAACCGGCCCAAGTCTTAATACAACATATGAATATAACCGATATTGTCTATCCTACGTATTGGTTTTCGGAATTGCCATTTTTGACGGGTAAGTAAAAGGACTTTTGAAGTAAAAAAAGGTGGTTTTTTACCATGGAGTTGAAAGTAAAATCGTACGGCACTTATTGATATTAGAGAAGTCTTCCTCGTTATTAAACTGGGATGTCCTTGGGAACTTTCGAATTGACTTTGAGGTTCGGGAGACACAAATTGCTGAAGTAAAAAAAACATGTAAAAGCGTACTAAGTTCGGGCCGAATCTTGGGAACCCACCACCATGGATTCTGCTAAAATATGGGAGCCATATCTGGTTATGGACCGATTTGGACCGTACTTAGCACAGTTGCGTCTTCCAGGGGCTCAAAAAATAAAATAAAGAGATCGGTTTACATGGGAGCTATATCAGGCTATGGACCGATTTAGACCATACTTAGCACAGTTGTTGAGAGTCATAACAGAACACTATGTGCAAATTTTCAGCCAAATCGGATAAAAATTATGGCTTCCAGGGGCTCAAGAAGTGAAATCGGGAGATCGGTTTATATGGGAGCTATATCAGGTTATAGACCGATTCGGACCGTACTTAGCACAGTTGTTGAAAGTCATAACAGAACACTAAGTGCTAAATTTCAGCCAAATCGGACAAAAATTGCGGCTTCCAGGGGTTCAAGCAGTCAAATCGGGTGATCGGTTTATATGGAAGCTATATCAGGTTCTTGACTAATTTGGACGGTACTTAGCACGGTTGTTGGAAGTCATAACAGAACACTATGTGCAAAATTTCAGCCAAATCGGATAAAAATTGAGGCTTCCAGGGGCTCAAAAAGTCAAATCGGGAGATCGGTTTATATGGGAGCTATATAAGGTTCTCACTGATTTGGACGGTGCTTGGCACAGTTGTTGGAAGTCATAACAGAATACTATGTGCAAATTTTTAGCCAAATCGGATAAAAATTGAGGCTTCCACGCGCTCAAAAAGTCAAATCGGGAGATCGGTTTATATGGGGGCTATATCAGGTACTTGACCGATTTGAACGGTATTTGGTACAGTTGTTGGAAAACTATTGGGTTGCCCAAAAAGTAATTGCGGATATTTCATATAGTCGGCGTTGACAAATTTTTTCATAGCTTGTGACTCTGTAATTGCATTCTTTCTTCCGTCAGTTATCAGCTGTTACTTTTAGCTTGCTTTAGGAAAAAAGTTTAAAAAAAGTGTATTTGATTAAAGTTCATTCTAAGTTTTATTAAAAATGCATTTACTTTCTTTTGAAAAATCCGCAATTACTTTTTGGGCAACCCAATATGTGCAAAATATTAGCCAAATCGCACAAAAACTACGGCTTCCAGGGGCTCAAGAAGTCCAATCGGGGGATCGGTTTATATGGGAGCCAGGGACGTTGGCGTCCTCGCTTTAGCACCACACCACTTCACGCATTCCGTGATCGCCCGAATCTCCGCCTGTAGGACCGGTCAGGCAGTCTAAAACAGATCTCAGTCCCTGGGTTCTCAATGTGAACCCCCAGGCCCACTCTGTCCTTTAGCTTTGATCCATCCGTGTAACATGATCTTCCAGATGGCAATACTAGGGTTCCATCAAACCAAGACTTTTAAGGACTAACTTTTAGCCAAAAACTCTCTAAAGACAACCTTAACTTGAGATTATTTTTTAATTTCAATTTTGCATTGAAAAATTTTAAAGTCTTTTTTATTATGCTTAACTGTCCCAAACAACATTTTCCTAAAATTTTTTCTATAGACAATTTCAATAAATATTTTTAAACCATTTGGCTGACTGACCCTGATTGGCTGATTGGCTGATTGACTGATCAACGCCCAGCCCACCAAACGGCTAAAGCTAGAGTCATGAGGCTTGGCACAGATGTGGGTGTTGGGTCGTACACGCGCGATAATGCGGAGTTTTGTGATATTCACACGTTTAGGTACTAAAAAGTGCGAAATGGTGACTTTTTACCCAGCGCGAACGGATGGGTCTCCAAATAGTACCGGAAGTGGCAAAAATTTTACGTTTACTACCGCGATAGGTACTTTTTGGTACCTTGTTTGTTAATGAGCTAGAGCTTTGAGTTTTGGAATTTTGGGTACACTATGGCAACCTAAATTGGGATGCCAAAAGAGTTTTTGCAAATTTAGAAACAAAAAAGTACCAAAAAAGGTACGAAATGGTGATTTTTGCATTGAGCGAACGGGTAGAGCTAAAACATCGAAATTTGGCTTTATTGATTCTTGTTGCGAAATAAAGGGGGTATATAGAATAATTTGAAAAATAGTGATGGAAACGGAAACGGAAGAAACGTACGTTTAGTACCGTATTTGGTACCATTTCATACTTTCTTTACGGATTGAACTAGAGCTCTGAAATTTAACGTGTAGATTCTACTAAGAAATATATGTTGGCTGACTAAGTAATTTTTAACAAGTCATACATTTTGGTACCAAAAAGTACGAAATAGCTTTTTTACTTTTACAGTGCTGTTACACCTTGACAGTATCTATCGGCCGACTAGAGGTTTTGGTTTATTCGTACATTTAGGCACTTAAACATTCAAAATGCTCTTTCTTTATGGATAAGGCTAAAGCTATTAAAATTGCAATACACTTACACCTTGATATTGGGTGTTCCATCGGTGGCAGCGAAGCGGGCTAGTATATTCATAATTTAGAGATTTTATATTGATGTAGCAATATTTTGAATTTTAAAATTTTGAAAAAAAAATTTTTTTTTTCCTAAGGCTCCAAAAAACAAAAAATCATTTTCTTAATATTTTATGACCAGTTTGCGAAAATGTGGCATTTGTTAATTTCTTTAAAAAAAATAAATTTATGGCAATAATCCTACTTCTTTTGACAGCAGGTTCTATTTTATGCCAAAATCACTAAATCCAGCTTCGCAAACTGGTCATAAAATATTAAGAAAATGATTTTTTGTTTTTTGGAGCCTTAGGAAAAAAATTTTTTTTTTTTTTAAATTTTAAAATTCAAAATATTTGAAAAAAATTGCTACATCAATATAAAATCTCTAAATTATGAATATACTAGCCCGCTTCGCTGCCACCGATGGAACACCCAATATCAAGGTGTAAGTGTATCGCAATTTTAATAGCTTTAGCCTTATCCATAAAGAAAGAGCACTTTGAATGTTTAAGTGCCTAAATGTACGAATAAACAAAAACCTCTAGTCGGCCGATAGATACTGTCAAGGTGTAACAGCACTGTAAAAGTAAAAAAGCTATTTCGTACTTTTTGGTACCAAAATGTATGACTTGTTAAAAATTACTTAGTCAGCCAACATATATTTCACTCCTAAGAATTTTGAGAAATTTTTTCGTTTGATTTTTGGGATATAAAAAATTGCCGACTTTTGACAAACTAATTTTCCCCCAAAACATGACGGGGAAAAAGCTGTTGTAACTGGTTTCAGTCGTCTACTCTACGCCATTCCAAATTTCATTAAGATACCCTTTTCCTAACTCGAGCTAGAATTATTCTAAGGCGGCTCTATTCTTGGGTATTTTTCGCCGATGTGCCAGTTCCTGCACCTAATAGCTACCACAATTCTGAAAAAAGATTGAGGTATCTTTACCAATTTCACAGCAACAAGAATTTTGGCAATTTTCGATTTTGAAAAAATGTGGGGTGGGCCCCCCTCAAAATAAAATCCTGGCTACGTCCCTGTCGTAGATAGTCAAAAAATTTTAACTTTACATTGAGTGAAACATTCTTAAAATTGACGACTTTGTATACATCCCTTAACATTGTTTGTTCTTCCCCCTTTTAGCTGTCCAACTACAAGAAGGTTGGGCATTTGGCAACAATGTGAATCTCTTGGCTGCCGATGCCAGTAATCCCGAAGGACAAAATACCGGATCTGGCATATATGCTGGTCGTTTAGGTCGCCTTAACGCAGTGATCCATGAAGAGCCAAATACTAGAGTTCTAACAGCTAAAGTGCCAAAACGCAATGCACGTCAAACCTATCAACCTCCAGTGGCGTTTAAGCCAGTATTCCAACCTCAATTAGAATCACCACGCTTTACCAAGCTTTCCTTATTGCGTGATTATAATGTGGATATTTTCAGCACCAAGCTGCTGAATGAAACGCTTACACACTTCAATGAAACATTGTGTCATAATAATTTCTGCTGCAGTTTTAACATAGAGCGTACCAAAATGCAGGATTCTCCCCTCCACCAGGCGTATCAGTATCGCTTGGCTGCATACAGTGGCACCCAAACTACCTTTCAACGCATAGACAATAGCAATCAAAGTGTTTGCGCCCTGATGGCTTGCACAGGAGCCGAACTATACACTTGCGGTCATATCTTTCCTGAGAGTGTGCGTGTGGCCAATAAGTATTATTTTAATGCCATTACAATTGTGGGAAGCTTTGTTGAGGCTGAAAGGCGTTTGATAATGCCCAGCACTGTGGATGGTGTGATGATGCCGCTGACGGTAGATAGTTACACTTGGCGAGAGGAAAAGAGGTAAGTGTTAAAATTATGAGACAACATTTATAAAGAAGTCTCAGTTTTTTAAGGGATTTTCAAAGGTTCTATGATACTGGCTTGAGACATTTACAAATAGCTGGTTGAAAAATTTCTATAAAACAATTACTTCTATAATGCATTTAACACGGGTTTCTCGCTCTCTCTTTTTCTCGCACTTGTTCATCTTTCTCTCTTTTTGCAGGAATGCCTCAACTCAAGTGCAAATGAGTCTAATATCACCTCAACAAAATCTCTTAACCTTTGGCATATGGGCTAATTACTATAGCTCAGTCAGGAATAGCCACAATCTTGATGCAGACATGATGACAGCATCAACAACAGTCTCGACTTCACCAATCTTGATTACCACCACAAATGCCGTGGCTTCCACTTCAACAGTCAGTGTCAGCCTTTTGGTGAATGTCCTTCCAGCTGTAGTACTGGCATTTCTATTAAAATATTAATTGAATAATTATTATTTTTATTATTCTTCTTTGTATTAAACTCACGTTTATCCACAGTCTTTTTGGGCCTTCCACAAGGTTCTTGAGTGGGGCCATGTGGGTGTATAGATAGCTACTGTATTGTCATGGAAAACTCTTACAAATTCACGTGTTAATAAATTGTGTATGTTTATCCTTGTACCTTGACATGATGTGTACCCAAGAATGTATGAGAGTTGAGAGTGGGCATGTGTATGTGTGAGTATGTAAGCAAGTTTCATTGTTCTTATGTAGCAGAGTGGAATTTTCGGTGGTATAGAGTATTTCGAATAAAATGAAATTTCTAAACTGAAGTAGAGACTTCAAAGCGAAGCAACTAAATCAAAATTTTTTTTAAAAAATTTAAAAACTTATTTTAACCAGCAAGTTTGATGCAGATAATTTCCAAAATTTCTGACCAAATTTGCAGTTTCGTACAAACAATTTTCTATTGAATCTGAGATCTGACGTTTTTAGAAATTTTGGTACTAGGGAGTGTTTTTTGGGGGAGGGGCCTTCAGACATTCATGATCTACTGCCCAGTACCACTCATTTCAGCCCATATTGCCATGGTTGGTAAATAGTATGTACGGTTTAGGGGGTGTTTTGGGGCTGAAACCGGAACATCGACACTTTGCCCTAATAATAGATATCAAAATCTTTCTTTACTCCCAAAAATCTTTCATTCATGCCCATATTGCCATGGTCGAAAAATAAGTTTAGTTGGCCCCAAATTTGGATATCAGATTCGTTTTCCACTTTTAAATACCTTTCCCATTTTTTCATGACGAGCCAATTAACCTATTTGTTTAGTTTTAAATAGGTAAAGGACCATCTAGATATTTCGACATAAATTTGAATGTCATATTCGTAATCTACTACCATGATCAGCTTATATGCCCATTTGGGGGTTTTTGGGTGTGGAATATTTTTGCCATATTCATAATCTACTACCAAGTACTTTTATTTTTAGGTAGTACTTTTGGGGTTAGGGGGAGGGTCCGCCTCCCTTCCGATATTAAAAATTTATGTAGCCTATGTTTCCTTCCAGACCAACCTACACAATCTGTGAAAATTTCAAGATAATCGATTCAGACTTATTTGAGTCTATATGGAACAAACAAACAAACCGACAAACAAACAAACACAAATTAATTTTTATATTAAGAAGATTTGTCAAAATTTTATTTCTATAGAAAATTTTGTCAAAAATTTATTTTTATGTAAAGGGAAATTTTTTAGCTATTATCTTTTTTGCAACACTGTTTTAAACAGCTCATGCACGTTTCGTGTTTTGTTTCACCGTCAAAACTGTTAGTGTCCAACATCTTCAGTCACAAGCTGTGAAAAAAATTTGTCAACGCCGACTATATAAATAATCCGCAATTACTTTTTGGGCAACCCAATATAATTTAACCGTGAACCGACTTGCAAACGATCAGCGCTAGCAAGTTATTGATTTTTATTATCAAAATGCGTGCTCTGTTGATCATTGCGCGCTTCTTCTATTCCATCGAAGAAGCTAACTTTTGGCTCAATAGGTGCTTAAATAAGCAGAATTGTCAATTTTGGAGTGAAGATCAGCCAGAAGTATTGCAAGAGCTACCAATGTATCCAGAAAATTTCACAGTTTGATGCGGTTTATGGGCTGGTGGCATCATTGGACCATACTTCTTTAAAGATGATCCGAATCATAACGTAACAGTGATGGCGATCGCTACCTTGAGATGATATCCACATGCATGAAATGTGGGTTCAACAAGACGGTGTCACATGCCACACAGCACGCGTAACAATGGACTTATTGAGAGGCGAGTTTGGTGAACATTTTATTTCACGTTCGGTCAATTGGCCTCCTAGATCGTGCGATTTAACGTCTTTAGACTATTTTGTGTGGGGCTATGTTAAAGCTCATGTCTATACAGACAAACCCGTGAGATATCGACCGAAATGTTGGAAAGAGTATGCCAAAATTGGACTACGCGCATGGACCATTTGGGAGGCCACCGTAGCGCCGCCTATGACGCTGAATGCCTGGGTTCGAATCCTGGCAAGACCATCAGAAAAAAATTTTCGGCGGTGGTTTTCCCCTCCTAATGCTGGCAACATTTGTGAGGTACTACGCCTTGTAAAACTTCTCTCCAAAGAGGTGTCGCACTGAGGCACGTCGTTTGGACTCGGCTATAAAAAGGGGGCCCTTATCATTGAGCTTAAACTTGAATCGGACTGCGCTCATTGATAGGTGAGAAGTTTGCCCCTTTTTGCTTAGTGGAATGTTCATGGGCAAAATTTGCATTTGCTTTTTGTATTTGCATGGACCATTTGAGGCGCAGTCACGGTCAACACATTTTTTATAGGTAAATTTGTCAAAATTTTATTTCTATGCATGTAGAGCACCATAATCAATTGGACAAAAGTGTTGATGGATATACATGGCGTATCATAAATCGCCATCTTCTATACCAGTCCAAGTGCTTTAACAACAGCGCACACTTGCCTAACTCCTTTTAAGTGTTGTGCTATGCTATTTTTTGAATAGAAAGCATTGATCTCCAGCCGGAATTTGTGTAACGAAAAACTTGTATAGAAATACAAGTTCAAGAAATCATGTCTTAATTGAAAACTTTTATTGCATAGAAAATGTTGTCTGTTGTAAAAAATTTCTTGGAATTTTTTTTCGTTATTGTATTTTTGTCCCCTATAAAAATTTTTATGGAAAATTTCGAAACTTTGTTAACTTTATGGGCATACATTTCGTTTCACCCCAATGTTTATAGGTAAGAATTGGTGTTGTTACAGCCATGCTGGAAATCAATGTTAACCTCACAACAAAACTAAAGACCAGTGAACAGGAAGCAAGGCATGTGAACAACAACAATAAGGATTGCAACGTTTTTATTTTGCTTTCATGGCAAAAATAAATTGTTGCTGCTGCTGTTGCTTGCCTCTTAGCATAGCAGCCATTGTTGTTGCTGGCAAGCATCAATAATTAATGTGCAACGGGTATGTTACTAGACAGGAGCACCACCAGCAGCAGTATCATCATCATCATCGTCGTCATTTGGCGGCCGCCAGAAATGAGCAAAGGCCATGCTAACTATAAAAAAAGGAATACAATGAGAGCATATGAACGGTAGCTAACGTGCCATGGAGGCCTTGTCTCTTTCTCTATCTTTCTCATTCAAACAGAGATATGGCCAGACTGTTGCTTCTTTTAGGGGGGCAAAATAACTTGTAGCTTTTCCAAGGCATGCGCTGCTATTGAAATGCCAATAGAGAGAATAAGAGCACAATAGCACGGAGAGTAGGGAAGGCTCAGTGACAAAAAAGAGCATAAGAACTGTTGTAGTCTCCAAAAATATGTGAATGAGATAATAATTTGAAGTACAAATAAATTTCCAACAGGTACCTCACATACTGGATGTTTGTTGGTGGGCCTTACCACCACACCACTCGGTGGTGTTGGTGGGTCCTGAAGGATGCTGTGGTTCAAGACTTTGTTTAGGCATGTCTGTCTCAAAGTTAGCACTGCTTCTTCTTGATCATCCTCATTATCCTCATGTTGTTATTTTTCTTTAACATATTAAAGGCCCGTCACAAAATATCTTCATACTCACACGCACTTGTTCATAAACACGCACACACACACACACACACTATCATACAAACGCACATGGCATTGTGAAGCTACGAATAAGGCACGAAGGAAATACTTTCAATACAAACTAGGTCGCCGAGCCTGGGTTTGGTGTTATGTGAGTGTGTATGAGTGTGTGTGTGCTTGTCTGCATGTACGATGTATGTGTACGTTACGAAGCCGTTGTTGAGTACTTTTATATCACAGTTTAAATACTCTGAAATATTCGCATAAAGGCCTACAATAATATCAACAACAAGGAATTTTTGTTGAGATAAAGCCAAACAGAGAGACAAGCAACACAGAAGAGCCACCATCGACCAGGAGGTGTGCAGCACACGGGTGCGGGAGGATGCTGCTCTTCATTTAAGCATAACGTATGTGAGAACTGTGTATGCTGATGCTGTTGTAGGCCTATTCACTCGTCCTTTTCGTATTCACTTTGATGCCTCATGGTGCCTGGATAAGTTCTTACACACTTTTATACGGAGACTGTGAAGACCGGACGGGAGCGGCAGCAACAGCAATAGCAACAAGAGGACCGTGTATGTATGGGCACCATTTTAAAGCCTCATATGGTCATACTTTAAACGGATGCGGATGTTCATGCCCATATCATAACTTTTGTTGGACAATAAAATAAAATAACAAAATCGAGCCATTGAGCCAAAGCAAATACTGGCCATTCGATTGTTTAATGATGAGAGGATTTTTTACAGCCAAAAGCCATTTTGTTGAATATTTGATTTTCCAATTTATGTATTATGAGTGTGGTTTTGAGCAACTCAAAAGCCAGCCAGTCAGTCAAATGGCCCACGGGTAAAAGCAGTAAAAATGAGAAATTGTTTCACATAGCAAAATTTGTTAGAAATTTATTAAGATCAAACGGTAAAGTGGGGCATCCGTTTTACCAATATCTCTAAATTTAGACAATTTGAATGGCAATTGAATTGAGTCTGTAGCTTCAAGTGGGAATTTTTAATAAGGTTTCATAGCCAGCAAAGAGAATACGTTAAAGTTAAGTCATATATGAACTTCCATTCCGAATCCATTGATCCATTTAAAGCTATTTGCTTATATCGAAACAAAATGATTTAACGCAGCTATTATCGCACTAAGTACGTGGAATATTTAGGTTGCACCTATTCTTGGTTGACTTTAGTTAGCTTTCTTTAAAGGATTCCAGTTGCAGAGTTATGTAAGAATGGGGGACTTAATTTTTTGGAAATAATAAGCCAGAACTATAGATCCTAGGACATAGGCATCGCAACCACTGTTAGACGATTCTGGGATAATTGAGGTTCGTGGTGGGTAATGAGTATTCGTATCGGAGGAAATTGAGGTTTGCTTTTATGGGCTCATATCGAAGAATTGCTTTGTATGGGGTTTGTATATCTGTATAGTATTTAAGGGTGAGAATTGAAGGTCCTAAGTATATTTTAAACCACCTTTAGCTTGTGCGCCGTTGACGTTGAAGGATTGGGCTCTAATCCCAGAGCAAACATATGAAAAAAATATTCAACGGTGGTTGTTGTTGTTGTAGCAATGTGTTGTACATGGAGGTGGAAGCACTTGCCTCCATCGCGCCAATCCGGTATGTACAACCGGCTGCCATGGGATTGTTCAACGGTGGTTATGCCCTCCTGGTAACTAGGTTAGTTATAAGTGACAGTCTGCCATCAGACTCACTTAGACTTTTTCGTTCATTGTGATACCAAGGAATAAGGAATAACTTGCGAATGTTCACATCCGCTAAATCAAACATCCTGGCGACTAACTTCTCTACTAATTGGTGTTGCTCTACGGCAAGTCGTTCGTACTCAGCAATAAAAAGGCGGTGACTTGCCATTGAGCCTTAACTTGTATCGGTGAGCACTCATTGACGTCGGAAAAATATCTTCGCTATTCCATAATGGAATGTTCATGGGGAGAGATTTGAAAGTATATTTTACATACAAAATTTCAGCCAAATATGGTTTATATTAGGGCCTCTAGGTACTTTAAGATGTCAAACCAGGGAGGGAGGCTTATAAGGCAGCTATATCCGAATATGAAGCATTTGCAAATCACAACGGGGATTTCTCGCTTTACAAGGGGGAAAAAGATATTTGTATACCATTATAAGATATCTTAGAGCAGAGGTTAGCATATCCGCCTATGACGCTGAATGTCAGGGTTCGAATCCTGGTGAGAACATAAAAATTTTTCAGCAGGTGTTATACTCCTAATGCTGGCAACATTTTTGAGGTACTTTGCTATGTAAAAACTTTTCCCTAAGGAGGTGTCGCACTGCGGCGCGCCGTTCGGACTCGGCTATAAAAAGGGGCCTCTTATCATTGAGCTAAAATTTGAATTGGATAGCACACAATGAATGATATGCGAGAAATTCGCTTCTGATCCTTTGCTTCTGCCTATGACGCTGAACGCCTGGGTTCGCATCCTGGCGGGACCATCAGAAAAAAATCTCACCGGTGGTTATCCCCTCCTTATGCTGGCTACATTTGTGAGGTACTATGCCATGTAAAGCTTCTCTCCAAAAGAGGTGTCGCATTGCGGCACGCCGTTCGGACTCGGCTATAAAGAGGAGGCCACCTACCATTGAGCATAAACTTGACTTGGACTGCATTCAATGATATGTGAGAAGTTTGCCCCTGTTCCTTAGCGAAATGTTCATGGGCAAAATTTGCATTTGAAGATGGGCACAAAATATCCAGAAGACAAGCATTGTATTGACTCAAGGTTGGTTTTCAATATTAAAATATGGTTTCCTAAATGTTTGCTATAAATAATGAAAATTATAATTTCAATCAATATTCTGTATTTTACAATCTTGTCGCCATGCAGCTTGCTTTGACAGTGATTCTGTATTATATTGTAATAGCTTGCCTTTAAGTATTTTGAAAAAGTCTCTTCTCAAACCCCAAGGCTCATAAGGCGAAGTTTGAAATTTAAAATTTTTCCCAGCATAACAACTATGGAATTTCTGAGAATTTCTGTGTGTCACAAGGTAAAATCCAAAAGATGTCTCAAAATTAAAATTCTTAACTATTATCATATATTTTTTTTTAAATTTTTGTAAAAAATTAAAACCAGCATAAAAAATTTCACGGAATTTTTTTAGAAATTTCGTGGCTTTGTTGTTTTTTTGTCGGCATTAAAAAAAATCCTAATTTTACGAAATTTTGGTCTACATTTTCGTTGAAATAATTAATGTTATTTAAAAGTTTGTTGAACTTCTTACAGCTTGTCAACAATTGCATAGAAACAGTGGTGCGTATGATTCATACGTTTGAAACAAAAAACACGTATACGCATAGGTGGACACGCTTAAAGTCTCCAATGATTATAAAAACAAACACAAAAGGTATTTATATACCCTCCACCATAGAATGGGGGTTTACTATATTCGTCATTCCGTTTGTAACACATCGAAATATTGATCTGAGACCCAACACGGTATAGATATTGTTGATTGTCTTGACATTCTTAGTCGATTTAGGCTATTCCGTCCGTCCGTCTTTCTGTCAGTTTGTCTGTCGAAAGCTAACTTTCGAAGGAGAAAAGCTAGGTGCTTGAAATTTTGCATAAATACTTCTTATTGGAGCAGGTCGGTTGGGATTATAAATGGGCCAAATCGGTCCATGTTTTGGTATAGCTGCCACATAAACCAATATCGGATCTTGACTCCTTTAGGCATCTAGAGGTCAAAATTCTTATCCGATTTGGCTAAAATTGCACCAAATGTTTTATTTTGACTTCCAAAAACTCTGCCAAATATGGCTCAAATGGGGTTATAACCTGATATAGGATCCATATAAACCGATATCGGATCTTGATTTTTTGAGCGCAATTATTATCCGATTTCGCTGAAATTTTGCACATTGATTTCTGTTAAGATTCCCTGTTTCCGTGTCGAGTATGGCCCAAATCGGTCTATATCTAAATACTGCCACCATATCAACCGATCTTCCTATTTAAGGCCTAAGTCTTATAAAAGCTGCACTTATTACCTGATTTCGCTGAAATTTTGCATAGTGTCACTTCGGGTATGGTCTAGATAAAGTAATATCTTAATATAGCTCCCGTATACAATCAGTCATCCTGTTTGTAAAACCTCGAATATATTTGTGACCCCATAAAGACGGTTCAAATTTCCCATATAGTATACCTTCGATTTTACTGCTTGAGCTCCTAGCCGCAATAATTATCCGATTGGGATGAAAATTTCTTATAAACACGTTAAATATGTTCGAAATCAGTGTATTACCTGATATAGCTCCCTTATGAACCCGATCTCCCAATTTGACTTCTTGAGCTCCTAGAAGCTGTATTTGTTGTCCGATTTGTCTAAAAATGTTCAAGTAGTGGTTTATTATGACTTCCAATGGTGCATGGTATGTATTGTTTAAATCGGTCCATAACTTAATATAGTTCCCATATAAACCGATCTTAAAGTTGTTTGAACCAAAAACAGCCCTTTCTCGGTCTTTCCTTTTCCATTTGCAAAGAAAATCTCCGATTATTGAACTCGTCTCGAAAGAGAAACAAACAAAAATTGCGAAATTTTATGATCTTCGCTCAAACAGGCAGGAAAGTTGATGATGAAAAAATTCGGAAGAGCCCATCCGAGATTCGAAACGCGGCACACGGAGCAACAGCGAAAGCCGTTGCCGTTGTCCAGCGTTCGAAGCCATCAATAAAATATGTATACCATGGGAGTAATGTAAATTGTGCAGAAAAAAAATTGCCCCTTACACAAAAATCAAAAATGCAGGCATTGGGAAAAATACAGCTAATAGACAGATTATTTATAACTCTCCCCCAATTTATATTCTTCAAAAGTGCTTAAGCTTAGCATATTCAATGCTATTCTCCATTACTAGCCCAAATTGTAGGAATAAATCAAACTTTGTCATTTTGGAAGTACATAAAATGCTGTTCTTTTAGAATAACTTCCAATTTATTTTGCTGGGATATTTTTTGGTACTACCATTCATCGCCGACATTAAAATCAGTAAATGATAAAAAAACGTTCCTATAAATCAAAATAGTCGGCTTTTCGACCAATTTGGCGTTGATGCTTTAAATGGGTTTAGATATATCAACTTCGTTAGAACCGAAACCATAGAACTTTTATATGTCTGATAGGCTTTCGGTTTTACTCGTTTTTTTAAATGGTTTTCAAAAATTTTAAACTAGTTTGTCTTCTCTATATCTATTTATGGTTTCTTCTCATAAAATTTTCCAGAGAATTGAACTGCTCAAAAGTCCTAAATACAAACATTAGCTTGTTATCTCGCCCCGCCCCTTTTTTTTGTTGCCATTTAATTTTCCATCAATGTCATGTCCCCAAGGAAGGGTTACTAAAGGCAACGGCGTTGGGCATGCCTTAAGTCACGTTGAACAGAAATTAATTGACCAAAAATTACCCAGGATGTGCTGGGGAACAAAGCTGCTTAGCAAAGCTATAGATTTCAAGGAAACAATTTGTTATGTGGGTCGTCGCTTTGGAAATTTGTATAAAATTAGGAAATAATCGATAATTTTCTTCAGTTTTTTGCTTAGCGTTCTCACTGGTTCTCGGCTGGTAGTAACATTTTGTAAATGAAATCGAGGACAAAATATTTGTTTATTTGGGACCCAAAGTAAACAAAAATGCCTTTGACAAATACTTAGGTACTTCGCTATGTAGGGACATGTGTATGTAGGAGAAATTGTAAAGCAGTTTTACAGGGCAACAAGTGAATACGAAAAAAAAGGAGAATCCTTTTTTCACCATTTCGTAGGATAAAAGAAATTTAATTTCCGCTTGGGTCCTTTAAATGTGATTTCTCACTCACGTTAAGGGGCAGAAGTTTTTTTTTTGCCAGCGACGTGTCCTTTTTTTGCCGTTATTTAAATCCTTGCAATGGCAAGCAAGCGTATAACTTACATCCTGACAGACGTTTTGTTGAACCATTCATTCACACACACACACACACACACACATAAAGACCAATATACAACCAAAATGACTTTTGACACAGAGGGCTAGGTGTAGTAGTCCACATTAGAATACGCATACATTTGTTGTAATAAAGCCATAGATAAAATGTCATGACGAAGGCTCAAAGGGGGAGGACAAAGAATGGCGGTGGTAGTGGCGTTGGCATGAAAGGCAAAGTACCCCTCCATGTCCGTGTAAATATTCATGATAATAAGTGTGACTAGTATGCAAAAGGCTAGCGAGTGTGCCATTAAAACGTGACCTGTTGGCATTCAAGCCTTAATTTCAATGCGAATTGTATAGTCCGTCCGTCCTTGCCATTGACTCGTTGGCCGTTTTCTGAAATTTTCACAAACATATTTGGCATATGTTCATAAAATACCATTTATTGTATACAAATTTGTTAATTTCGATTAATATTACATTTGCCGTTGTTTGTAGGTTGGTTTCGTTTTGCTGGGGGAGCGCTCGCTGTTAATTTGTCGATTCCTATCGAAAGACAGGCAGCTGCTGAGTGTAATGGCCCGACCGTGGTGTCATATTGCCGTAATAGGCATTTTATGCATATTTTGTCATTTCAGAAGACTCAACATAGCATAGCCCCTGAAAATGACAGGCCACGGCGAGGACGTGGCCCAAAAAAACAAAAGAAGGCGGTGACAAAAGGGAGATTGCCATAAAAAAGTAAATCAAAATGTTTTTATTATGATAAGCTGGCAATGTTCCTTTCTTCGTTGCCATTCAAACATAATTGTCTGTAATCAGTGGAAATGTTGTTAAAAAGATGCCCATAAAAAAGTTTATGCAGGAATTTCCCTTTAAATGGGGGTCAGGTCAGTCAGTCAGCCAACCAGCCAGCAAGGCAATAATTTAGTAGGTGCATTTTTGAATGAAAGCCACTTATAATGAGGAAATATTCAGTCAGCAATGAACTATAAAATGTTTAAGGACTTTATTGTTTAAGAGCTGCTCTAAGAGAGGCATATCAAGATCATAAACGTTTAGAGGCACAATGAGAAATTTCACCATAAATGTGCCGCCCAAAAACCTCAACACTAAACCATCAAAAAGGAAAGGAATTCCCCAAAGACTGTCGTCGTCGTTGGCCACTAATTGGATATGAACTCATGAACTCTGCGCTGGTGGTTATGGTAATAGGCTTATTTTTTGAGCAATGGCAATGATATTTTTATTATGAACATAAGGTTCCATATGGAAAATACTCATAATATAGGGTGATTTTTTTTAATCACAACATATGTGGTGCATTGGATTATATTCTAATGAGAAAGTTGAAGTTTTTTTCAAAGTCATTTTCGGCAAGAATTCAATACAAGTGTATATAAATTTTTTGATTTAAAATAATTATAAATATAAATAAATACCTTTGTGTAATATAAAAATTTATTTACCTAAAAGAAAAAAAATAATTAAATGTTAATGAATATGTTTTTAATTCGAACAGATAAATCTAAATAATTTTTAATAAAAAAAATTTTAATAAGAAAGATTGGAGAAGATTGAAATTAGTAAAAAATATGCCAATTTAGAACGGATAGACATAACTTTTTAAATTTTAAATGGTTAGAGTTGAGGTGTTATGAGATCATATGTTTCGTATAAACTCAAAAACGGCTGAACCGTTTTTTTTTTGAAATTTTCACAGATGATGCATTATGGACCAGTGGTGAAAACAAAAATTGACATTGATTTTTTCCCTTTGGGATAAAAGCACCCTAATACACATATATATCAAGATTCTGTTTGTAATAGGAATGCCTCATTAATCCCTAATCATGACCTTTTTTATTAGATTTTTCTTTAAATTAACTAAATGACATTCAATATTTCTTCTATGGGTTTTTTTAATATTCAAATCCGTTTCCTCTATTTTATTTACCACAAAGAAACGCTTGTGTCGGAAAAAACGACTAATAAATTTATTTTTGGCCTTTCTCATAGCCTTGAGTATTACACATATATCCTTGACTAATATTTCTAGTTTAAGTTTCAACATACTTTTTACATAGACATTAAATGTATGTCGTCTCTAAAGCATCCGGTAATTTTTTTCCCCATTATAAAGGTTTATTAAAAAAAAAGGAAACACATAATAATTTATTATGTGATGATAAACGCAAAAGTCGCCTAAATATTGCCCCAAGTAGGACATAAAAATCCATAAAAAACGAAATTGATTAAAGTGATGACCTCTAACCATGACCAAGTGATGGGCAGCCAAAAAACCCACAGAGTATTCGCACACAGAGACAGACAAAAACACACATACATATATGCACAAACATTCCACCTAAGGTAATAAAAAGGAATAAGTTTAGTGAGGCTCAAAGCGTACAAAGGATAATTTCTTAGGCTAGAGATTTCAGTTAGAAAGAGAGAAAAGAGGCTTGTAGATGCTTTCAGCCAATAAAGAAAATCCATCTTCACTTGGCCCATGGTGAGTATGGTTTATTTACACATAAAACATACTCATACAACCCAGGGTACATATGAGTTATTTATATTTAAATTAATCATACGCCCACTGTTTGCCGGAAATTATTTCAATAAATCACAGAAAGTTTCCTAGAATAACTTTGTCTTGCCTAAGAAAACACAAAGAGGGATAATTTCACAGACACAGATCTTTTTATTTTGTAGCTGAGGGAGAAAAAGAAATATATAATTTGTATCAGATAGGCAAGGCAGATGGCCATAAAAGCAATAATGTGTAAATGTTGAGACAAGTGTGATATGAGTGACATTTTTTAAATTAAAAAAAATTTTTATAGTTCATTCACTATGTGATTTGTTGTTATTAAAATAGGCTACATTTATTAGATGTCAAATAAATGTTTACAAATTTAATGATGAAGAGAAACAACATTTTTTAAATTAAAGTTTGTTTTTTTTAGTTCATTGACTATGTGATTTGTTGTTTTCAAAATAGGCTACATTTATTAGATGCCAAATACATTTTTTAAAAAATTGAATGATAAAGAAAAATGTAAACAAAAATCATTTTCCCCTAATTGTGTCCCCTAAATCATCAATTCCTTATTGTAACTCCCTTTAGCATAATTTGGTTGGCTTTAATACTCTGATTTATAACCTACCCAGCTCTCATGCGCTTCGATATTGAAATTGGTTTGTTTGTTTCTTGCCTTTTTGTTTGTTTGTTGTTGCATAAAAAAATATTGACTCGAAAGAGTTCATATGGAAATTATTACTTCATAAAATTCATGTTCATGACACTTTAATGTGGCATAAACAAGCAAATGGCAGCGGGAGAAATGCAAATTTAATACTGACATTACAAGGAAATACACTCACAGGACTACTGTTCCATAATATCCGTGTGAAACTTTGGCTTCCTTGGAACAGAAGAGTTCTTTCTGTTATACTGTTTTGGTTTTCATGCGATTGAAAGGTAGATTTTGTTTCTTTCAATTCATTTTTTTTTTGCAACTTTTTTGGAGGACACGGAAACCGGAAAATCCAAGTGCATAAGTTTCGCAACAAGCCTTGAGCTCATCGTGATCATATTTTTGTCTGTGTTACAGCCAAGTGCAAATGCAAATTTCTTGCGCGTTGTGTGATTTTTGTTTTTTTTTTTTGTGAAAATGTGAAAACCCCCCATTGCCGCCACATCATTATATGGCACTTTGTGATAGGTTTTTGGTTTAGCATAGCCACCAAAGGGGTGGCCAAACGCTAGGGGCCCGTGCTCACATTTACTTGCTGTCGTTGCATTCTTCCCCACTGCACTTTTGAGTAACGATTCTTGCTGTTGGGTAGTGTCGTAAACAAATTTCTAACCATTTGTACCACCACAAATCCATGGAAGACGATAAATATGAATTTCACATACGAGCAAAGAAACCCACGACCATTTGTAGCAGCAAGCAGCAACAGCCAAAAACCACAGCAACATGATGGCAACAAGACACATATAGTTCCGCCAAAAGGGAGGCAAAGAAAGATATGACTTGTACAAGGCAAATCCCAGTAAGGAGGTTTGACGCATATGTAAGCATAGGATTACAAAAGTTGGAATTTCAAGAAATTTTCTCTAGAGAAAAAAAATTCCTAAAAAGTTTTCTTAAAAGGCAATGTTTTTTCTCTTAAGAAAAAAACGCAGATTTTTCTGGAAATTTTCTTTAAAGACAAAATTTTTTGGAAATTTTTTCTAAAAACAAAATTTCTTGAACATTTTTCCTCTTTCGAGACGAGCTTAATGCAATAGAAAAGCAAGGCCAGAGATTACAACACACAACCACTGTGGGACGCGTTTGGTCCTTGGTTAGGGGACTTAATCAACCACTTTAGGTGTGGAGGCTTCAAGGGCCATATATGAGCAGGTTGTACCTATATTTATCTAAACCAGTAAGGAAGGGCAAAAGTCTGGCGGTGCCGACTGTAAAATAACCTACACCTACCCTATAAGTACAATGTGGAAGCTATATACAATTCTGAACCAATTATGACGGACCTCGGTGGATGTTTTCAGATGGGTTATAGAACAAATCGTATCAAATGTCGGGCAAATATGTTCAAAGTGTGATAACTACGGTTGACAAATGACAACATTATTGGAAATTACCCAAAATCTGTCGAACATATATATGGGAGGTATATCTAATTCTGAACCGATTTCGAGCAAACTTCGCAGATATTGTAGTAGTCGCCGAGGGGGTGAAGAAACGCCCATCCCCACGCAAGCACGGATGTACCTACGCCGGAAATTATGGCAACCCCTTAGGGAAATGTTCTTTTAAGAACAATTTTCTTTTAAGACAAGTTTTTATGAAATTTTCTCTAAAAATAATATTCCTTGACATTTTTTCTTAAGACAAAATGTTTGAAGATTCTTTCATGCAAATATTGACTGTGAATGCACCTCAAATGGTCCATCCGCTTAGTTCAAATTTGGCATACTCTTTCCAACATTTCGGCCGGTATCTCATGAATAAATGCTTCAATGTTGTCTTCCAATGCATCAATTAAAGCAGTCTTATCCCCACAAAAAATAGTCTAAAGGCGTTAAATCGCACGATCTAGGCGGCCAATTGACCGGTCCCGAACGTGAAATAAAATGTTCACCGAACTCGCCTCTCAATAAGTCCATTGTTACGCGTGCTGTGTGGCATGTGACACCGCCTTGTTGAAACCACATTTCATGCATGTGGCTCTTGCATTTTGGGCAAAAAAGTTGGATATCATCTCAAGGTAGAGCTTACCATTCACAGTTACGTTACGATTCGCATAGTCTTTGAAGAAGTACGGTCCAATGATAACACCAGCCCATGAACCGCACCACTCTGGACCACAAACTGTAACATTTTCTGAATGCATTGGTAGCTCTTGCAATGCTTCTGGCTGATCTTCACTCCAAAATCGGAAATTTTGCTTATTTACGTACCCATTGAGCTAAAAATGAGCTTTGTCGCTGAAGAAGAAGAAGTGCGCGATGAATGTTTTTGACAGAGCACGCATTTTGATAAAAAAAAATTCAATAATTTGCAAGCGTTGTTCGTTTGTAAGACGATTCGCGGTTAAATTAAAGGCCAAACTGAAGATGTTGGCAGTGAAATAAAACACGAAACGTGAGTGAGTTATTTAAACCAGTGTTGCCAAAAAGATAATAGAAAAAAACCACCCTTTATTAATATTTTTGTTTTTAGGCTCTACCCTCGTACTTTATGGTATTCTATTTATATTTGTGTGTGTTTTCCCCACTCACTATTCTGTGCAATGCACAGTCCAATGAATTGCAATGCAATGCCAATGGCAAACACTTCATACACGCGACCAGCCGCTGTTATCCTTGCCTAGTGAGAGATGCGATGCGAGTATGGCAAAGACGCTGCTGCCTGCCATCACTATGTGCTGGTGAAGCTGTCGAGGATGCTTGTGCGAGCATTTCCTCTTCTATGTACTATGACTGATGTTGAAGCTGATGATTTTGCTTACGGCCATTAAGTAGTGGCGCTCCGGTTGTCGTTCTCGTTGCCATGAATGGAGGGCAAATTACATTTGGATTGTTATGCTGCACCGCACCACAAATACTGAAACAGGGATTCGATGCCATCAGTGGGTTCCTTGGATGCATCCAAATATGTAGCAACACCACAAAGTGACATGACTATGTGGTGGTGGTGGTGCTGGGGAAGAAGGTGGATTGATGTGAACGGCAAGTGCATTGTGGTACTGTTGCGGTTTAACGATAGCAATTTTATTTGTTTGCCAAAGGAATCTTCTCATCCATATACATTGGCCATGCTTGTTTCTTGGGCATAAGAGGGTGTGGGTTTCCTTGCCTGATCGTAGTCGTTTTGAAAACATTTCGTTACTAGCTGTTTGCTGCCAATTCGTTCCCCAGTTCCTCAGTTCGTCCGTCTGTCTACCAGTCTGCGGTATCTTCTGTATGCAAATTGAATTTTCCACTTATCCAAACAATGATGATGTGATTACGATTTCTTTTCAGACGCAACATTTTCATTTCCGTCATTCGTTTGTCCTCTTCTTCTTCTTCTTCTTTTTATTTCGAGCGCTCTCCACCCAATATTGTGGAGCATGGATATCATTCAAGTTAAATTGAATTGATGGAAATTGCCATAAATGGTAATAATTTAGTGTTCAGTTTGCCATCATGGCAGGCGGCAGGCAGCAGGACAGCCTGCTAGAGAATTTGGCCCAACGCAGCGGCAAGAGGTTTTTCTAGATTGAGTTGACATGACATCATAAATTTTTGGTGGCATTTATTTTTTCACAAATATTTGCAAATAAATCTTAAACAGTTTTCTCGTTAAACGGAAATAGGGTGGAATGCGAAAAAAATCTAGGATATTTTACAATTTGTTTGCTTCTTATTAAGCTGGAAGCTTCATGTGACATATATGTATGGCATGGAATAGATAAACTGCAAACGGAGCAATGATTAAGTAGGGTGCAAATAAGCAATTTTGTGTATAAAGCACAGTGGGTTGTGTTTTATTCCAAAATCAATTTTTGTATTTACAACCTACAAGTTGCACAAATGCCTGCGAACAAAAACTATGGGTGTTGAATGAAAGTTCCTGTTGAGATGGGTGCAGTTTATCTTTTTTGGGTAACCTCTCGAGGTGGACTTTCAAAACGCTTATTTACACGTTTTCCACTTTTACCAAAAATAAGTAAACATTTGCTAGGTTCGGCCCTGCCGAAACTGGGGACCCACCACCATGGATTGTAGCAAAAATGTACGCACACGAACTTTTTTGTTTTCTTTACGTACAAAATGTATGCCATTTCAGCCAAAACTTTCTTCTGGGGCCGTAGAAGATTACACAGGAGTTCGGTTTATAAAGGAGCCATATCAGGTAAGTATGGTCCAAATCGGTCTGGACCATATTTACCAGACATAACAGAATACAACGTGCCATACAGCAGCCAAATCGGACAACAATACCAACTTTCGGAATCTCAAGATATCAGATCGGTTCATATTGGAGCTATATCAGGATATAGACCGATTCGGACCATACATGGGATAGTTGTCAGAAGAAGTAACAGAACGTCACGTGGAAAATTGTGCCCCAATCGGATAACAATTAAGGCTTCCAGGTTATATGGAAGCTAAATCAGGTTATAGACCGATTTGAATCGTACTCGGCATAGTTGTTGGAAGTATCAACAGAACACAACGTACGGGTAAGTATGGTCCAAATCGGTCTGGACCATAATAACCAGTCATAACAGAACACGACGTGCCAAACTTCAGCCAAATCAGACAAGTGCGACTTCAAGGGGCTCAAGATGGGAAGTCGGAAGATCAGTTTATATGGGACCTGTATCAGGTTATCCCGGCCGACACGGTATATGAGCACCACACAGGCTGGAACTTGGAGCTCCGACTTGTGTGGTGTCCATCGGAAGCTTAGCTGAAAGCTACCGGGCGCGTCCACATGTTGCGGATGGTGGAAAGATCTGTTTTATGCGGATTACCTGCAAATGCGGCCGCGGGCAGTCAGCTATTTTTGAGAGGAGAGTCTTAGTGAGGAGTCAGGTGGCACTGGCTCTTAATTAAACACAGAGTGTCAATGTTACCCGAGATGACAAGGCGAGTTATTGGCGCCTTCAAATAACCAATGACCAACATCAGCGTCTGTTCCCAGGTTAGGGGCAGCAGGATGCTAGCGTCGGATCTTGGAGCAAGCGGCTCGCCACAACGGTTGGGGGCGCTGGGCCAGTAACCCACCCACGGAAAACGATGAGAACTATTGGGTTGCCCAAAAAGTAATTGCGGATTTTTCATATAGTCGGCGCTGACAAATGTGACTCTGTAATTGCATTCTTTCTTCTTTCAGTTATCAGCTGTTACTTTTAGCTTGCTTTAGAAAAAAGTGTAAAAAAAGTATATTTGATTAAAGTTCATTCTAAGTTTTATTAAAAATGCATTTCTTTTAAAAAATCCGCAATGACTTTTTGGGCAACCTACTATGAGAAACAAAGGAATAGTAAAAATGGATCCCCTCCCAACGTTAACGACCCCCCCAAACGACAAAAAGGACCATGATTTGCGAATCTGCACCTGGAATGTCCGCACATTTTATAGAGAAGGTGCAGTATACGCGCTGGCGGACTCCCCCCTAACGTTGACGACCCCCGCAAACGAAAAAAGAACCATGATTTGCGGATCTACACCTAGAATATCCGCACTCTTTATAGAGAAGGTGCAGTATAAGCGCTGGCGGATGTATTGTATTAGAGAAGTACAAGGCGGATATTACCGCCATACAGGAAGTGCGATGGACTGGGAATGACGTCACTACAGCACCAAACGGTAACCAACTATACTATAGCTGCCATAACACGAGCCATAATTTTGGCTGTGGAATTGTGGTTAGTTGAAGACTGAAACACTATGTCTCCAGCTTTACTCCGGCGGATGAGAGGCTAGCCACAATCTGCATAAAAGCCAAATTCTTCAACATCAGCCTTATTTGTGCTCATGCCCCGACGGAAGACAAGGACGAGCAGACCAAGGATACTTTCTACGCTGCCCCGCCCATGATATTAAAATCGTTGTGGAAAATTTTAATGCGAAGATAGCGAAGGAAGACATTTTTGGTTCAACAGTCGGAAAGTTTAGCCTCCACGAGATAACGTCCATTAATGGGTTGAGGCTGATCGGTTTGTGGTACTGTGTTGGTAGCACCAGGTTTCAACATAAAAATATTCACAAAGCCACATGGCTGTCACCAAATCAAAACACGAGGAATCAAATTGATCACGTTGTGATAGATGGAAGGCTTTCATTCAGCGTGTTAGATGTACGATCGATCTGTGGAGCGAATATATTGGGTTGCCCAAAAAGTAATTGCGGATTTTTCATATAGTCGGCGTTGACAAATTTTTTCACAGCTTGTGACTCTGTAATTGCATTCTTTCTTCTGTCAGTTATCAGCTGTTACTTTTAGCTTGCTTTAGAAGAAAAGTGTAGAAAAAGTATATTTGATTAAAGTTCATTCTAAGTTTTATTAAAAATGCATTTACTTTCTTTTAAAAAATCCGCAATTACTTTTTGGGCAACCCAATAGAATCGGATCATTATCTTGTTGCAGCAAAGGTTCGCACCCGTTTAAACATGGCGAGGAAAGTACGATCTGACACTGAACGGAAGCTAGACATTGAATAGCTGCAAACACAACAGATGGCAATCGCATACTCCACTCGACTGACCCAACTGCTTGATGAAAGCACTCTTTGTTCCGATGATATAATGGCGCAGTGGCAAACTATTGTCCACTCCATGGAAAATGCCGCAAAATCCGTACTTGGGTACCGAAAGCCTTCTCCAAGAAACCCATGGTACGACCAAGAGTGTCGAGATGCTACTGAAGTCAAGAATGCGGCGTATAGAGCAACCTATAGTAGCAACGCAAGATAACGGACGGGCAGACGGACATGGCTAGATCGACTTAGTATGTCAAGATGATCAAGAATATATTTCGAGATGTTACAAATGGAATGACTAGATTAGTATACCCCCTATTCTACGGTGGTGGGTGGTAATATAAAAACAAGTAAGAGCGTGCTTAGTTCGGCCAGGCCGAATCCTATATACCGTCCACTGTGGATCGCATTTGTCGAGTTCTATGCGCGGTATCTCTTTTTAGGCAAATAAAGAATATTGAATAAGAACTGTTATGCTATTGGAGCTATATCAAGTTATAGTCCAATTCGGACCATAAATGAATGTTGAACATTGTAGAAGTCATTGTGTAATATTTCAGTTCATTCGGATAACAATTGCGCCTTGTAGGGGCTCAAGAAGCAAAATCGGGAGATAGGTTTATATGGGAGCTGTATCAAGCTATTGATCGATTCAGACCATATTAGATACGTATGTTGTAGGTCATGAGAGAAGCCGTTGTACAAAATTTCAGCCAAATCGGATGAGAATTGCACCCTCTAGAGGCTCAAGAAATCAAGATCCCAGATCGGTTTATATGGCAGCTATATCAGGTTATGTACCGATTTACGTCATACTTAGCACAGTTACTGGAAGTTATAACAAAACACCTCATTCAAAATTTCAGCCAAATCAGGTGAGAATTGCGCGTTCTATTGGCTCAAGAAGTCAAGATCCAAGATCGCTTTATAGGGCAGCTATGTCAAAACATTGACCGATTTGTGCCATACTTAGCGCAGTTATTGGAAGTAATACCAAAACATCGCGTGCAAAATGTCAGTCAAATCGGATGAGAATTGCGCCCTCTATTGGCTCAAGAAGTCAAGACCCAAGATAGGTTTATATGGCAGCTATATCAAAACATGGATCGATTTGAATCATACTTATCGCAGTCATTGGAAGTGATACCAAAACACTACGTGCAAAATTTCAGTCAAATCGGACGAGAATTGCGCCCTCTAGAGGCTCAAGAAGTCAAGACCCAAGATCAAAACATGGAAGTGATACCAAAACACAACTCGCAAAATTTCAGTCAAATCGGACGAGAATTGCGCCCCCTAGAGGCTCAAGAAGTCAAGACCCAAGATCGGTTTATATGGCAGCTTTATCAAAACATGGACCGATTTGAACCATACTTAGCGCAGTTATTGGAAGTGATACCAAAACATCACTCGCAAAATTTCAGTCCAATCGGACGAGAATTGCGCCCCCTAGAGGCTCAAGAAATCAAGACCGAAGATGGGTTTATATGGCAGCTTTATCAATACATGGACCGATTTGAACCATACTTAGCACAGTTATTAGAAGTGATACCAAAACACCACTCGCAAAATTTCAGTCAAATCGGACGAGAATTGCGCCCTCTAGAGGCTCAAAAAGTCAAGACCAAAGATCGGTTTATATGGCAGCTATATCAAAACATGGACCGATTGGGCCCATTTACAATCCCAACTGACCTGCACAAAAAAAAAAGTATTTGTGCAAAATTTCAAGCAGCTAGCTGTATTCATTCGAAAGTTAGCGTGCTTTCGACAGACAGACGGACGGACATGGCTAGATCGACTTAAAATGACAATGACGATCACGAATATATATACTTTATGGGGTCTCAGACGCATATTTCGAGGTGTTACAAACGGACTGACGATATTAGTATACCCCCATTCTATGGTGAAGGGTATAAAAAATATACACAGCCCTGTTTACCTAATTTTATTATTTTTCAGTCTTGGTCCGATTTCTGCTTTTCGGACTCTCTTTTGGAAAGTTATGTTCTCATCATAATCCCAAAAATTTTATGGCTATGCACTCTCTGAAATGTAAATGACCCTCTGTCCACTCCACTTAACCTAAGAGCACCTAATATTTTAGCTTTCAAACTGACCTACATATTTTTTTTTATTGAAAAACTGTCCTCATATGAATTCGTTTGTTGGCAGTTGAACCTCCATTAATCATAAAAACATGGCCATTAACTGATAACTAAGCAAATACCCAAACATAAGCAAAACAATAAAAATGTATGTTTATGCGTATGTAAGGATGTAAGTGAGTCGAATGGACCTTAGCAAACAGCCTAGATCTAATCTGTCCTAAATATCACAACCACTGGTGTAATGTGACATTACATCCCTATCCCAGCATAAAACGTTTTTATTGTCATGTCTTTGCGAGTGAGCGTGTATAAGTGTGAGTGTGTCAGTGTATTATCCTTAGTTTAGAGGACTTCTTAGATAGTGTGCAGCAGTAAACAAATGCTGAATATCAAGTTTCGGCTTTTTTACTTCGAAGAGTCGCCTAACAAGCCTTAGTATAGATAATTAACATTGCCTGCTTCTTGGTGACGTTGGCTGCCGCAGAGGCGTGTCTTGGCGCTGCCCCTTGACCAACCCACTTTAAGCTTTGTGTGGTCTTCGGTCGATGGTTTTGTTTTGCTTTGTTTTTCTTAGGGAAACATTTAACAGCAAACAAACGGATGGTCGCCCGTTTGTTTGCCACTCTATTCCATGCTGCCGCACACTGACATGAGCAACGAACGAATAGACAGCCACTTAACTAAACGCACATCCTAATGGCCTTAAATAGTTGTTCCCCAGAGTCAAATAACAGTGAACGGCATCAAATGTTAAGTTGTTAAATTCATTTATTACTCGCTGGCGCTTGCCTAGCTTGGAGTTACTCATGCTTTGTTTGGCTTTTTAGCATCATGAATGGAACGCAATGGAATTAGATTGGTGTGAATTAAAATAAAATCAAAATGCTGCCAAGTATGGGTTGGCCACACGATACACGCAAAGGTATACGCAGAATGTTGGCATTTGTAAGGCGTGCAGCAGTTTCCTGCACCAAAAAAACAAACAAAACACATTATGAGACTCATAAATGTAAATGGCAGAACTTTTATTTCCAAGTCGAAATCTATTCAAACAATCATTACACTCAGGGGTGATTTTTACTTAGGCTAAGAGAGGGCCATCACAAGACTGGGTATAAATCAATAAAAGCCTGAGGTGATAGTATTTTGGGCGGCAAGAGATGGCTGTAGAGAGATATGTGTATCTCATTAATGGTGTTAAGCAGCTATGAAAACACGATAAGTTTTACTATCATTAATTATGACTATAAATTAATATTTGCCAAAGAGTTTTTGTTTTGTTTTGTATAAATAAAATAGAAAAAGAAACTATGGATCATTTGTGGTGACGTCTTTATGTGCTGGCAATAGACTACACATGAAATATAAGGGTAAGGGTGAGAGCATAACGTGGCACTGTGGGCCAAACGGCGAAGAAATTGGAAATAAGACCAACATTTTTTACCTGTTGATTTAAGAGGTAAAAAATATTCCAGACATTTGTACAGGAGGACAAAAACTTTCTGGAAACTGGCATTGTTGGTCTATATCTTTAATACAGGGCGTGATACAGGGTGTCAAAGTTGAGCAGTAAAAATATTCCAGACATTTGTAAAGGAGGACAAAAGCTTTCTGTAAACTGAGATACAGTGTGTCAAAGTTGAGCAGTAAAAATATTCCAGACATTTGTAAAGGAGGACAAAAGCTTTCTGGAAACTGGCGTTGTTGGTCTATATCTTTAATACAGGGCGTGATACAGGGTCTCAAAGTTAAGCAGTAAAAAAATATTCTAGACATTTGTAAAGGAGGACAAAAGCTTTCTGTAAACTGAGATACAAGTGGACCACTTCCCACATTTTCAACCTTTAAGGGGCTATAATTTTTAATCAACTGAACTGGTTTGCATGATTTAAAACTCTGGAGAAATAGCTTGACGAGATCTAAAACCGTACTTTATTTACTGTGCGATCACTTACCGCTAAGGAGGCATGAGTAGTTTAATTTTAAAATATCAACATTTTGCCTTATTTGTTTTCAGCGTTTTCTTAACAACCCTGTAATTATACCCTCCACCATAAGATGAGGGTATACTAATTTCGTCTTTCTGTTTGTAACAGCTCGAAATATGCATTTGGGTCCACATAAAGTATATATATTCTTGATCGTCATGACATTTTAAGTCGATCTAGCCATGTCCGTCCGTCTGTCCGTCCATCCGTCCGTCCATCTGTCTATCGAAAGCACGCAAACTTTCGAAAGAGTAAAGCTAGGCGCTTGAAATTTTGCACAAATACTTTTTATTAGTGTAAGTCGGTTGGAATTGTAAATGGTTCAAATCGGTCCATGTTTTGATATAGCTGCCATATAAACCGATTTTGGATCTTGACTTCTTGAACCTCTAGAGGGCGCAATTCTTATCCGATTGCACTGAAATTTTGCATGAGGTGTTTTATTATGACTTCCAATAACTGTGCTAAGTATGGCGCAAATCGTTACATAACCTGATATAGCTGCCATACAAACCGATCTGGAATCTTGACTTCTTGTTCTTGTTGTCTGCTTTCGTAGTACGAAATTCGAACAAGGTAAGGCGATTGATTTGGCAAGGTGTAATCAGTTCATATTTTGAAAATGACAGCGAGACACTTTCATATACAGCGAGTAATTTCTCATAACTCACTGTAGCGGGAATAAAGGGTGATTGTTTTTCTAGATTATCTACTCAACAGTAACTTGTTCGTTTTACTCTATCTTTAGTGTCTCGCTCTTTAGTAGTCTTGAAATACAACATCATGTATGTTTAGTGTTCACGAGTTCAGCCAAGACAGTCGCCAATTAATGGTTTTGTGCAGGGCTTTATTGAGTACTTTATCAGCAGAAAAGTGTGGCCGATTGGCCAAACAAATGCATAGATTTTTGTCCCCTTGAATTTGCTACCGAAAATTCCGCCTACTGGGTCCTACTCTCAAATTCTCAATGGAAAAGTACTCGAAAACACCTTTTATGTCCATATGATAATGATATGATATCATATTTATATATATTCACCAATATATTCTCCGAGAGCTGCTTTCATTTACTAAGAGATTTATATTTACCAGCCTTAAAGTATGCTTTGATTTTAGCTAAATCAATCCCTTGGATTTAAGACCTACAATGCAATGGTCGGTTTTCAACAAAAGCCAAATGTGTTTGGTTAGTCCAGCGAAAAAAGCTTCGAGCTTGAGGGATTTAAATTGTTGACAAATATTCATTGCCAGTCAATTAGAGTTTAGCATTGCTTCGATAAAGACGACTTTCACAACACGGAAATGAGTAAATTTCGAACGGTATTTTTCAGTTTGTGCGCGCTTTTCTTCGGGCTAACAACACAGGTTGTAGTAACTTTGTGGAGTATTTTTAAGGATTGTTTTCCTTTTTTCCCTCTCTTTTTTGACAACTAAATTTAAAAATTCGAACGAAGAAATATAAGTTAAAACCGTGTTAAGTTCAAGTGGGCCGAATCTTAAGTACCCTCTATCAAGAATAGCTATGGTCAAGTTTTTGGGCTATGTCCAATTATTCAGAAAAAATTATCAGTTATCCAAATCATTACGGAAGTCACTGTTAGCAATGTCAACCAGACCGAAAAGGAAATGGCCACTTCAAGGGCTCAAAAATACAAATCGGTAGATTACTATATGTAGAAGCTATATCGGAGTATGAACCAACTTGTACCAAAGTTGTTATGGGTACTGCAAGTCATAACATCATGCAACATTGCAACTAAATAGGATAATAATTATGGCCTTTAGGGTCTTAAGAAGTTAAATCGGTTTATACGGGAGTTATGTCTAAAAATGCACTGGTTGACCTTATGTCACTCAAACCCCGAGCGACCTACATCAATAAGAAAAATGTTTACAAAACTGCGGGTGTTTAGTTTCACTCGTTCAAAAGTAAGTGTGCCTGCGGTAGACAGACAAAATATTTCAATATTTCGAGGTGCTACAAACGCGGAATGGGGAAGTTAATATTATGGTGGAGGGTATAATAAAACTTTTAAAGTTGATAACTAAAATGAACACGATTTGTTGTATTATCAAAGTGATTATTTTTCTAATTATGGGCGAATAAATCTAAATTTACTTTTTGGTTTTTTTTATTCCAGGCCAGTTTACCAAGTGATTTATACTACAATGCAGGTGTGGTGGAATTTCGACCTTCGATGGCATTGACCAGCGAAAGTCGTGTCAAAGATAATCTAGAAGGATATTTGGAAATATTGGCTCTCAAAGAGGCTGAGCCATTGGATATAGTAGTGTTTCCGGAGAGTACTTTGAACGATAACGACCATGCGACATTTGTGCCAAATCCCTCCAAGGCCATGATGGCGCCGTGTGATGCCGACGAAGGGGAGCAGTATCATTATGTGTTACAACAGCTGTCTTGTGCGGCCCGCAAGTATGCCAAGTATCTTGTTATTAATTTAACCGAAAAGGAATTGTGCTCCGAAGCTGCTGAAGACCCTAGGCCCTGTGCCAGCAATGGCCTTAACGTCTATAATACCAATGTGGTATTTGATCGCCAGGGAGCAGTGATATCGCGTTACCGCAAGATCCATCCCTATGGGGAGAACAAGAATACTACTTATCTGCCTGAGCTAGGATGGTTCGATACAGATTTCGGTGTGCGCTTTGGCCACTTTATCTGCTTCGACATTCTGTTCTATACACCGGGCCAAGAAATGGTGGACAAGCAGGGCATTAAAGATTTCATATTTCCCACTATGTGGTTCTCACAGCTACCCTTCCTAACAGGTGAGTAACATAACATGGCCTAGACACTGATAGTCAACAAAAATTTATTCTAATAATTTTATTGTGTGGCTTATCTGAGCCCTAGAAAAGAATGGCTATTTTCGTGGCCAACGATTAGGAGAGCGATAACATGTCGCTCATCTACCTAAAACGTGGAATGCAATAACTGATTGCAACATTGTATTTATCTTTGTAGCTGTTCAAGTGCACCAGGCCTGGTCATATGGGAATGATGTCAATCTGTTGGCCGCAGGAGCTTCCAATCCCATGGTGGGTAGTACAGGTACAGGCATTTATAATGGGCGCAATGGCATTCTGGTGGCTGTCATGAATCAGGGATTGGGGAAACGCACTCTACATGTGTCCCGGGTGCCCAAATATGCGAATCCGAAGCATAGGACAAAAAGATCCTTATCACCTGCCGCCACCTCAAGACTAGAAAAACCAGATGTTCGTCTCAAACGAGATTATCTAGAATTGTACGACACCCTTATAGTGGATCTTAGCAAGGGTACCCATTTATCGCAAAAATTGTGTTACTCCAATTCGTCATTATGTTGCTCATTTGATTTGCATTAGCAACCCTTGTCTCTCAATGGGGATTCCCAGCATTATTACTATCGCCTAGGGGCGTTTAGTGGCCTGCGCAAGGATACGACCGATGAAACAAATGAACTAATGAATTGTGCCTTAATCAGCTGCATAGGCATGAACGACATAATGGATTGTGGCAAGGTGTACAGCATCAATACGGATGTTATATTCGAGAATATAACCATTGAGGCTCGATTTCCCAAAACCAATGGTTTTCTACTAATGCCAAATAGTTTGAAGGCGAGCGATTTAATGCCTGTACCGGTGGGAGAGTTTGAATGGTCAGAAGTTTTAACAAAAGAGTGAGTACATATTTTTTAAGTCAAGTACAGTTTTTTCCAATGAGTCTTTTCTAGCAACCACATTGATGTTCGCTATAGTTTGAATACCTCAACCAGTAATCTCTTGGCCTTTTCCATCTATGGCAATTATTACGATGGCGATGGTTTGGATGATGCTGCTTCTTCACCGGCCATTTCAACTTTGTGCGGATTAATAGGCATTTTGGTACATTTTTATATGTAGGAAATAACAAACCATTTAAGAAATAACAAACAATAAATAAATACATGACAACTATTGGGTTGCCCAAAAAGTAATTGCGGATTTTTCATATAGTCAAATGAATGACAAATTTTTTCACAGCTTGTGACTCTGTAATTGCATTCTTTCTTCTGTCAGTTATCAGCTGTTACTTTTAGCTTGCTTTAGAAAAAAAGTGTAAAAAAAGTATATTTGATTAAAGTTCATTCTAAGTTTTATTAAAAATGCATTTACTTTCTTTTAAAAAATCCGCAATTACTTTTTTGGCAACCCAATATATGTTCATGTCTTTTACAGCTCTGTGCAAGATAAAGTTCCAATAAGACTTCCCATATCCATGCTTTATATGCAATTTCATATGACTCACAGCGATAGGAACTGTGTCTTTATAAAACGACCAGAGAATAGCATTACTGAAAATGAAATGGCAAAGCTTATCATGTTTCCTTTTTTGTGTTTATTTCTCCATTCAGATTTTTGCTTTTTGCTGATTAAGGATTTATGTATGCAACATTTGAAAAGAACAACTTCAACTACAACAAAAACTAAAACTTCAAAGTCAGCAATTTGTTTGTTGAAAGATATTGACTTGTTAAACAAGAGTGCCCTTTTCACTCATTAAATGTTTACATTAACAATTCTTAAATATTCTGTACGCGAAGCCTGACAAATTATATGCCACTGTTTTCTTTCTACAGATCGAAGTTCAGTTGTAGCTATAGCAGGGATGATAATTTTGATACCTTGGCACTTTTCATTTCATTTCTTTGCAAGACTCGAAGCTAACATAGTACCTTTATTATAAACATTTGGAGCCAATAATGGTTATTGGGGTGATGACTTTTTGAGTTTTGTTCTTAAAAATTATTTCCTGTTGCACAAATGAATGAACTTTTATCTATTATTGACTAAAATAAAAATGATTCGAGTTCTTTGCGCGGTATCTCTTTTTAGGCAAACAAAGAATAATGTATAAGTATAGGTATGCTATTGGAGCTGCATTAAGTCATAGACCTATTTGTACCATAAATGAATTGAATGAAATTCAAGACAATAGTAGAAGTCATTGGGTAATATTTCAGTCAGTTTCGGATAAGAATTGCGCCTTATAGGGGCTCAAGAAGCATAATCGGGAGATCGGTTTGTATGAGAGCTGTATCAGGCTATAGATCAATTCAAACCATATTGAACACACACATTGAAGGGCATGGGAGAAGCCGATGTACAAAATTTCATCCAAATCGGATAAGAATTGGGCGCTCTAGAAGCTCAAGAAGTGAAGATCCCAGATCGGTTTATATGGCAGCTATATCAGGTTAAATACCGATTTGAACCATACTTAGCACAGTTGTTGGAAGTCATAACGAAACACTTCATGCAAAATTTCAGCCAAATCGGATAAGAATTGCGCCCTCTAGTGGCTCAAGAAGTGAAGATCCCAGATCGGTTTATATGGCAGCTATATCAGGTTATGAACCGATTTGAACCTTATTTGGCACAGTTATTGGAAATCATAGCAAAACAGTTCATGCAAAACATCAGCCAAATCGGATAAGAATTGCGCCCTCTAGAGGCTCAAAAAGTCAAGATACAAGATCGGTTTATATGGCAGCCATATCAAGTTATCCACCAATTTGAACCATACTTAGCACAGTTGTTGAAAGTCACAGCAAAACACTTCATGCAAAATTTCAGCTAAATCGGATAAGAATTGCGCCCTCTAGTGGCTCAAAAAGTCAAGATCCAATATCGGTTTATATGGTAGCTATATCAGGTTGTGGACCGATGTGAACCATACTTGGCACATTTATTGGAAGTCTTATTGGAAATCATAGCAAAACAGTTCATGCAAAACATCAGCCAAATCGGATAAGAATTGCGCCCTCTAGAGGCTCAAAAAGTCAAGATACAAGATCGGTTTATATGGCAGCCATATCAAGTTATCCACCAATTTGAACCATACTTAGCACAGTTGTTGAAAGTCACAGCAAAACACTTCATGCAAAATTTCAGCTAAATCGGATAAGAATTGCGCCCTCTAGTGGCTCAAAAAGTCAAGATCCAATATCGGTTTATATGGTAGCTATATCAGGTTGTGGACCGATGTGAACCATACTTGGCACATTTATTGGAAGTCTTAACAAAACACCTCATGTAATATTTCAGCCAAATCGGATGAGAATTGCGCTCTCTGGACTCTCAAGCATCCCCAATAATTGCAGACATAGTGTAGAGGTGTTATTAGGGGACAGCACGGGTCTGGGGCTCTACATTGATAACCCAAAGCCTGAGATCTGTTTTAGAATGCCTGACCATAATACGGTCCTGCAGGCAGAAATCCGGGCGATCACGGAATGCGTGAGGTGATATGGTACTAACGCGAAAACGTCGAGTGTGAACATCTTTACGGACAGTAAAATGGCCATAAGGGCAATAACAACCAGGAAGGTAAGGTCACGAACAGACATAGTGTAGAGGTGTTATTAGGGGACAGTGCGGGTCTGGGGGTCTACATTGAGAACCCAAAGCCTGATATCTGTTTCAGACTGCCTGACCATAATACAGTCCTGCAGGCAGAGATCCGGGCGATGTGTGAAGTGGTGTGGTACTAACGCGAAGACTTCGAGTGTGAACATCTTTACGGACAGTAAAATGGCCATAAGGGCAATAACAACAAGGACGGCAAGGTCGCGAACAGTCGTTTGGGTGCCGGGCCATAGCGGAGTAACTGGGAATGAGAAAGCAGACGATTTGGCTGTGAAGGCCAGAGAACTGCCGTCGATAAACATGGTTAACCCGAAGCCTTTCGGGTCGACGCAGTCCGATTTAAGGGCGTGGCCGACAAACGCGCATAAAACACAGTGGAACAGCGAAAAAATCGATAGGACGGCGAAACTGGTCACCCTATGGGATGACCCGCATCGTAAGAGGACGAGGCTATTTCTGAAAGGAAGATAGAAGGAGATCGGTATAGCTTTTGGTGTCATAACGGAACACATCGGACTACGAGTTCACTTATGCAAAATCGGTGCCGCAAGTGATAGCATATGTAGGGCATGTGGGAAAGATGATGAGACGTTGGAGCATTTCCCATGTCATTGCACGGTTTTCGCTACCAACGGACACCGGTACATAGGAGGAGACACGATACCAGACATGAACTAACTTAGGGGAGTGGTATGGAAAACAATTAAGGATTTTGTAAGTAGCACGGAAGGCCAGCTTTAAATTTTCTTTTTCGAGGCTACTTTTAAGTTTTTAGAGACCACAACAAGCCGATTACTGGCTTAGGTGTATGTCTATAGTGGCATGGGGCGGATTAATATCTGCACCCTTTTTTCAACCTAACCTAACCCATTAGGCTCCGTGATGCAAAATTGTCCATCAAATCGAGGTTTTTGACGAAATATGCCGACGACTTGTATGTCTTAGTAAAGGAAGACGAAGTAGAAAATACGTTAATACCACTGAAAGAATTTAACCAGCAGTTTACAGTTTACAATGGAAAAAGTAGCGAATAATAAACTATCATATCTGGATGCAATTGTACATAGAGAAGGCGGTATAATCAAATTGAATTGGTATCAGAAACCAACTGCGTCAGGAAGACTTATAAATTTCAATTCTAAACAACTTAGAAGAGTTATTATAAATACAGCAACCAACTGAATAAGACATGTGCAAAACATTAGCGATGTCTCATTCTAGCACAGCAATGAAAACAGGATATACGAAATATTGAGAAAAAATGACTTCTTCCCAAAAAGGACCATACAGGACTCAATTAAATAAGTCAAGAAAGAAAAAGCAAAGGAAACGACTGAAAAGGAGAACAACATTACGTTTCAGGATTTTCAGAGCGCTTTGACAAATCTGAGTTGTACAACAAAGAGAAGGTTTAAATTGCGTTACAAAAGCACAACACGGTAAAAAAGTTTTTTCAGTAGGACGAAGACTAAGGTCAAAAAAGAGGACAAGTCGAATATTGATTACAAACTTAAATGTAACGTATATGTTGGTACTCTCAAGACAAAATTAAAAACAAGAATTTCGGGTAAAAAATCCGATCAGAAATCCAGCGAGATGCAAATATTTGCATCACCAGATTCCCCTTACTATTTTCAGCATTTTGCACAATGTTTCCTCCTGTGAGTTTTATAACACCTACGCGATTTCGTTAAAATTGGTTCCAATTTAGCTGTTAAATAAATAAAACATACCCTTTTCTTCTCCTCACTCTAATAACATTGAGTGTTGTTCTATTCATGTCTTAGTTCTATTTATACCAGTTAGTTTCCAGCGAAACTGGCTTCATAAATGTCATCAACATTAGTGAGGAATGATCACCGCTGAAAACTTTTTTTGTGTTAGGATTTGAACCCAGGAGTTGAGAGTCATTTGCGGATATGTTAACCTCTTTGACATGTCCTTCCGATACTTTCTAGGACCTATTTGAGGCCAATGTCAATGTTGACATAGTTATAATTATGCGTTTCCATACATTGACCATTTTCTTGTACTTAAAAAGGTACTAAATTTGTCAAAGGGATACAAAGCTACTTCGCGGGTTGAAAAGGAACTAAATAAAGTACTATAGTGCCAACTTTCCCATCTCTGATATAGATCAATTTGATTTAATGTGTCCTCACACTATCCCCTTATAAAAATGCATAAACATGCTCTCTGAAAATACTTAACGCCAATGTGCTCTCTGAGAGTTTCAACAACCCAAAGAATCTATGCTTTCTGAAGACAGCCTAAAACTATGCTTTGCTTTTTCTACTAAAAACCACAAGAATTAAGATTTGCAATGGTTTGGTCATTCTTTTACGTTAAGATAAGATTATTTGGTTAATCGGTAAATATGCTCTCTGAAAATACTTCACGCCAATGTACTCTCTGAGAGTTCTAACAATCCAATGCATCTATTCTTTCTTTAGACAACCTAAAACTATGCTTTGCTTTTGCTACTAAAAACCACAAGAATAAAGATTTGCAATGGTTTGGTCATTCTTTTATACTAAGATAAGATTATTTGGTTAATCGGTCGAAAAAGCTTCGGACTTGAAAGATTTAAATCGTAATCAACTGGCCATTACCAATCAATTAGATTTCGGAGTTGTTAAGGTAAAGACGGCTTTCAAACTACGGAAATGTATAAAATTCCAGCGGTATTCTTCGGTTTGTGCGCGCTTTTCTTCGAGCTATCGACACAGGTTGTAGTTTTTACGTGTGTGTGTGTGTGTTTAATTCATTTATTTTTGTTTTCTTATAAATCAGAAACGGTTATTAAACTCTCTAAAACTCTCAACTAAATTGGTCTCTTCACATACAATAAAATACAAAAATAATATTGCACCCATTGTTGAAATTGTTAAGCAGACACGATTGTTGTGTTATCAAAGTGATTATTGTGCTAAATAAATAAAACTAAAATTACTTTATGATTATAGGCCAGTTTACCAAGTGATTTATACTACAATGCTGGTGTGGTGGAATTTCGACCTTCGGCAGCGATGACCAGCGAAAGTCGTCTCAATGATAATTTGGCGGGATATTTGGAAATATTGGCTTCCAAAGAGGCTGAGTCATTGGACATAATAGTGTTTCCGGAGAGTACTTTGAACAATAATGACGATATGACATTTGTGCCAAATCCTTCCAAAGTAAAGGTGATCCCGTGCGATGCCGAAGAGGGGGAGGATTACCATAATGTGCTAAAACAGCTGTCCTGTGCAGCCCGCAAGTACGCCAAGTATCTTGTTATCAATTTAACCGAAAAGGAATTGTGCTCCGAGGTTCTTGAGGACCCCAGGCCCTGTGCCAGCAATGGCCTAAATATATTCAATACCAATGTGGTCTTCGATCGCCAGGGAACAGTGATATCGCGTTACCGCAAGGTCCATCTGTATGGGGAAAACAAAAATTTCACTTATGTGCCTGAGTTTGGATGGTTCGAAACAGATTTTGGTGTGCGCTTCGGCCACTTTATATGCTTCGATATACTCTTTTACTCGCCGGCTCAAGAAATGGTAGACAAGCACGGTATCAAAGATTTTATTTTTACCACTATGTGGTTCTCACAGCTGCCCTTCCTAACAGGTGAGTAATATAACATGGGCTAGACACTGATAGTAAACAAAAAATGATTCCAATGTTTATAGTGTGGCTTATCAGAGGCCCTGTAAAGAATTGCTATTTTCGTGGTCAACGATTAGCAGCGATAACATGTCGAACAGCTACCTAAAACGTGGAATGCAATAACTGATTGCAACATTGTATTTATCTTTTGTAGCTGTTCAAATACAACAGGCCTGGTCTTATGGAAATGATGTCAATCTGCTGGCAGCAGGTGCTTCCAATCCAGTGGCGGGTAGCACAGGTACAGGCATTTATAATGGACGCAATGGCACTCTGGTGGCTGTCATGAATCAGGGATTGGGGAAACGCACTCTATATGTGTCCCGGGTGCCCAAATATCCGCATCAAAAGCATAGGGCAAGAAGATCTTTACCATCTGCCCCCACCACAAGACTAGAAAAACCAGATATTTTTCTAAAACGGGATTATCTACAATTTTATGACACCATTTCAGTGGATCTTAGTAAGGGCACTCATTTATCGCAAAAATTGTGCAACTCCAATTCGTCATTATGTTGCTCATTCGATTTGCATTGGCAGCCCTTGTCACTCAATGAGGATTCCCAGCATTATCACTATCGCCTGGGGGCTTTTAGGGGCATACGCAATGAGGCGGCCGTCGAAAAAAATAAACTCATGAATTGTGCCTTAATCAGCTGCATAGGCAAGGAGGACATAATGGATTGTGGCAAGGTGCACAGCATCAATACGGATGTTATTTTTGAGAATATTACCATTGAGGCTACCTTTCCGAAAGCCAATGGTTTCCTCTTAATGCCCAATAGTTTGAAGGCAAGTGATTTAATGCCTGTGGCAGTAGGAGAATTTGAATGGTCTGAAGTTGTAAGAAACGAGTGAGTATTGTAATAGAAAATCTATACAAAATTTCTAATGGATGTTTTTTTTACTAGCAACCAAATCGATGTTCGCTACAGTTTGAATACCTCCACCAGTAATCTCTTGGCTTTTTCAATTTATGGCAATTATTATGACGGCTATGGCTTGGGTGATGGTGCTTCTTCAATGGTGATGTCTACTTTGTGCGGATTAATTGTCGTTTTAGTTCATCTATACTTGTAGGGAATTAAATACGATTTTTCTAAAAACAACAAATCAATAAACTTACAACAAGTAAATCTACTTTTGCAGCTCTTTGAAAGATACATTTGAAGCCTCTACGCTAAGGAAAATTTAAGCCCTCAAACCTTTTATGAAACTAGAGAGAGCAAATCTTGTTTGATATGACAATGACTTTTAATCGCCATGTCAAGTATGGTCCAAATAGGTTAGGTTAGGTTGAAAAGAGGGTGCAGATATTAATCCGCCGATGCCACTATTGACATACACCCAAGCCAGTATGGGCTTGTTGTGCACTCTAAACCTAAAAAGTAACCTTGAAAAAGACAATTGTAAGTTGGGAATTCTATGCTGCTGCAAGACTACCAAACATGAGTTCAATACCAAAATATTTAAATTTGTTTTTAAGAGTAGCGAGTGATAGAGAGAAAACCCGAGAGCAGCAATAAAATGAACGAGACAAAGCAGTGCGAGCCGAACAAAGGCAACAAAATCACCACCACCCGAACAAAGCACATGCGTTGGCTGGTTAGATGGTTTTTTGCCTTGCTTGGCTTGGGTTTTTGCCTTTTGGCTTGCAAAGAGTGCCTTTCAACAACAAATTTGTACTTTGGGTCGTTGAGATTCAAAAAAAATTGTTGCAGGAAAATTAACAACTTTCGTAGTTGTTTTTTCGACCAAAGTTGTTGTTTTTCAGAATTATTTTTATCTGTGTAGAAAATGCTGCAATGTATCGTCATCTTCCCCACATGCCCCACACATGCTATCACTTGCCGCACCGATTTTGCATAAGTGAGCTCGTAGTTCTATGTGTCCTGTTATGATGCCGAAAGCTATGATGACCTCCTTTGTACCTCCTTTCAGTAAGAGCTTCGTCTTCTCACGATCCGGATTACCCCATAGGATTTTCGCCGTCCTACGGACCGTTTTGTTGGTCCACAGTGCATGTACGTTCGTAGCCCACTCCCTTAACTCGGACTGCGGACTATGACCCGGAAGGCTTCGGGTTAACCAAGTTTATCAATAGCAGTTCTCTGACCTTCATTGCCCAATCGCCTGCCCTTTTATTCCCCCTTACTCCGTTATGGCTCGGCAACCAAACGATGCGGATTGTGCCATCCTCAGAAAAGGCTTCAATCTCCTTTTTACACCGCAAGACTGTTCGTAACCTTACCCTCCTGGTTGTTATTGCCCTTATGGCTAGTTTACTGTTCGTAAAGATGTTCACACCTGGTGGTGCGTTAGCATCACACCACCTCACGCATTTCGTGATCGCCCGGATCTCTGCCTGCAGGACCGTATTATGATCAGGCAGCCTAAAACAGATCTCAGTCCCTGGGTTCGCAATGTAGACACACTGATCAAAGTACAGGTCGCATTTGTAGTCCGATGTCGTAAAATTTTGCACAAGTTACTTTTTTGGTCCAAGGACAAACTTGATTTCGAAAAAAATTAGATAAGATTTAGATATAGCTCCCATATATAACTTTACCCCAATACGGCCTTTTAAGGGCATAGTAGCTAATATTTTTGTCCGATCTTTTCAAAATTTTGCACGAGACGTTTTTTTGACGTCCCAATATGTGTGCAAAATTTCATCAAGGCTAGGTAAAGTAAGAGTGGCAGTCCTTTACAGACTCACTTGGACAATTTTAAGTCCATTCTGGCGGGAATTGAACCCACGACCCCTGCACTGGTAATCTAAGCACGGTACCAACTCGGCTACCGGGGCGCCCTAAAAATTTCTTCAAAATCGGATCCGATTTAGATAAAGCTCCCATACACAACTTTCATCCGATATAGCCTTTTAAGCCGTGGTAGCCACAATTTTGGTCCAATATTTACAAAATTTTGCATGAGATGTTTTATTTGACGTCCAAATACGTGGCGAAATTTCATCAAAATCGGATCAGAATTGGAAATAGCTTCCACATATGTATATTTTTCAGCCGATATGACGTTTCAAGGTAGTTGTAAGCACAATTTTGTTGCAATCTTAACAAGGTTTTGCATGAGATGTTTTATTTGACGCCCCAACACGTCTGCATAATGTCATAAAAATCGGTCCAGATTTAGATATAGCTTTTTAGGCTGTAGGAACCACAATTTTGGTCCGCTCTTTACAAATTCTTCATGTGATTTCACGTCCCAAAACGTGGTCAAAATTTCATTCAAATCGGATCTGATAAAGATATAGCTCCCATATATCTTTCATCCGTTATGGTCGTAGTAGCCAAAATTTTGGTCCAATCCAACCAAACAAAGTTTTGCATGAAATGTTTTATTTGATGTCCCACTACGTGTGCAAAATATCATCAAAATCGGTCCAGAGTTACATTCAGTATATGGGAGCTTAATGATTTCAGGCCCATATAAGCTTTTGAGACAGTGGCTACTGCTGGTCCTATCGTAAGAAAATCTTGCTATGTTCTATTCAATATTTCAATAGGTATGCAAAATTATAGCCTTAATAGATTTAGATATAGGTTCTATGTGTTAAAAGTAGTACGTAGACTCGATGGTGTAGGGTATTATCTAGTAGACTCCGCCTGCTGTTTTCATGCTTTTGCTTAGAATCATATACCATCTAACCCAGCCACGTAGAATATGCATGAGTGTTTCATTTATTCAGTTCCAAGTTAAATTTTATGCATCCTAAAAGTATGCTAGAGTTTTCCAACTACCTTCTCTCAGTACACAGATAAATCCCATTGATAAAATCATGCATTTTTTTCTGTGAGATTAGATTAGCATTAAACAAAGAGAGCGATACTTATAGTCTACTCTAATTTGCTCTCTGCATTCAAAGTGAAAGTAAAAAGATTATGAATCTGGTGCTCTTATCATGATTTTTAGTATTGTTTAAGCTCTTACACTGTCAAGTTGTGCTTCTTAAAGCTGAAGAAGAAATGCAATAAGCATGTTAGGGAATTATGTATACAAAGGCCAGTGTTGGGTGTTTCTTATTGGATTGCTGTTCATCAACAATGCAATGGTAAGTCTGTACTTTTGTTGTTTTTTTATTTCTAAAACATTAACGCCAACAGGTATCACATGTGGGGGCTACAGCTGATTCTGAATACTATACAGCGGGTGTTGTAGAATTTCGTCCCTCTATCTCAGGCATGACATCAGCTGAATTGTTGGCCGACCATTTAAAGGCCTATTTACAAATAATGGAATCTACAGAAGCTCAAGACACTGACATTTTAGTTTTCCCAGAGGGAACTCTTAACAATCCCTTCCATTTGACTTATGTGCCTTCAGAAAAAGACCAGATCGTGCCTTGTCTTGTCAATGGCACTGATACACCGTACAGCGATTTCTTTGTCACATTGTCATGTGCTGCTCGCAGGGTACAAAAATATTTGGTGATAAACTTGACCGAGAAGGAAAATTGTACAACTGTTCCCTTGGATCACAGACCCTGTGCTTCTAATGGCCTTAATATCTACAATACCAATGTGGTGTTTGATCGTGATGGCAAAGTGGTATCGCGTTATCGCAAGGTCAATGTCTATGTGGAGAATAAAAACACCACTCTAGAGCCGGAATATGCAATTTTCGATACTGACTTTGGAGTGCGTTTTGGTCATTTCATATGCTTTGATATTCTATTCTACACCCCAGCGGAGGAGCTGGTAACGCGTTTTGGTGTCAAAGATTTTATATTCACCAGTTTATTTTACTCGGAATTGCCATTTTTAACAGGTGAGTGTGTGTGTGTGTGTTTACCTTGCATACACTGCTCTTATCATTTTGCTTTGTATTGCTCTATTGTGGCTATTCATACATTTTGTTTAGCAACTCAACTACAACAGGGATGGGCTTGGGGCAATAATGTGAGCCTCTTGGCAGCTGGAGCTAGTTTCCCACAAAGTGGCATTACAGGAACCGGAATTTATGTGGGAGACAGTGGTTCGCCAATATCAGTTATGGTCAAGGATGGCATAGGCGAAAGAAGGCTATACAAAGCTCAAGTTCCCAAAAATGGAAGAAAAGCTATCAAGCCACAAAATTTGGAAAAAGTGGAAAATTTCGCCAAAAATCGAAACCTAAGTGGTCTTAGGCTCATGAGGGATCCTCAAATCGAGAATTACAATTCCATTTTGTTGGATTTGAAAAATTTAGACAATTATCACCAAGAATTATGTCAAGGCGATTTGTGCTGCTCTTTCCATATCAATGGAGACCTGCTTTCCGATAATACCAACGAAACCTATAGATATCGTTTGGGGGTATATGATGGCAGACGCTCCTATGAAAAAGAGCAATATAGTGACATTAAAGTATGTGGCATTTATACATGTGCTGGGGAGGATATACAAAGTTGTGGCGTAGCCAAGGAGGTGTTTCAACCGTCTTTTCTTTTCAAAAATATTCATATAAAGGGAAACTTTGCCAAGAACCAGCAGCTGTTAATAACCCCTAGCACCATAGATGATGATTTGAAACCCTTGAACAAGGAATATGTGCAATGGAGTTGTAAGAATGAAGAGTGAGTAGAAGGTTTGGTATTGTTAAGATGTTTACCTATATCAATGTTTTGTTTTCAGCTCCTCTTTTGAAGTGGAAATGGATTTAGCTAAGCCCCACAATTCCATAATGACTTTTGCCATCTATGGCCATTATTATGAAAAGTCAGCAGCCTCCAACTTGAAGGCAATTTGCCATAGTCTGGGCATATCTATTTTGTCATATATTTTATTGACATCTTTTCACAAAATCTTAATGAAAGTGATTTAGATTTTATATAGACCTTTTTAAATATAAAGAAGCAGAGATGGCCCAAAAGTTATAACAATTGAAAAATATTCAAAAGTCCTTCAAGTATTTATCATACCATAACAAATAGTGCAGTTTTCTAACTTAAACTAAGTGCAAGTGTTGACAAGCAGTATAAAATTTTGCTCTGACTTAATGACCAAATGTCAACACCGATGGGTCAGTTCCTGCACCCAGTAGCGATAACAATTTAAAAAAAAATATGAAAATTTTTTGATTTTGAAAAATTTTTGGGTGAGCCCCCTTAAAATAAAATCCTGGCTACGTCCCTGATGGAAGCTATATCCAATTTCACTAATATTGTAGTATAAAAATTACCAGTGACCACCATAGTGCCTCCATCTCCGTCTTTGACTCTGAATGCCTTGGTTCTAGTCCCATCGCGAACATCAGAAAGATTCTCAGCGCTGCTTTTCGCATTACTAATGCTGGCTACATTTGTGAGGTATCCTCCCATGTTTAAACTCTCTAATGAGCGGTGTCGCCAAGCTCCACGCGGTTCGGCATAAAAAAGGAGGTCTTTTATCATAGAAGATATGAGAGAAATATCTCCGGTTCTTTAATAGAATGTTTATGGGAAAATTTTTACATAAAAACAAGTAAAGACGTGCTAAGTTCGCCCGGAATCTTTTAAACCTTCCACCATGAATCACATTTTTCAAGTTCTTTGCCCGATATCTCTTCCTATTCAAACAAAAGATAATGGATAAAAATTGCTATGCTATTGGAGCAATAACAAGTTATGATTCAAATGGGCCCATTTTTGGTTTGGCTGTTGGTTCAAAGTAGAAGAAATTGTGCAAAATTTCAGTCAAATCGGATAAGATTGCGCCCTCTAGATGCTCAAGAAGAAAAATTGGGAGATCTTTTTAAATGGGAGCTTTATCAGGCTATGAACCTATTCAGACCATATTTAACACATATGTTTAGGGTCATTGAAGAAGTCGTTGTAGAAATTTTCAGTCAAATCGGATATGGGTTGCGCCCACTAGAGGCTCAAAAATTATAAACAGGAGATCGGTTAATATGGGAACAGTTGTAGGAAGTCAAAACAAACCACTTCGTGCTAAATTTGAGCAAAATCGGACAATAATTGCGCCCTCTTGCGGCTTAAGATGTCAAGATCCGAGAAGTAAATTGGAGATCTGTTTATACGAGAGCTATATCTGGTTAAAAAATGATTCAAACCATATGCAACACGTATTTTAAGAGTCATGGAAGAAGTCGTTCTACAAAATTTCAGCCAAATCGGATATGGATTGCGACCTCTAGAGGCTTAAAAATTGTAATCGGGAGATCGGTTAATATGGGGCTATTTCAGGCACTGAACCGATTTGAACCATACATTACACAGTTATTGAAAGTCAAAACAAAACACTTACGCCCTCTAGCGGCTCAAGAACTCAAGACCCGAGATCGGTTAATATGGGAGTTATATGAGGTTTTGAATCGATTTTGATCTTACTCATTACGGTTGTTGGAAGTCATAGAAAAACACCTCATGCCAAATTTTAGACAAATCTGATAAGAATTGCGCCTTCTAGAGACTCAAGAATTCAAGTTTAAGATCGGTTTATATGGCAGCCATAGCAAAACATGGTCGGAAAAGCCCATTTACATGCAAGATTTCAAACGCCTAGCTTTATTTCTTCGAAAGTTAGAGTGCTTCCGTCAGACGGACAGGGTATATTTACTTTGTTGGGTGTCAGATCAATATTTTCAGGCAATGGTGGAGGACACCGTGGCGCAGACACATGTCCGTCTATGACGTCGAACGCCTGGGTTCAAATGCCATATTAAAACTTCACTACCAAGCCCCTTATCATTGAGCTTAAACTTTAATCCCTTGTTCCTTAGTGGAATCTTCAATTTCCCATGAACATAATAGGTATAATAGTGGCGGACGGTACAAAAACCGTCAGAAATCTGACTCATAATAGCTAAAAACTATGAAAAAACCCAAATGCTGACGTGATCATCAGAAAAATTATCAGGTATCCTCTTATTAATGCTGCCTACATTTGTGGGGTATCCTGCCATGTTAAAACTTCTCCACCAGATGGTGTTGGCACGCCGTTCGGACTCGGTATAAAAAAGGAGGCCCCTTATCATTAAGCTTAAAGTTTAATCATTGAGCTTAAACACCGTCGAGCAGACGTTATGACGCCGAACGCCTGGGTTCAAATCCTGACGTAGACATCAGAAAAACCACCGGTGGTTATCCTCTTACTAACGCTGGCTACATTTGTGGGGTGTCCAGCCTTATTAAAACTTCACTACCAAGTGGTGTCGGCACGCCGTTCGGACTCGGCATAAAAAGGGAGGCCCCTTATCATTGAGCTTAAACTTTAATCCCTTGTTCTTTAGTGGAATGTTCATGGGAAATTTAATAGTGGTGGACGGTATAATAACCGTCAGAAATCTGACCCATAATAGCTTAAAATCTATGAAAAAAACCCAAGCCAAAGATTGAAAAAACATATTTAATCTTTTTTGCTTCTCTGGCATTACCACAACCATAGCCGTAGCCGTTTTCATTCATTTTTTTTTCTTTTGGAAGGACATCATTAAATCAATTCCAATTCCATGCCATAATAAGAACACCTCTGCTAACTTTTAACAATTACTTTTATATTAGTTTATAGCCTGTAATTGGAAGAAGACCTGTCAACGCTCTGGCTTGCCTCGTTTTTTTGCCTCCAAACCAAGATGTCCAAACAAAAATTCGCAGGCAACAAACAAGCACACACACACACACACATACTCGCACTCCCACAAATGCCAAACAAGATTTCATGGTGAGAGAAATCATTATTGAAAACCTTTTAATGATGGCAAAATGTGCCGAAATGGCAACTAACCTCTGGCAGAGAGGTTAGGGAGGATATGTCAAAAACCAAAAGTTTTCTTCTTTTTCTACTTCGTTTCTCTCAAACGTAGAAAGCGACGTTGGCAGGCTCACAATGTGTGGATTTTTTATTCATAAAATTGAATGTTTTTAGAATTTTTATTTTCTTTATACTCTCCCCACAGAATTTCAAGAAGTATGAAAGAAAAAAAAAATGAGGAGAAAAAAACGAATCTTTTCACCGAACTTTAACAAGGCATTCTGAAAGGCTCCTCCAAAAACATATAAATATACACACACACACGCACACTCAACTAACACACACGTGCACACTTTGGTGTAAGCGAAAGCTCAGATAGATATAAATGTGGAAAAGCAACAGTCAGTCACTGTTGGCCGAGACGGTGGTGGTGGTGGTGGTGGCGGCGGCGGTGATGTTGGTGGCGCTTGATTCCCCAGACTTGGGGCTCTGCTCAGCTGGCAAATAAAAAACACCCACCTAGCAGACAGCACAGCATCACAACACCAATAACAACACCAACAACAACAGCAGCAGCATAAAAAGGCAACAGCGCGACCTAGAAGCCCACAAAAAAAAACGACAACGACAACGAACCGAATAAAAAAAAACGCACACTGAAAATAATAATAAACCACTGCCCAACTCACTATGGGGGCAGCAGAGCAAAGGTGAGCATCAAATGGAGCCATGGCAGCATAGAGCAGCAACAGCAGCATCACTTGAAACGCATGATGAACGAAATTAAACAACAACAAAACTACCACCAAAAACCAAACAGAAGAAGAAGAACAAGAATACGCATAAAAGGAACAAGCAACACCGTTGCCGTTTTATTTTTTTGGGCACAGCCAATCCACAGCAGAAAAACAGGTGACTGACGTCCAATATGACTGACTCGCCCAGTGTCTGACAGCCACCCAGGCCCTGTGACTAGCAATGTAATATTGTAATTCCATATTACATACCCACCTTGGCCACCAACATTTTGGGGAATGAAGGTCCGAACGGCAAACGAAGAGTCAGCCAGGCAGCTAGTGCGCCAAAACGAAAAGTGAATCAAAAGTTTATGGGGGATCGCACAGTGGGTTGGGTTTTCAATGACTTTTGGCAGAGATAGATGAATTTATTTTTTTATGTAAAGGAAATGGAAATCTAATTTGTTTAAATAGAAGATAATCGGCCAGGCCGAATCTTATATATTATTATTAGGTTACTCTAATAAATATTTTAACCAAATTGGATGAGAATTACGCCCTAGAAGCACTTAAGTACAAGTAAGAGCGTACTAAGTTCAGTCGGTCCGAATCTTATTTACCCTCCTTCATGGATCGAATTTGTTTTTTGGCCGATATCGCTTTATAGACAAACAAAGGATAATGGATAAGAATTGCTATGCTACTTCAGTTATACCAAGTTATGAACCTATTGGGGCCATATTGTTGGAGACCAAAGTGGAATTCATTGTGCAAAATTTCAGCAAATCAGATAAGATTTGCGCCCTACAGGGACTCAAGAAATACAATTGGAAAATCTTTTCTTATGGGAGCTGTATCAGGTTATGGACCGATTCAGGCCATATATATCACGTATGTTAAAGATACAAGAAGTTGAATATTTCAGCCAAATTGAATAAGAATTGCTACCTCTAGAAGCTCAAGAAGTATAATCGGAAGATCGCTTTATATTGGAGCTATATCGGGTTGTGAACCGTTTTGGGCCATACTTGGCGCAGTTGTTGATGGTCATATCAAAACACTACCTGCCAATTTTCAGCCATATCGTATAACCATTGCGCCCTTTATCGGCTCAAGAAGTCCAGATCCGAAATCGGTTTATATGAGACCCATATTAAGTTATGAACCGATTTGAGCCATACTTGGCGCAGTTGTTAATGGCCAAACTAAAACACTTCATACTAATTTTCGGCCAAATCGGATAAAAATTGCGCCCTCTAGCGGCTCAAGAAGTCACGATCTGAGATAGGATTATACGGGATCCGTATCAGGTTATGAACCGATTTGAACCATACCTCGCGCAGTTGTTCATGGTCAAACAAAACCACTTCATACTAATTTTCCGCCAAATCGGAGAACAGTTGCGCCCTCTAGCGGCTCACGAATTCAAGATTCGAAATTTGTTTATATGCAAAAATTCAGCCAAATTGTATAATAATTGCGCCCTCTAGCGGCTCACGAATTCAAGATTCGAAATTTGTTTATATGGGAGCTTTTTCAGGTTGTGAACCGATTTGGGCCCTATATGGCGCAGGTGTTGGTGTTCAAACCAAAACACTTTGTGCAAAAATTCAGCCAAATCGTATAATCTCTAGCGGCTCAAGAAGTCAAGATCCGAAATCGGTTTATATGGGAGCTATATCAGATTATGAACCGATTTGAGCCATACTTGGCGCAGTTGTTGGTGGTCGAAAGAAAACTCTTCTTGCTACATTTCAGCCAAATCGGATAATAATTGCGCCCTCTATCGGCTCAAGATGTCAATATCGGAAATCGGTTTATATGGGTGCTGCATCAGGTTATGAACCGATTTGAACCATACTTGGCGCAGTTGTTCATGGTCAAACCAATACACCTCATGCTAATTTTTATCCAAATCAGATAATAATTGTACCCTCTAGCGGCTCAAGATTCGAGATCGGTTTATATGGGAGCTATATCAGGTTATGAACCAATTTTAACCATACTTGGTGCAGTTGTTGATGGTTAAACCAAAACCACTTTGTGCAAAAATGCAGCCAAATTGGATAATAATTGCGCCCTCTAGCGGCTCAAGAAGGCAAAATCCGAAATCGGTTTATATGGGAGCTATATCAGGTTACGAACCGATTTGAGCCATACTTTTCGCAGTTGTAGATGGTCAAACCAAAATACTTCATGCGAACCCCCATCCTATGGGGGTATACTAAGCTAGTCATTCCGTTTCTAATACCTCGAAATATTGATCTGCGATCCCATAAAGTATATATATTCTGGATCCTCTCGACATTGTGATTCGATCTAGCCATGCCCGTTCGTCCGTCTGTCGAAATCACGATAGCAGTTGAATGCTAAAGCTGAAAAAAATTTGTTTGCCCATGAACATTCCACTAAGGTACTGGGGCAAACTTCTCACATATCAATGAGTGAAGCCCGATTCAAGTTTTAATCTCAATAATAAGGGGCCTCCTTTTTATAGCCGAGTTCGAACGGCGTGCCGCAGTGCGAAATCTGTTTTGAGAGAAGTTTTACATGACATAGTACCTCACAAATGTTGCCAGAATTAGGAGGGAAAAACCACAGCTAAAAATTTTATCTGATGGTCTCGCCAGTATTCGAACCCAGGCGTTCAGCGTCATAGGCGGACATACTAACCTCTGCGCTGCGGTGGCCTCGTGTAAAGCTACCCGCTTGAAATTTAGCACAGATACTTAATTTTGATGTAGGTCGTTGGGGATTGCAAATGGGCCACATCGGTTCAGACTTGGATATAGCTTCCATATAAACAGATTTCTCAATTTGACTTCTTGAGCCCCTGGAAGCCGCAATTTTTATTTTATTTGACTGAAATTTTGCACATAGCAATCTGTTATGACCTCCAAAATCAACAACTCCCATATAAACTGCCGCAATTCTTGACCGACTTGGCTGAAAGTTTGCATGTAGTGTTGTTATGACATTCAACAACTATGCCAAGTAAAGTCCAAATCTGTCAAGAACCTAATATAGCTCCCATATAAACCGATCTCCGGCTTTGATTTCTTGAGCCCCTGGAAGCCGCAAGTGTTGTTCGATTTGGCTAAAATTTTGCACATAGTGTTCTGTTATGACTCTCAACAACTGCGCCAAGTACGGTCCAAATCGGTCTATAACCTGATATACCCATATTCTAGCAGAAACCATGGTGGTGGATTCGGCTTCGGCCGAACTTAGTTTAATGGGTAAATCAAACTACCCTCTTGTACAACATTTTAGCAAATCGGATAAAAATTTTTCCCTCTAAGGTCGATTCATATGGCAGTTTTATTTAAGCATGTAGCGATTTGGCCCACTTAAATTTTCCAAACGGTCTACCTCAACATGAAGTAAATGCAAATTTTCCAATGTTTTCCCATGAACATTCCATTTAGAATCAGGGGCAAACTTGTAACATATCAATGAGTGCTGTGCGATTCAAGGTTAAGCTCAATAATAAGGGGCCTCCTTTTTATAGCCGAGTCCGAATGGCGTGACGCAATGCGACACCTCTTTGTGCCTCGCAAATATCGCCAGCTTAAGGAGTATACCCACCGCTGAAATTAAAGATTTTACATCCATAGTTAATAGGGTTTTGGATCAATATTCCGAGGTGCTACAAACGAAATGATGTGACCCCCTCTGTCTTCTACAAATCAAGAATTGCCTAGAGTAATTCTCCTAGAGAAAATCTATACTAACATTGACTAACATCTATAATTTTTAGAGATCATAATTTAAAATATTTTTTTCATAAAATTTTGGTTTTATTTATGGTATTAACAGCCTTTTTTTGTTATTTTCCATAATCTATCCGACTGTGCCTCACAACAAAAGCCATGTCAGGCAGGTGGTACATGTGTATGTATGCTGGTGCTTTGTGTAAATAATCAGCAGAGAATACAATGCAGGCCAAGTAAGAGTACAACAAACCTTACACACCACCTCCCACCACCCACAATCGAACACCATATTCATGTCAAACAAACAAACCCCCGACCCAAACCTCCGCCTACCACAATACAAAATTCATTCATTTCAACTGTTGCTCCACTTGTTAGCATTTTTAAGCAACACTCGCCCGCTTGCACACAAAATACGAACCAAAGAAAACCTGGACATGGTTTGTTATTCTCTCTTAGGGTAAAGAGGCAGGCAAACAGAAAAAGAGAGAGAGAGAGGGAGAGAGAGAAAACTCTCACATTAGAAATTATTTGAGAGTAACTATAATGGTATTTACTTTCCAGGCGGACACACAACAGTGATATTAGTGTGTTTTTTTGCCACAGGCCTCAACTACAACAACAACAATAGCAACAGCAACAACAACACACTGAACACCTGTTAGTATAGCTGCTGTTGATGCCCACCTTACGCACTAATAATGTAAAGTGGCGTAAAACAGAGAATATTTTGTAGCATCTCTTCATTCTCTCCCTGCTTAGGCTTGGTTTTGCCAAACAATATGCAATTCAATGGCCATGCTGGAATACCTGCCAGCCAGCCAGCCAGCCAACCGACCAACCATAAGCAAACGTTTTTTGTGAAATATTGAAAGTCTCCACTTGTTGAGAGAGAGAGAGTGCAAAAGAGAGTCTAGTATTCTTTTCTCCATAGAGGCCACGTCATTGCCATTCGTTGCCTCATCGTTGCGTATCACATCGTTGTTGGGGTTTCTGCATTGAGCGCCAGCATTACACGGTGCCTCCACTGGTGTATTGATGAATCCAGTAGGCTTTTAGCCTCCGAGCGGATAACTATACGATTTTCTCGAAAGCGCAGTGTTTTTTGAAGATTCCCAAATGTGTGATGGTGTACACTGGTCTTAACTTATAAAAAATTCAAAAAGGCAAAAAGCATTTCCATTTCTTTTTCACATCATTAATTAAAACCAAACAAAGGAAAAAGAATTGAAAAAAAAATCAAATCCAAAGAAACGGAAACCAAAAACGACACGAATTACAACTTTAGAAAAATTTCATATCGCGTAAGCGTTGTCAACTTTGTGCCAAATCTTTATTGAAAAAATAAAATAAAATAAAAAAGATATACATGAAAAAAATAATAGTAAAATAAACATAAATTAGAAATTTAAAATAATAAAAAAAAAAAATCATAAATATTTGTGTAGTGAAAGAGAGTGAAAATTAGTGAAAAACCCCAAAATCAAATGTACAACTCACTTTTCAAGTCTTTGTAAAACAAAATTATCTTCACAACTACGAAATGGGAATATCAGAAAGGTAATCATCCTGGGCCACGCCTGCCGCCCCTTCAAAAACCTTGAGCGCAAAATTTGTATACGGCTGGATTATTGTGTTATTTTTTTTTTCTGCATCATTCCGTTTGGTTCTTTACGATTTTGGATTATAAAATTTTTGTCTGTACAACATTCGTTAAACGATCGGAAACGAACTTCATATATCAACACAAATGTATGGACCCTGCCACGCAACACACACACAGCCAGTGGAAATACGCACACACATACACATATATATGCATATATATCGATACGTGTGTGTGCATGTATATATGAACACAGATACCAGCACATGTATATGCTGTTTAATGATTAAATCGCACACACACACACACATACATATTTACTCAAACTATCGAATTTAAAATTTTAGATTGAGACTAGTGTAGACGTAATTAATTTGCAGTTTTGTTTGCAAAAAAAAACACATCATATACATTTTTTTTTGGAGGAAGAAAATATAGGTCTAGAATTTTTTTTGGTGGCTGTTAAATTGTTTTTAGTATTGAAAAACAAAACATAAATTCTTTTCATAATAAAATGGAAAATTTGTGTACAATTGAGAAAAAGACAACAGGAGAAACAAGAACAAATTATAGAAAAATGTGTGTGTGTTTATATGTAAACTGTTTATATAAAAAAAGTACATCGTACTTCATATGTCTCACTACAAGACTACATAAAGAAATATGACATCTTAAATTTTCTACCAATATTTCTGGGAATGCGTCGGAGTTCTTACATGGCGACAAGACCATATATTAGGTAGAAGAAAAAGTTGGAAGAAAAACTTATCAAAATCGATTCAAATTTTTTAGAATTACTCGATTAATATGCATCTCTAAGAAAAATCTTAAAAAATGTAAATGTCAACTTCAATACATTAAATTTTCAAGTTCATGTTTCAGAGCTACAGTTGTGTGCAAAAAAATAGGGACAGTGGCTAGATGGACAAATGAAGGATTCTAAAGGCAGTAAAAATGAGAGCTAGGTCGATGGTTTATACCAATTTTTAATGAATGAAGACTGCAAATACAACTTCCGTTGTGAAAATGTTAAACATTTGCTGTTTGTTTTATTTGTTTGCCATTTTAAGCAAATTTTGATGGGATGCTTAAAATGGCAAACAAATAAAACAAACAGCACATGTTTAACATTTTCGTAACGGAAGTTGTATTTGCAGTCTACATTCATTAAAAATTGGTATAAACCATCGACCTAGCTCTCATTTTACAGGAAGGATATTCTTATGACTTTTAATATTACTGGTGAATTTCCTAGAAATTGGATCAGATATAGATATAGCTGCAATATATATATATTTCGCCGTATTTTTACTTCTTGAGCCACTCAAAGGGCATTTATTGAAAAATATTGCCAACATTGTGCACAACGCTTTCCCAAAGTATCTGAGAAGTTTGGTCAAAATCGGCAATGATTTAGATGTAGCTCCCATTTACATGTTCGCCAGATTTTGGGTAATTTGCAACAAGGTTGTGGTAAGGTTTTCCTACTTTCGGAATGAAAATGACCTTCGTGTCTCTCCATCCCACAGGTATATATGACATGCTGAAACAAGCAAAGTATATCTCCCTAAGCGAAGGAACCAGTCTATCAGACACAGCTTGCAATTCAACCGGTGATACATCATCAGGGCCTGGCGACTTAAAGGAGTCGAAACTTCTTAACTTTTTTTGTTTGTTTCTCTTTCGAGACGAGCTCAAAGATGGGAGATTTTCTTTACAAATGGAAAAGGAAAGCCAGATATATTAACACACACCAACCACTATGGGACGCATTTTGTCTTTGGTTAGATGACTTTTCAACCAAATTAGATGTAATGGCTTCAAGGGCAGTGCATTTGTATGTTGTATTTGAATCGTATTAATTGTGAAAACGCCCCTGTGTTACAATTACCACACTAACAACGCTCGACAACCCTGTCTATAAGCTGTATATTTTCCCAATGCATTTGTTTTTGTGTAATAACAGACTTTTTTCTGCGACAATTACACTATTTCTGTGGTACCCATGATTCTGTGCATCTGTTGGAAGTTGTATTGATGGCTTCGAACGCTAGACAACGGCAACGGCTCCCGTTGCCGTTGACTAGCCGAGATTCGAACTGTTTGCCCAGGTTCGAATCTCGGCCGGGATCTGCCGATTTTTTTCTTTTTCAAATTGTTTGTCTGTTAGGGTGAAGATTATTAAATTTTACAATTTTTGGTTTGTTTCTCTTTCGAGACGAGCTCAATGATCGGAGATTTTCTTTGCAAATGGAATAGGAAAGCCAGACATATTAACACACACCAACCACTATGGGACGCGTATAGTCTTTGGTTAGAAGACTTTTCAACCATATTAGGTGTGATGGCTTCAAAGCTTCTAATCATTCAAAGGCTTTCGGCGCAGACACAATTTCCCTAATAATCTCCGACGAATGCATACCAGTAACAATCTCTTCTAGCGCCACGTTGTGCGTGAAGAATTTCCCGGGAAATGTGTATAAACGAGTAGTTTTAGTGTTTCTTCACTAGACATTCTGAATAAACCCCCCCGCAATGAGTCTCGAGAACAGAATCTTCCTTAGCCTATATGCCTCAGATGTATCATACACGGGGTTACAGAATTCCATCCAGGATTTGTTCTGAGCCTTTCTCAGTTAGCCGTTTTATTTTCTTAGCTCAGCCTTATAAATGTCCCAATCGTGTTGTGCTCTTCATGCATACGCTCTTTGGAAGAGATTTCCTTCCTGAGACCAATCAGCTCTGGGTCCACCTAACGGTCGCTGTTTGTCCCTGGCTTTCATGGCCATTCAGCGCCTTCGTGATCTGCTTGACCATTATGTCTATCTTCCCAGTTGCCACCTCCTATTCTGGTGCAGAAGGGATAGACTTGCAGAATTTGTGACGAAATTTATCCCAATCCGAATTGCATTAGCCGAGGGACCACTTCTACAGTATTTTCTCCAAGGCCGAAACAAATGAAACGATGATCAGAGAAACTTGTCAGTCGCATATGCTTGAGCTTATATCTTCCGATACAAAGGTAATATCTAGTGTCTCCTGCCTATTCCTGGTGAAAAAGGTCGGTTTATCCTCTTTATTACAAATCGTCAGATATATTCGATGAGCAGCTCGAACCTTGACTCGCCGAACCATTTCAGGTGATATTGCAGTTTTTTTAGTTCGTTGGAAACACTATCAGTACAAATATATCGATTTATGGTGCGATACACAAACATTTTGTTCACATTAAGGTGTTTGAGTTCACCAACAATAGACGGTTGGGAATTTCCAGCCAACAATTACAAATTACAACTCCATCACGAATAAATTTCTTTTTAAATAAACTCGAACAAATGCTTTTGGTGGCTTGCAAAGAAAATGAAGAGCTGTCAGTAAAACAAAAATCATGTATCTGTGATTTCTAGTTTGACAGATATGCCACCATGAAATCGGTAACACCATGTGTCAGGTACTCTCTAGTGGCAGCAGTCAAAATAGCTATGTATTGGAGTTCAATCTATAATTTTGCCTAATGAAGGTCACCATAGCGCAGGGTCTACCATGTCTGCCTATGACGCTGAATGCTTGGGTTCGAACCCCGGCGAGAACATCAAGAAAACATTTTACCCTCCCTATGCAGGCGACATTTGTGAGGTACTATGCCATGCATAGAAGCCGTGCAAAAACTTCTCCCCAAAGAGGTTTCGCACTGTGGAACACTGTTGGGACTCGGCTATAAAAAGTTGTACCTTGCCTTTCAACTTAAACTTGAAAATTTAAGTGAAATCTTATGGTTGAGGTCTAAAAAGATCCCTTGAATTGGTACTCAGAAGAATTGAACAGAAAATATATATCATGTCGTTTTGTTCATCTCATGATTCATTTGTCTTCAAAAATTCCCGAAATTGACTTCAACTTATTCTTATTCATGGTATAAATAATTAAATTGTGACAAATATTTATACAAAATTCCAAGTAGTTCCCCCACCCCCCAAAAAAAATAGAAGCAAAACAAAAAACCAAAATAATTCAAGTAATTTTTGTGATATGCACGACTTACGAAAGGACATTGTGACCATTTCACAGACTAATTGTGTGTTGTCAATGTCTTTGGAAAGATTGACCACTAAATAAAAGAAAAAGAATCAGAAGAGTAGTGGCCGTAAATTTAAGATAAACATTTCACTATTTAAAGTAATTGCGAAGCGTGTATACAGCAAAGTTATGGCATACAACTTTGCTGTACTCAATGGCTAAGGCATGTGGTGGATGACGGATGAAAGGTGAGGGGTGAAGAGAAAAGAATTTGCCACAAATTGTTGCGAAATCAAAGGCCAACGAAAAACACTGTTTAAACAATTACTACGACGCAAAAATAACAAAACAAGTAAAACTCATGCTGTGGTAACATGAGCAATACCTACCCAGCAACATTTTTGCTTGCAATGATACAGAAAAATTTAAGTTTATGGGGATCTGGATGTACTCCAAAACTGATCCAAAGGGTTGTCCCTTAAAAAAAAGTCGCCGACCATTATTCCCTTTTTTAGTGTAGCACATATTCAATGTTTTTTAGATCGGATTACAAAATTAGATTTAAATAAGATTTTGGCAACTAGCACGAACAAGGCAACGTAAGGTCGGCCTAGAAAAAACTGACCATAGAATGTATAAAAGCAAAACCGACGAAATATTCTGTTAGAATATGGCCCTATTCTAACTAATTTTGCTACAAACTCAAATAGTTAAAAATTACGTTTGAAAAATACAGAACTCAGCCTAAGATATGTCGCTTTGAAACAAAAACAAGTAAAAAGGCATTAAGTTCGGCCGGGTCGAACTTTGAATACCCAACACCTCGGGTATATATGAAAACCCCCTTTCGGCGCAATTCGGTGAAAATTGGATAACTTATGCACCCAAATTCGATAAAGATATTGAGTGGGCTAATAAATATAAGTCACTGGTGAATTTTGTATTTCAAATTTCAACAAAATCGGGTAATAAATAAAGCTTTTATAAGCTTCAGACCCTTCATCGGCACATCGGTCTATAGGACAGCTATATCTAAATACAGTCCGATCTTTATCATATTTGGGTCGCATAGCGGGTGGCCTAAAACTACTTACTCTTTCAAATTTCAGCAAAATCGGATAAAAAATAAAGCTGTTATTCGCTTCAAACCCTTTATCGGGATATCTGTCTGTATGGCAGTTATATCTAAATATAGTCCGATCCGAACCATATTTGGGATGGATGTCGGTAGAACTAAGACTACCTACTGGTTTAAATTTCAGCGAAATCGGCTAAAAAATAAAGCTTTTATGAGCTTCAGACCCTTAATCGGGAGATCGGTCTATACGGCAGCTATATCTAAATTTAGTCCGATCTGAAGCATATTTGGGTCCTACGTTAGGAGGCGTAAAATTACTCAATGTTTCAAATTTCAGCGAAATCGGTTAAAAAATAAAGCTTTTATGGGCTTTAGACCCTTTATCTGGAGATCGGTCTATATGGCAGCTATACCTAAATATAGTCCGATTTGATCCATATTAAGGTCGGATATCAGGAGGCTTAAGATAACCCTCTGTTTCAAATTTCAACGAGATCGGGTAATAAATAGAGCTATTATGGACTTCAGACCCTTAATCGGCAGCTATATCTACATATAGTCCGATCTGAAGCATATTTGGGTCCTACGTTAGGAGGCATAAAACTACTTAATGTTTAAAATTTCAGCGAAATCGGTTAAAAAATAAAGCTTTTATGGGCTTCAGACCCTTAATTGGGAGATCGGTCTATACGGCAGCTATATCTAAATATAGTCCAATCTGAACCATTTTTGGGTCCTATGTTAGGAGGCGTAAAACTACTCAATGTTTCGAATTTCAGCGGAATCGTTTGAAAAATAAAGCTTTTATGGGCTTTAGACCCTTTATCTGGAGATCGGTCTATATGGCAGCTATACCTAAATACAGTCCGATTTGATCCTTATTAAGGTCGGATATCAGAAGGCTTAAGATAACCCTCTGTTTCAAATTTCAGCGAGATCGGGTAATAAATAAAGCTTTTATGGGCTTCAGAACCTTAATCGGCAGCTATATCTACATATAGTCCGATCTGAACCATATTTAGGTCAGATGTCGGGATGCTTAAATTAACCCACTGTTTCAAATTTCAGTGAAATTGGTTAAAAAATAATGCATTTATGGGCATTAGACCCTTTATCGGAAAATCGATCTATATAGCATCTTTATCCAAATATGGTTCGATTTGGCCCGTTCAGGAACTTAACCAGCGTGCATCAAAAAGACGTGTCTGTACCAAATTTCAGCTTAATATTCCAATTTTTGAAGGCTCTGGAGTTATTACAACAGACGGACGAACAGACGGACAGACACACGGACATCGTTAAATCATCTTAGAATTTTACGAAGATCCGAAATATCAATTTCCGAATCTACAAAGTATATATAAAGGGTGATTTTTTTGAGGTTAGGATTTTCATGCATTAGTATTTGACAGATCACGTGGGATTTCAGACATGGTGTCAAAGAGAAAGATGCTCAGTATGCTTTGACATTTCATCATGAATAGACTTACTAACGAGCAACGCTTGCAAATCATTGAATTTTATTACCAAAATCAGTGTTCGGTTCGAAATGTGTTCAAATTTTGACAAATTTTGTTCAGCGATGAGGCTCATTTCTGGTTGAATGGCTACGTAAATAAGCAAAATTGCCGCATTTGGAGTGAAGAGCAACCAGAAGCCGTTCAAGAACTGCCCATGCATCCCGAAAAATGCACTGTTTGGTGTGGTTTGTACGCTGGTGGAATCATTGGACCGTATTTTTTCAAAGATGCTGTTGGACGCAACGTTACGGTGAATGAACACATTTCGAACCGAACACTGATTTTGGTAATAAAATTCAATGATTTGCAAGCGTTGCTCGTTAGTAAGTCTATTCATGATGAAATGTCAAAGCATACTGAGCATCTTTCTCTTTGACACCATGTCTGAAATCCCACGTGATCTGTCAAATACTAATGCATGAAAATCCTAACCTCAAAAAAATCACCCTTTATTTCGGATCTTCGTAAAATTCTAAGACGATTTAACGATATTCGTGTGTCTGTCCATCCGTCTCTGTTGTTATCATTCTACAGCCTTCAAAAATTGAGATATTGAGCTGAAATTTGGCACAGATACGTCTTTTTGATGCACGCTGGTTAAGTTCCTGAACGGGCCAAATCGAAACATATTTGGATAGAGCTGCTATAGTTGCTATAGCTGTTGCAAACGGAATGACTAAATGAATATACCCCCTATCCTACAGTGGTGGGTATAAAAAAAGGCAATTCATTTATAGCTGCGCCAATTTATATTCTTCTGAGGCGTTTCAACTTGGCATATTTTACACCATTCTACATTACTTCGTATGGTGTAAAAATAAAACAAACTTCGTCACTTTGAAAGTACATAAAATGCCATTCTTTTAAAATAACATCCAATTTTTCGCTGGGCAGAAGTGGGAGTAAGTGTAAGTGGAAGCTTATCGAAGAGAGGAAAAAAGTGCAGGGAGAATTATTTAATTCGATTCAAAAATTCATCTGCTTTCTTTCAAAAGCTTAAAACAATGCACAACAAAAACAAATGTTTCTTCATAGAACACTTACACACATACACACACACACATATGCACTCTCAAACAAGGAGACAACACAGAAAGTTTTAGGCCACAGGCTAAAAACAAGATTAACATCAGCTGTAATAACAGAGATGGAAAACAGCAGTGACAACAACAACCACATAAACACACTATCAACAGCAATAAACATGGAAATGACCATTCCTGTGTAAAAGCATGGCATGGGTCTATGTGTGTGGTTTCATCTATGGCATTGCAGAGACAAAGTGAAACCTTTGACCAAAAATGATGACTTGGCCTAGAAGAAGAAGAAGAAGCAGAGAAGTTTGATGTTGGCTTAATTTGGGACACACACACACATGCTTACATACACACATATGTATAAAGTGCGAGGCAAACACATGTTTGAACAGTCAGTTGCCTTCCATTCGCCAAAAGTTGTATTCAAACATTTACACTTAAACACACATACACTTGCGCAGGCATTTCAGTAAATGCGGTTATTCCTGAAATGTCATATCTGCTTTTACTTGTTCTCAACAATTTCCATTTTTTGTTTTTTATTTTTTTTTTTTTACTTTAATTTCACGAAACGCATCCGTCTCCTAGGGCATTGCAAATTGGCACTGCATTCCCCATGAAGAAAAATTAAATGCAAAGTGTGTCAATAGGAAACTTCAACTTTGTTGACAGCTTAAATGTGCATATTGTAGTACAAGGGAAATGCGAAAAAAGTTCTGTTCCTATAAAAATAAAACTGAAGGCATGAGTAGAGTGAAGGCCTTATTGGAAACATTTTCTGGAAATAAAAATGACAGAAGGAATTAAAAAAAGAAGGGTGGTACAATTTTAGTGAAAAGTATATAGGGAAGAAAAACAGTAAAAAAAATAAAAACAAAATTAAAAAAAAAGACAATTATAACAACGATTCAAGGGCATAAAGGACAATAAAAAAAATAAAAATATTATACAAAATAAATAAATTAAACAAATATAAGAAAATAAAATAAAAACAAAAAATGGAAAAAAAAATTAATAAAAAAATAAAAAAATGGACTAAAATAAAACAGAATAAAAATAAAACAATATAAAATAAAATTCAATAAAAATAAGTAAAAAGGCGTTAAATTAAGTAGGCCGAACTTTGGATACCCACCACCTGGGGTATATATGTGTACCATATTTTGTCATAATCAGGTGAAAAATGAATAATTGATGCCCCTATATCGAAATATGGTCCGATTTGGAACAAATTCGGCATGGACTTGAGTGTTTGATTTTGTAGAACAAAATATTGGTTTTTTTGGTAGCTATACCCAAATATAGTCCGATCTGATCCATATAAGACACGGATGTCGAAAAGCCTTATATAGGGCACTGTGTCAAAATCAGCGAAATCCTATTATAAATGCGCCTTTTATGGTTTTTAAATCGAGAGAGCGGTAAATATGGCAGCTATATCCAAATCGGGACCGATGTGGGCCAAATTGCAGAAATATTTCGAGAGGCTTGACACAACTCACTGTCCCAATTTTCGGCGACAACGGAAAATAAATACGTTTTTTAAGAGCCCAAGACCTTAAATCGAGGGATCGGTCTATATAGTAGCTATATCCAAATCTGAACCGATCTGGGCCAAATTGCAAAAAGATGTCGAAGAGCCTCACACAACTCACTGTCCCAAATTTCGGCGAAATCGAACAAAAAATGTGTTTTTATAGACCCTAGACCTTAAATCAAGAGATCGGTCTATATGGCAGCTACGTCCAAATCTGAACCGATCTGGTCCAAATTGCAGACAGATGTCGAAGAGCCTAACATAGCACACTGCCCAAATTTCGGCGAAATCGGACAATAAATGCCTTTTTTGGACCCAATACCTTAATTCGAGAGATCGGTCTATATGGCAGCTATATCCAAATAATCGACATGGGAGTGAGAGCAGAGACAACGGAAGGCATGTGAGACTCCGAAATCTTGGAATAATGAGATTCATCGAAGGTTTATTATTACAGAATTTAAGGTAAAATAAGCCTTGAGGAGCTTCAAACCATTTAAGTCACCCGGAGCTGATGAAATATTTCTGGCATTGCTACAAAAGGAGGACGACTATCAGGTGCCTCATCTGACCAATATTTTCACAGGGAGCCTAGGACTTCCATATACTTAGAAAGCCTGACAGGAGGCAACGGTGGTGTTTATATCCAAGTCCGGCGAGGCAAGTTATGCGACACCAAAGGCGGACCGGCCTATAAGCCTTACGTTCTTTCTACTCAAAATCATGGAACGTACATCTACCGAACTGCTCAGACTCATGCCTATGTCAAGGTAAAGTCGGTGGAGACTGCCATGCACGAGGTTGTGCACAAAATAGATTGGTCGATTTGCATTGACATCGATGGGGCATTAAACAATGTGCAGACCAGTACCGGGTGGACCGGGAGCTTAGAGGGTGGATAAAGTATATACTAAGGAATAGGTGGATAAATAGTGTGTCCCATGACATAAATATAAGGGAGAAAGTGGTACAAGGAACTCCACAGGGGGACATTTTATCGCCACTCCTTTGGGTGACCACCCTAAATTACCTATTACGGATGATGACTGTCGAAATCACGATAGCGGTCGAAGCTGCTTGAAATTTTGCACAGATACTTAACATTGATGTAGGTTGTATGGGATTGTAAAGGGACCATATCGACTCAGATTTGGATATAACTCCCATATAAACCGATCTCCCGATTTGACTTTTTGAGCCCATGGAAGCCACAATTTTTGTCCGATTTGGCTGAAATTTTGCATATAGTGTTATATTATGACTTCCAACAACTGTGACGAGTACGGTCTAAATTGGTCAAGAACCTGATATAGCTCCCATATAAACCGATCTTCCGATTTGACTTCTTGAGGACCTGGAAGACTCAATTTTTATCCGATTTGGCTGAAATTTTGCCCATAGTGTTCTATTATGACTTCCAACAACTGTGACAAGTACGGTCCAAATCGGTCAAGAACCTAATATAGCTTCCATATAAACCTATCTAGCGATTTGACTTCCTGAGCCCGTGGAAGCCGCAATTTTTGTCCGATTTGGCTGAAATTTTGTACATGGTGTTCTGTTATGACTCCCAACTATGGTGCCAAGTGGGGTTCAAATCGGTCAAGAACATGATATAGCTCCCATATAAACCGATCTCGCGATTTGACTTCTTGAGCCCTTACAAGGCGCGATTTTTATCTGATTTGACTGAAATTTTGCATATAGTGTTCTGTTATGACTCTCAACAACTGCGCCAAGTATGGTCCAATTCGGTCCGTAACTAGATGTAGCTTCCATATTTTAGCAGAATCTATGGTGGTGGGTTTCCAAAATTCGGCCCGGTCGAACTTAGCACGCTTTTACTTGTTTTTACTTCACATGTCCCCCAAAAGCATGCAACAAATTTTTTGCACCAAATAATATTATTAGCCTTTACGGCAAGTTTACTAAAAATGCCGATTTTGAAAAAAAATATTTTTATCTAAAATGGGTATTCTAGGGACTTAACATATTTAGAACCGGCAGTGGCACCTACATTGCCAAAATCGTTCAACACCTTCCTGCCAGGCATGTGATTATTTCTATAAAATTTTTCGTAATACGTATGAGTAATGTATCCAATGATGCTTTTGCCATATATTATTCAAATTATTTATACGCATTGCAATGTACAAATAAATCATTCCAAAAATATTTTTCTCTGCCAGTAATATTTGTTGAAAACAATTTTTTATTCCCACCTAACAAACTGCCAATGATATGATTTACCTATAAAACCATCAAATTAAATTTTTCTTTGCCTAATAAAAAACTTAACAATATAAGCACTTTATTCATTTTTTCGACAGCTATATTTATATTTAATTATTTATTATTATAATTTCAATAGATTTTCATGAATTTGTTTGCTTAAGAGGCGGTTAATCAGTCAATCAACATTAGCCCATACATTGTTCATAGCGAACAAACAATCTGTAGACGTTTTTATTTTTCTTGGGAAAAAGGCAAAGGCATTGAATAAATAAGTTTTGTTACAGTTTTCGCATATTAATTTTTATATAACAACAATTTGGGTTTTATTGAAATTGATTTTCTGAAAAAAGGGTTATTTAATTGCCCTGTAATTAATTTGGTAAATGAAACAACTAGCAAGGCGGAGAAGGTTTTTCTTAACCGTTGCCAATACATTTAACAGAGCCTATACCCAATCAACGAGTCAAGAGTCAGAGAAAATGTTTTACAAACATTTTATGTGGAACTCTTATGCCGCTAATCTTTTATCTAACGGTGCCGATTTTTTGTTTCTCATATGAAGCGTATGTAAACCATTTAACACTAACTCTTGATTCCTTGACTGAGTTAGGACTCTTAAATCATCAATAAAAACTCGAAACTCTTGTATTATAGACATACCAGCATCCCGTTGGTCCGCTTCGCTGTCCCCGTTTTGGATACCCCGTTTTTGGTGTAGAACTTCCAATTTTGAGAGCTTTAGTCCACTTCGTTACACCACAATTATTACGTTTTCTTTCACATATGGTTTTTTTTTGTAAAATGTTTGTCAAAATCCTTAATTCTGGCTGTCCCCTTTCGCTGGAGGCGAAGATATGCTATTTAGTACTATTTTGCACTTTTTGTTACCAAAATGTACGAATTGTTAATAGATCATTTAGGCACCCATCATATTTTTCCTAGTTGTACCAGCACACCAAACTTCAGGCCTCTAGCTTCATCCGTAAAGAAAGTACCAAATGGTACCAATTTCGGTACCAAAACGTACGAGTTATGAATAGATCATTTAGTCACCCATCATATTTTTCCTAGTTGTATCTGCATGCCAAATTTCAGACCTCTAACTCCATCAGTAAAGAAAGTACCAAATGGTACCAATTACGGTACTAAACGTACGTTTTCTCCCGTTACCAGTAAAGTTTTTAAACTTTTCGTTTCACCCTCATTCTTTTGCACCAGTTGTCTTTTTTGGATAAATTTCAAAATTCTAGCTCTATCCATTCGCCCTGTACAAAGTTCACCCATTTCGTAAATTTTTTGTACTTTTTTTAGTACAAATTTCCAATTATGATTGCCAAAGTGCACCTCAATCAATCAATTCACAAAGAAAGGATCAACAAGTACCTATTGCGGCACTAAACTATTTCTCACACTACCGGTACGATTTCCCAAAAATTTTTTTTACTAAAACTTTTTTTTTCGAGACGCTCTTTAATTTGAGACCAAGAACATAATTCTAGTCCTTTACGTTCGCGCAGGGTAAATATGTACCATTTCGAACATTTTTGGTACTTATTTTAGTACCTTAATATACAAATTTCCAAAAAACTCTTGTAGTCACTCAATTACCAAAGTTCCAAAAAGTGCACCTAAGTTCCAAAATTCAGAGCCTAGTTCAATTTACAAAGAATGTACCAATTGCGGTACTAAATGTACTATTTCTCACACTTCCGATACGATTTTCCAAAATTTTTTTTTACCAAAACTTATTTTTTCGAGACGCTCTTTAATTTGAGCCCAAGAACAAATATGTACCATTTCGTACTTTTTGTTACTTTTTACCTAAACGTACGAATATCACCATATCCAGCCTTATCCCGAGCCTATGACCCAAGACCAACATTCATGCATGGTTCTGGCTTTAGCCGTTTGGGCTGGGCGATGATCCGTCAGTCAGTCAGCAATCAGTCAGTCACGCAACTCTTTTATATATATCGATGAGTAGGCCCAATATAACACTTAAACACAACACCACTGAGATGAGCCAACCACCATTTACATCTCTCTAACTCACCACCACATTATCACCTGTATTAAAGAGTTCTCTTAACAAACTCTGCCCTCCACACATTCAACAGTTATTTCGTATACTCTCACTTATTTGCAAAAACACTTTACTCACCTCCACAATACTAACCACCACATCAGGGATCTTTTAGCATATGTTCGCTCTCACACATTCAACTACTATCTCTCACACTCTCAGTTATCTGCAAGCCAAAACACTTTTCTAACAGACATATGAATACTCCCATTGCACTGTGGTCGGAATTGTATGGAAAGAGCGGTCAAAAATTCATAAAAGCCACATTTATTCCCCGATTTCGCTGAGATTTGGCACGGTGAGTTGTACTGTGCCTACAGATGTCTGAACTGAATATGGTCCAAATCGAAATATATTTCGATTTAGCTGTCATATGGACCAAACTGTTGATTTTTAGTCTTTAGCCCTTAACTGCCGTATTTATTACCCGATTTCGCTGAGATTTGGCACGGTGAGTTGTACTGTGCCTACAGATGTCTGAACTGAATATGGTCCAAATCGAACTATATTTCGATATAGTTGCCATATAGACGGATCTGCCGAAAAGACGGTCCGAACCGAATATGGTCCAAATCGAATTATATTTCGATATAGCTGTCATATAGACCGATCTGCCGACGCCATTTTCAGTTGTTCGTAGTAATTTGTTAATATTTTCACGAACAATTTGCATTGCACAAGGCCAAAAATGCCTGAAGGAGCGTTCTAATCCCTTTGCTATGTACTAGAGAGTTCTTGACTATTGTCTTGGCTTAAATTTTTGTCAAAGTATTCGATTGAAAATTTCAATGATTAGGCTGTTATAGGCCAAAATATCCTAAAAAACGTGACAAAAGTGTGAGAAATCAAAATCTGGAGGCTCGATTTTCATCGTAGACTTATGGTCTAGCGGACTTTTTTGCACAGTACAATCCCAAAAATTAGAAACGCAAAGGGTCCATTAAGATTTAGTTCCTTCAATGCTAGTATGTATATAAAAAAATAGAAAACTGACAAAAAAACATTGAGGTATCTTTAGTATGTTGGTCATAACTTCAAAGGTTATGAATGTTGTCAGTATAAAAGTGTTTTATTTTTATCCGAATGGATTGAAATATTACACACTGACTTCTACAGTGTTCAGAATTTATTCAGCAATTCATTTATGGTCCGAATCGGACTATAACTTGATATAGCTCCAATGGCAGCGACCACTGTGCATTGTAAGCCATAAACTCAACATCTTGTAAAACACCACTAAGGCGAGTCAATCAAAATTCACAACTTTTACACAGACTTACATCTTTTTCTAAATTTTTCCTTTCCGAAAGATGTACAAATCCAAAAAAAATTATTAAATATATTTAACATGCCTTGAAAACTTCCTTTTTTCAGTCTTTAATTGTATAGTGGCTAATAAAAAATTCTATAAAAAAAAACTACTAAAAGTGTCAGCTTTTTGTTATCATTGTTAGCATTGTTATCACAATGTTATCAACTGTGATTCATTCCAAGTATGTTAACAAATTTATTTCTATACTTTGCCATTGTTATCCTTTCAAAAATCTTGTTTAGTTATCTTAAGACCCCTTCCCCCACTATCGCTCTCAGTATTGTTACCCAAAAAATTTCATTTTATTTTTTGGTTTATTTTTGTTTTATTTTACGAGTATTGTTGTTTGTATGTTTTTGATTATATCTCAAGATTAGGAGCCATCAATCTGATGACAAAGTGCTTTAAAATAGCCACCACATGCGAATACAAAAGCAAGTGTAAACACAAAGCAGGATTGTTTTACAAATGCGCATAGTTTCGGCCATAATGGTGGAAAAATAGAAGCTACCCTCTCTTCGCTCAGTTTTGGAAGTATATTTTCCTTTTTGTTTGTTTCCTGTGCGGAATATATTACTATGTATATGGGTATGTGTGCACAAGTTATGATTAATTGTTATTTATTTTAAAGAAAAATATTCTGCGAATGATTAATGGCAACTACATTGCGTATAATTCATTTTAATAATGTAGCGTATAAGCAATTTTAAATATATAACTCATACGCAATAGTGCCAGCACTGCCTTTTGTTAGAGATTAGCTTTTCGGTAAGGGTTAGATTTTTGTATAAATAAATAAATAAACATAAACAAAAACAAATTGTATTCACAGACAATTTATCATTCAAATGTGCGCTCATACTTGGCAATGATATAAAATATATAGAAGCAGGCGAAAATTATTGTAAAACGTTTATAGGGAGCCTTAAACCTTACAATGTCAAAAAAAAAAAAAAAATAATGACAAAGAAAAAGAAAAAGAAAAAGTGAAAATTTGAAAATTGAAATAAGGCTTAGAGGAAAAGCTTTCATAAAACTGGACTTAAACCAATGAGTGCCTTCAAACCGAGGTTTTATCTCAATAATAAGGTTTTTCCTTTTTATAGTCGAGCCGGACGTGCAGCATAGTGACACCATTTTCAAAACGTTTCACTAAAATGCTCATTTCATTTTGAAAATTCAAAACTTTCTTCTGGATTTTTTTTTGTGAAAATTTAATAAATAAAATAAATATGCCAAATAACGCCGCTTTAATAGTTTGGTAAACCACATCTGGTCAAAAATCTTGTGATAGGTTCAACGAACTATAAATTGGAAAATTGCCTCAACATATGTCTTCAAACATCAACATTTTTTATGATGAGATATAGAACAATTGTGTGCAATAAATACCGCATTTGCGTTAGCAGAAGATTGGTGTAAAACCGCCGTTAATGGCAATTTTTGGGTCAGAGAAATAACATGGAAAGGGAAAACACTAATGTGTGTGGTCATGGGAAATTTCGTGAGATGAACAAAATTTTAGGAAAATATCCATGAGTAACACCATGTTAGACCATACTTGGAACGGAATTTTTGTCTTTAAAGAAAATTCATGGAAATTTTGTCTAGAAAAATTCATTAAAATATTGTCTTTAGAGAAAATTAAAAAGGAATTCAACCTCAAAGAAAAAAAATCGGAAATTTTGTCTTTTGCAGGAATTTCATGGAATTTGTGCTTTTACAGTAAATTCAAAGAAATTTCTTTAGAGAAAACATAATTGAAAAATGCCTTAGATGGTTTTTTTGAGAAAGTTCATGGCAATATAAAAAAAAAATCAAAAATTTTGCCTTCAAAGAAAATTTTATAGAAATGCGTTTTTTAGAGAAAATATTTTAGAAGTTTTGTTCTAAGAAAAAGTTTTTGAGAAATTTTTTCCTTTGAGAAAATTTTTTAGAGATTGTGTCTCTAAAAAATTTTGACTTTATAGAAAATTTCTTAGATATAAAGTAAGGTTAGGTTAGGTTGAATGGGTTGCCCATCAAAGGTGAGTTCACTCGGTGGCCAGTTTGGCCTATTGTGGTACCCTAGAGAAAGAATGGGAAGAGAAAGAAAGTGTGAGACCTTGGACTAGAAGTTATACACAAATAAAAGAAAAGACAGGAGGAGTGGTGAGACCGAGCGAGGGGTGAAGAACCGCCCTTCCCTCAATCCATTCTCCCAACGCCTTAAGTCTCATAGTTGCAGTGGCTGCGGTATGACAATGGGTCGGATATTTAGAATAGTATCTAGTGCCCTAGTGGGCGTGGTCCTCATCGCTCCGCCTAAGCCAAGACAACATGTTCTCTGAACTTGTTGTATGGTCCTAGGTTAGGTTGAATGGGTCGCCCACCAAAGAAGAGTTCACTCAGGGGCCAGTTTGGCTCATTGTGGTACCCAGGAGAGAGACAAGGAAAAAAAAAGAAAAGTGAGACCTCATACTAGAGCTTATATACGAACAAAAAGAAAAAGACAGCAGGAGTAGAGAAACTCGAGCGGGATATGAAGAAACGCCCTTCGCTACGCAAGCACGGACCTACGTACACCAGAGCCTGTCACCCCCCGTCAAAACCATTCTGTCCTCTCAACAAACCTCAGGAGAGATACCAGAGGTACGTTCGCAAGTTCAGACCTGGACAGGAACAAAGCAAGTGCTCAATAGTCTCCTCCTCATTCTCATCGAGGCAACGTCTACAGAAGTCATTGTGCGATATCCCCATGCGCGCCGCCACGCGGCCTATGGCACAGCGTCCGGTTATGACCCCTGTCAAAGTACTCATCGACCTTTTATCGAACGCAAGCAATGGTCTTAACGTTGCACTTTTTCTCCATAGCAGTCCACCAAACTACTGAGGCGAAAGTAAGTAATGGTCTAATCATGCTCCTGTAGAGCCATTGGACTATCCTAGGATTCAGGCCCCATTTCGAGCCTATGGCCCGTCTACATAGTGCCTAAAATCTGTAAGCCTTCTCAGTATGCTCCTGAATATGAGACTTTCAATTAAGTTTTCTACCCAAGATCACTCCTAAGTATTTGAGACCTTGTCAGATATCGAAATCATTTTATTGAGGAAACGTGCTGCGTCAAATTGGCCCACCTTTGTTTCATCGTTAACAGGCATATTTCAGTCTTCTCTGGGTTAACATTGAGACCTCTGGGTCTAGCCCAGTCATATGCCATATGGAAGACCCTTTCGGCCCTTCTGCATAACTGGTTCGGATCCTTACCCTTTAGAAGTATTGGGTTGCCCAAAAAGTAATTGCGGATTTTTTAAAAGAAAGTAAATGGATTTTTAAAAAAACTTAGAATGAACTTTAATCAAATATACTTTTTTTACAGTTTTTTCCAAAACAAGCTAAAAGTAACAGCTTATAACTGACAAAAGAAAGAATGCAATTACAGAGTCACAAGCTGTGAAAAAATTTGTCAATGCCGACTATATGAAAAATCCGCAATTACTTTTTGGGCAACCCAATATTATAAAATCGTCTGCATAGCAGATGGGTTCAAATCCCTCCTCAGTCAGCAGCCATAATAGGTTATTTATGGTGCTAACCCAAAGTAGTGGCGATTTTAGCCCCCCCTGTGGCGTGCCCTGTGCCACTTTCTTCCTTATGTATCCTTAGAGAAAATTTCATAACAATTTTGCCTTTTTGGAAAGTTTTTTAGAAATTTTTGTTTTTTCTTCATAAAAAATTTTCTAGAAAATTGGTCTTAAAAAAAGATTTCCTAGGAAATTTGTCTTCAGATAAAACAAAAATTATACTTCTCCTTCGAGAGCCCGTCCACTGTACGTATGATTGCTGGGAATTAGGTGGGTATACTCTGTGTTAAGTATACGCAACGAAGTCCCTTTTTTAATTTTAAACAATTCTGCTTTAAATTCACTGAAGTATTTCACAAATGTATTGGTTTTTTTTTAACTTTTTATATGATCATATCTGCTTTGCTTTAAAATCGCTTAAAAATTTCTCACAGAAAATATTTATAATTGACGGTAAAAATATTGCCGACTTGATATTTTTAGCAATCAAAGTCAAATGCTTATAATTATAGTTCGACCATCACATTTTTTTTTACTATTAATAAACTAATGGCAAAGTTTCTTTTCTTGCTTTCTTTTCAATTTTCCCATTCTTTTCTCTTGCACTTTCAGATTTTAGAAATCCCTCTGCTTCTGGACAATTTAATAGCCAGCCAGCCAGCCAGTCAGCCAGGCTAACAACCAAGCAAGCAACCTATCATCAACCAGTGGAACACAAAGTACAAAAGAATAATAAAATACTTACCTGAAGAAAACCTGCAAAAAAAAAAGAAAAAAACAAAACAAATATTGTGAGAAAATAAGCAATATATAAAGTTGTATGTATGTATGTATGTGTGTATACGAGTATCTGTGTGTGAGAGTGAGTGAGTGAGTGCAAGAGTGCATAAATAAATATTATTAAGCCAAAGTTTACTAAATAATTGATAAGAAATGCAGCCGGAGCGTTGGTGGCAATAGCGGCGACAACAATAATAACTACGGGTATGTATTGTTGCTCATTTAGCCCCATTTCACATCACATTTATTGTATAAATAATAAATTAAAAAAAAAATTTCCTCACTAATGCATTGCATAGCAGTGAAAGCGAGAGAGAGAGAGGAAGAAAGACAAATAGAAAGAAGCCCATACCGTGTAAAGTATGAGGATACCATAAAAATAGTACATGAATTTTAAGGCAATAATACCATAATCTTGTGGTTAATAAAGTTTTAAACATTTATTAAAGATTAGCATAAAACTTTGGGGTCAAATAACCTGGGGAACGTTTGGGTCAAAATGGGTATCAAATGAAAGGTATTGAAAAGTACAGTCCCCCAACGGGACACATGAAGCGATTGAAACAATATGGATATAAAACGAAAGATATTTGGAAGCCGAGTAAAGTAAGTAAGTTTAAAAATTTGGTCCAGGATGCCTACGTGGCCTCCCAAACCCTAAAAACCCCCCAAAACAGGCATGTATATGCAACATCAGAAGATGGGTATCAAATGAAAGATCTTTGGGAGTATACCATGAATCTGGGGAAAAATTTTAGAGCAAAGAGCACATGTAGGTCGGGACACGAATGTCGTGTTTAACACAGATGCCTGCCATCACGCCCCAAAACCTGAGAGGCCCAATGCGTCTTCCAACGCCCCCATATGTGGTAAACCACACATGAGTACCCATTTGATCCCATGTATTTGAACATGTTCACCTCCGAAGCGGAGCACTACCTAAAACTCCTTTCGATCTATGGGTCACGGCATCCGGTTGAAAACGCAACACCATGTCAAGCTTATGCTCTACCCGGGATTTGGGTACAAACCACAGCCACCACGTTGCTCCGCACTGAGACCTCACCATTGCCAGGCTAGAGTCGAAATTCCAGGGGCTCCTGACACCCGTGGTACCACATTAAAGTCACCAGTCAGACTTTGTAGCCTAGAAAAACTACAACCAGTTGAACCCCAAGCAGTTCCGGACAGGTCACCAGGAAGCCAGCATGAAGTGGTGTGGTGCTAGCGCGAGGACGTCGATTGTGAACATCTTTACCGACAGTAAAATTGCCATAAGGGCAATAACAACCAGTACGGTAAGGTCACGTACAGTCTTGCAATGTAAGAAGGAGATTAACGCCTTCTCTGAGGATGGCAAAATCCGCATCCTTTGGGTGCCGGGCCATAATGGAGTAAGGGAAAATGAAAGGGCAGACGATTTGGTGATAAAGGCCGGAGGACTGTCGTCAATAAACTTGGTTAACCCGAAAACTTTCGGGTCGAGGCAGACCGAGTTAAGGGAGTGGGCGACGAATGCGCATGCAACATTATGGAACAGCGAAACCGTCGGTAGGACGGCGAAAATCCTATGGGGAGATCCAAATCTTGAAAAGACGAGGCCATTACTAAAACGTAGCAAGAAGGAGGTCAGTATAGCTATAGGTATCATAACGGGACACATAGGACTACGAGCTCACTTATGCAAAATCTCTGCGGCAAGTGATATCATGTGTAGGGCATGCGGGGAAGATGATGAGACGTTGGAGTATTTCCTTTGTCATTGCCGGATTTCGCGTCCAACAGATACCAGTACTTAGGTGGAGACACAATGTCAGATATGAACCAACTTAGAGGAGTGGTATTGAAAACAATTAAGGATTTTGTAATTATCACGGAATTCCCTACATGAAATTTTCTTTTTAAAGGTTACCTTATAGTTTTTAGAGCGCACAATAAGCCGGCTTAGGCTGGCTAAGGTATATGTCCATAGTGGCATGGGGCGGATTAATATCTACACCTTTTTTTGAAATTTTCTTTTTAGAGGTTACTTTATAGTTTTTAGAGTGCACATTAAGCCGGCTTAGGCTGGTTTAGGTATATGTCCTTAGTGGCATGGGGAGGATTAATATCTGCATCCTCTTTTCAACCTAACCTAAAGCCAGCATACGAAAGTATGCACCAAAAACAATCAGGACGATATGTTGGAGCGGATATGTGTGGCCCATGTTGGGACTCACAATCAACGCGGCCACCCTCATGGATGACCGAAAACAACTACAAAAGCTACGGCAGACAACGATGGGCAAACACCGCAGCATCAAAATGGGCAAGGCAGGTGCCAGGCCATTGCATGCGAAGCATCAAATCACTCACACAGCAACACCTCGTTATGGATAACTGGCGTGTATTCATGCCTCCACTAAGTCTTGTTTGTCTCCTAAGAAATACTTCCCAAGGTGGGAAAGGTTGCCAGCCTTGCAACAGTCGTCTGGTTTTCAAGGGCCCTACTGAAATCCCATACCGCCTCGCTAATCCCCATCGCGCCTAAATCTCTAATATCTGCATAGTACGGGCATTCCGTCAGTAAATGCCTCTTCGGGTCTTCCACAGTCGCGCACAAGTTTCTCTGATGCAAGAATGCATTAAAGGAACCATGTCGCGTCATTATAAAGCCTAAACTTAGGCCGAAACCAAAGTCCGGGCGGTCTCGTACGAACATCGCGTCACGAATAAATTCGTAAGTCACCCGACCATTGTCACTGTTCGTCCACCTATCATCAACACCCTCCAAAAGGAGTGCCTTGAGCTGCCCAGCATCCCCATCTGCAAGCTCAGAAGCAATGAGCCAATCCTCACGCACTAATGGAATTCCCTTTTTCACACTATACAGAACGTTCATGTAACTCACGAGTAAATCAAGCGGGAGCGCGCCATGCAATACCTGTAGTGCTTCTGTCGAAACAGTCCTATACATAGGCAAGCAAGCCAGCATTGCCACCTTCTGACAAGAGAGGATCTTCTTTCGTCTTAAGACTGTCCCAGCAATTCCGTGCCATACAGGTGTTCCATAAGATGCGCAAACAACAAGTAGACCACCATGTATGGAGCGAACAGTGCGAAGACTAAGACCCCAATCGCTTCTCAGAATACGCTTAACCATATCGGCTACTCCAGTCATCTTTTCCTTCAGCCGATCCCAATTCAGCTCATAGGCCTCAATGGCACGAATTCGATATCCGCATTCAGGGCGAAGTGTCTCCACCCCAAAAAGATATTAGGGAGTTAAAGAAGGCGCAGCGGAGGGGGCCCGGTTCGGCTGGTGTTCTATAAAAATTAAATCTTTACAAAGTTTTCTCATGTTACCAACTCTCATATTAAATATTTTTGAATTTTATATTGGGTTGCCCAAAAAGTAATTGCGGATTTTTCATATAGTCGGCGTTGACAAATTTTTTCACAGCTTGTGACTCTGTAATTTCATTCTTTCTTCTGTCAGTTATCACCTGTTACTTTTAGCTTGCTTTAGAAAAAAGTGTAAAAAAAGTATATTTGATTAAAGTTCATTCTAAGTTTTATTAAAAATGCATTTACTTTCTTTTAAAAAATCCGCAATTACTTTTTGGGCAACCCAATATTATTATCAATCATTATTTGTTATCTCCATTTGAAATTTGTCTTCAACTTTAAACCTCTCACTAGTCTAGATAACCCCTTCTCTGCCTGCTAATAAAGTGAGAAACCCATATCTGCATGCTCGTGTACTATAATGTGTATGTCAATGTTTGTGAGATTCGAATGATATGAAAACGAAACGATTGTTCGCGTATCGAACACATCGTTGAGTTGATTCCTCCATGCAGTCATTTTGGCCAATGTTTATTTTACAATTTTCCATTTTTCCTCTTCTTTTTCTCCATTTTTATTGGACTGTCTGTAAACTATCGATGTGCACGTACATATGTTTGAGTTTGCATTTGTATGCGGGCGTTTTTGGTATGCTGGTGTGCATGCGTTTGTTTACATCATTCAAAACAAGAATGAAAAAAAGATACTGGCCGAATATTTGGCTGGCGGCTTGGCTGACAGACGAACTGGCTGACTGGGTGCTGACAGTGCACAAAGTAAAGTAAAGTGAAGTGTTTTGTGTGTTATGAAGATGCCTCGCTGCTGCTGTTGCAGACATGAAAAATGCCAAGCCGCCAAACAACCAAAAGCTTTTAAAGAAAATCAAAAAATTGGGGAATATTAAAATTAACATAAAATATTGAGAATGTACAACACACGTACACTCTCACACACAGAGCAAAAAAAAAAACAGATGATTTTTGATTAGCAACTGGGAATACATACTAGGCTGCAGTATATGCCGATTTTACCAACGAACGAACGGACGAACAGCCAGGGCAATCAATTAGTCATTTATTTATGTTTTATTTGCTTTTTTGTTTTTAATCATTGCTTTGATTTGCACATTTTTTGTGCATGACTGTGAGTTGGAGGAAATATTCATAAAAAAAGACTGCTGCTTGCTTTCTCTACGCCTTTTGACTGTCAATGCCTTTTGGCATTGTGCGGTGTGTTTGCGTTGTATTTTCCCCATGAGTGATTCCAAAATTGAAAAAAATGCATGGTTCATTGGGTTTTTCAGCAGCATCAGCTTGTTGACTATTTTCCACACATACACACACACCTACACTCACGCATCGGCACTTACAAAAGTAGGAGGTGAAAGAAGAAATCAAGTGTTAGAAATATTTGGAATCATGTCGACGACTGCTATATGAGGTGTCTTTGTTCTTAAAGCAATGGCAATGGCAATGCCAAAGTTGGCGCCAGCTTCACTGCCGGCGCAACTCATGAGGATGCCAATATCGGCGCCTGTGCCCCTTAATTGAGCTATATCAAAAAGGGATGCCATAAGCAAAGAAAATAAAGACACTTTTACTTGTAACTGTGTCTAATTTTGAAATAATTTTTTTTTTTTAAATTTTTTTATAAATTTGAAAATTTTTATACCCACCACCATAGGGTAGTTGATATATTTATTTATTTATTTCCGTTTGCAACACATCAAAAATATCCATTTCCGAGCCAACAAAGTATATATATCGTCGTAAAAATCTAAGACGATTAAACGATATCCGTGCGTCTGTCCATCCTTGTGTCTGGCCATCCGTGTGTCTGTCCATCCGTGTGTCTGTCCATCCGTGTGTCTGTCCATCCGTGTGGCTATCCATCCGTGTACCTCTCAGTTTTAATAACTCTACAGTCTTTAAAATTTGATATACAGAACAGAGAAGAGAGCAGACTCATATTTCTTCTATACTCAGGTCAAGTTCTTGAATGCGCCAAAACGGACTATATTTGGCTATAGCTGACATATAGACCGATCTGGCTATTTAAGGTCGTAAGACCGTAACAATTGGAAACAGTGAGTTTGTTTTAAGCCTCCCGATATCCGACTCAAATATGGTTCATATTGGACCATATATAGATATAGCTGTCATATAGACCGATCTGCTGATTTAGGGTCTTAAACCCATAAAAGACTTGCCCACAAATCATCAAGGGGGCGCAATCTACACTCTCGAACCTTTCATTTGAGTCCAATATTGTCATGATCGTCCAAAAACTCTATTTTAGGGCGTTTTGGGCGGCCCCAATTTATTCATAAATCAGTTGGCAACTCTATCGCAAATGCAAATTTGCCCATGAACATGGCAAACAGCGGGAATACTTCTCTCACTTCAAAAAGTGCTGCCCGATTTAAGTTCTGAGCTCATTGGCAACTCTGTTAGCAACAAATAAACTCATCAACATATCGACATACATACATCTGTATCACCTATCGTTTAGACACACACAAACACACACACACACACAAAACACACCTCACACAAGATCTTCATCGTGATTTTTGTTTATAAATTGCCAAATATACAAAACAAAGCATACCACCATGGGAATGGAATACTTGTACTCTCGGGAACCTCTGTAACCATACGTGCCACATATATTCCATCTTCTAACCCCTCCACCCCCCCACCACCCTATTGAAATTCTTGGTCGTATATGTGCCGCTTGCTGCTCTGTATAAATATGCCAAAAAGGCAGCCAACACCAAACAGATAATCGCCATATGAAAGCAAACACATGTAGAAGCTTATTTGGCGGATTCTGTTTGTTTTCATTCGAATTAATAAATTTTTGTATAGACTCTGATTTGGTGATGTTCGAGTAAATACATCTCATCTCATTTTGTTGGATGTGCATAGTTAATGTCGATCGGCATTGTTGTTTGTACAACGATGCTATTCTAGGCGCTAAAAAAAACATTTTTTTTCCAAGTATTTTTTTTCTTTTGTTCGTAGTTTTGAAAATTTTAAATGTTTTGCTGGAATGTGGCGAAAAGAAATTCCAAAATGAGTTAAGTTGAGGTGTGTATCGGAATGAGTTAAGTTAAGAAGAACGAAGAGGATAAGACCAACTTAGAATGTCAAGATGAGTACTATAATACATTACACTACATTACAAAGGGTTTTACTAGCTAGATTAACATTTCCCTTTACCTCTGTTGTTGGGTATAAAGAGTCAACCTAAAATATTGAATTTCAAGATTGTTATTTGCCTCTGGCAATACTTTTACCACCAGCACCCAAAATATACATAGCAACCCTTAGAAAATCGCCAATAATAATGGCTTGAAAACCACTGCTAAGAAATGGGTTTGATGTTTGATGGGATAGTCAGGAATTCAATTAACAATGATGACTATGCAATTTGTTACAAGCCCCAAAGGCATTCCTCTCCATCCATAAAATTTCAATATTGCCATTGTGGCTTAAGGCTATATTGAAAATGCAAAATGCCAAGGGGAATTTTTCTAGTTTTGGTGGTTTTCATCATAAGTTAAGCATCGAGAGCGTTAAAATCTTTGCAAGAAAGTTTATAAATAATTTTATTAAGTATACATCACCATGGCAATAAAATTAATAATAATCATACCCACTAAAGTACCTCACATATGATAATATCTTAAATGTAACAAGTAAAAGCGTGCTAAGTTTGGCCGGGACGAATCTTATATACCCTTCACCATAGATCGCATTTGTCGAGTTCTTTTCCCGATATCTCTTTTAAGGCAAACAAAGGATAAAAAAAGAATTGCTATAATAATGGAGCTACCTCAAGTTATGGTCCAATTCGGACCATAATTGAATTGAATGTTGGAGATTGGAGATAGTACAAGTCATTGCGTAAAATTTCAGCCAATTCCAGTAAGAATTGCGCCCTTTAGGGGCTCAAGAAGTAGAATTTTATGATGACTGAAGTGAAATACAATAGAGCGTATAAGTAATTTAAATTATATAATAATACTTATACGCACCAATGATCCATGTGTACAATTAAATTTCTCAATACGTAATCCGAACGATTCCTATAAACGTTTCGTTGAAAATATATGTGGTAAAGAAAACATAGAAAATAAGTAAAAGTGTTCTAAGTCTGACCGGGCCGAATCTTAAATAGCCTCCACCATGAAACATTTGTGAGGTACTATGCCATGTAAAACTTCTCTCCAAAGAGGTTTTGCACTGCGGCACGCCGTTCGGACTCGGCTATAAAAAGGAGGCCCTTTCTCATTGAACTTAAACTTGAATCGGGCCGCACGCATTGATATGTGAGAAGTTTGCTCCTGTTCCTTAGTGGAATGTTCATGGGCAAAATTTGCATTTTTTTGCAAAATAGAATGACGAAATTAGTATACCCCCATCCTATGGTGGAGGGTGTAAAAAAGGGAAATAAATTTCCTTAATTTCTTTCAAATCAAATTTGGTTTTCCTTTTTTCCATCCTGAAGGTTGCGACTTGAAAGGGTGTTTTTTTTTTTATAATGCTAAGATAACATTGACTGTACTGACGTTGAATGAATGAACCAAACTCAGTGTTTCTTGTTTTGAATATGGAATTTTATGATGATTAAATTGAAGTACAATAGAGCGTATAAGTAATTTAAATTAAATAATAATACTTATACGCACCAATGATCCATGTATACAATTAAATTTCTCAAAACGTAAGCCGAACGATTCCTATAAACGTTTCGTTAAGTAAACGTAAAGTTAAAGCGTTCTAAGTCCGGCCGGGCCAAATCTTAAATACCCTCCACCATGCAACATTTGTGAGGTACTATGCCATGTATAATTTCTCTCCAAAGAGGTGTTGCACGGCGGCACGCCATTCGGACTCGGCTATAAAAAGGAGGCCCTTTCTCATTGAACTTAAACTTGAATCGGGCTTCACTCATTGATATGTAAGAAGTTTGTCCCTGTTCCTTAGTGGAATGTTCATGCGCAAAATTTGCATTTTTTTTACAAACAGAATGACGAAATTAGTATACCCCCATCCTATGGTGAAGGGTATAAAAAGGGAAATAAATTTCCTTAACTTCTTTCAAATCAAATTTTGTTTCCTAAAACTTTTTTTCATCCTGAAGGTTGCAACTTGAAAGAGTGTTTTTTTTATAACGCTAAGATAACATTGACTGTACTGACATTGACCTGGAAAAATAGAAACGCATATATCTGTGTTCTGGCTTTTTTTCTTTGTTGCAGCTACCTTCCTTTAGTCTTGCAATGATTTCCATTCATATTTTCAATTTGCAAACATGATTTCATTATTGTTGTTGAAATGCATTCAAATTCGAAAAGCCAGCAGGGGCAGAGTGGGTCAGTCAACAACAACTTAAGTCAACAGCTGCTCAACGCAACCAACCACTTGTTACAAAATAAAGCTGGCTGTTTGTAATGGATTTTGCATTCATGTATCGTTGGTTGATTCGTTAGCTGGCTCAAGTGGAGGGGTGGGGCATACTATTTGCTCGTATAATTATGTAGATCCATCCATCTAGTTCCACATTAACATACAAATTGCTTGGCGCATTACAATAATGCCAAGGAAAGAGATGGAAATTAAATTAGGATGCATAGAATGGAACAAATAAAATGACTACCTACCTACCTGGCTGCCTGCAAATGGGCTCTAGCTTGCCCTGGCTCAATGAATGAAAAACCCTGCAGCTAATAGATTTACTGCAAAGTTCTGCCTTTGATCTGATAATCTCACCACTTGTACCAAAGTACAAATTGAAATAAATAGTTGCTTTTTTGTGTGTATGTTTTTAGTTGCAAAACGAACAAACAAAAATGTGCGAAATAATTTACATGAACTTGGCACGAACCCTTTACACTTTGGCCTATTGTAAAAGCATGCCATAAATGTAAAAGCCATTGAGATTGAACGTGATAATATGGCAAAAATTTTATGGGCCCATTTTTCGCAGAAAGCGCTTTTGTTTTTTTTTTGTACAAATGAAATTTCAAAGCAAGTCTATTTGGGCTTTTGTCCAAGTCATGATAAAATCACAGCATAAAAGAAATTCACTTAAAAGGTTTAAATATATTTTTCTATTTTTCCTTTTAACTGGTTGGAAATGGTTGAGGTTATGAATAACAATTCTTCGCTTTGTCTGGTGGTAACCTTCGTCAAGGGATAGGAGACCCACTGAGTTCGTCATTGCTTTTTGGGAAAATAATAGATTAGAAGTCGAAGACTCTATAAGGTATTTACCATAATTGCCCAATTGGGTTGCCCAAAAAGTAATTGCGGATTTTTCATATAGTCGGCGTTGACAAATTTTTTCACAGCTTGTGACTCTGTAATTGCATTCTTTCTTTTGTCAGTTATCAGCTGTTACTTTTAGCTTTCTTTAGAAAAAAAGTGTAGAAAAAGTATATTTGATTAAAGTTCATTCTAAGTTTTATTAAAAATGCATTTACTTTCTTTTAAAAAATCCGCAACTACTTTTTGGGCAACCCTAATACGATCTACAGAGGTCTCTTCATTTGAATGTCCGTACGACCCTCCACCAGTCCAAAAGAAGGTATCAATCGACTCCAAATTTTGTAAATAAAATTCTTAAAGGCATGTAGTGGGGCAATTCGCACCATGTTTATTAAATGGTGGTCGTCATAAGCTGTCATATAAACCGACCTCCCGACTTCATCCTTTGTACCTATGGAGAAGAAAATTCTAGCAACGCAAATGCAAATCAAAATTTTGCCCATGAACATTCCACTAACGAACAGGGGCAAACTTCTCACATATCACTGGGTGCTGTACGATTCAAGTTTTAAACTCAAAGATAAAGGGCCTCCTTTTTAAAACCGAGTCCGAACGGCGTGCCGCAGTGTGACACCTCTTTGGAGAGAAGTTTTACATGGCATAGCACATCACAAATGTTGCCAGCATCAGGAGGGAAAAAAACCGCTTAAAATTTTTTCTGATGGTCTCGCCAGGATTCGAACCCATGCATTCAGCGTCAAAGGCGGACATGGTAACCTCTGCGTTCATATGACTAAAATTACGTAAATTCAATTCTGAAATGATTTGCACCGTCTAATGCAGGTCCTAATAACCCAACTTGCGATGTGACTTCATAGCACGTAAAGTCATCTGTTATCACTTGCGATATATATTCAAAGTACCGTCCGAATAGATAAATGACTGATATATAAAACGATATCCCATTTAACTTCTTGAGCCCCTGGAGAGCAAAATGTGCTGTGTGGCATGTGGCACCGTTTTGTTGAACTCAAGTCAATCTCTTGCATTTTGGAGGGAAAAAGTTCTCACCAGTTCGCTCACCATTCACAGTTACGATTCGGATCATCTTTGAAGGAGTACGGTCCAATGATGCCACCAGCCCATAAACCGCACCAAACTGTGGCTTTTCCTGGATGCATGGATAGCTCTTGCAATGCTTCTGGCTGAACTTCACTTCAAAATCGACAATTCTGCTTATTTACGTACCCATTGAGCCAAAAATGAGAAAAAATTAGCGCATGATGAACTTTCTTAATAGAGGACGCATTTGATAACAAAATTCAATAAATTGCAAGCGTAGTTCGTTGGTAAGAAGATTCATGGTGGAATTAAAAACTCTTCCTTTACAATAGGGCGTATAAGTAATTTTAATTAAATAATAATACTCATACGCACCAATGATCTATGTGTACAATTAAATTTCTCAATACAAATTGCAAATTTTTGCAAACCAGGCCAAAATTAAAGCTTCAAAGAGCCGTAGAAGGCTTATCGGGAAATCGGACCATACTCACCACATATGCACGATGTGCAAAATATCAGCCAAATCGGACAACAACTGGGCTTTAGATCTCAAATCAGAAGATGGGTCTTTATGGCAGCTATATCAGGTTATAGACCACTTTCGATCGTACTTGACGCGGATGTTGTAAGTCGTTACAGAAGAATTTCTGGTAAATTGGATAAAACTTGCGACTTTCATGGGCTCGACATCTCAATTAGGAAAATCGTTACGTTATGGTCCGATTTGGACCGTACTTGACACGATTTGGATCGTACTTGGAAGCCGTTGCAGATCACCATGTGTAAAAGGAGAGGTCAGTCACAACAACAAATCCCTATGGATTTTTGAAAATGCGTTGATAAGAACTACGCCCTTTAGAGGCTTATGAAATATGTTCGGGAGATCGGTGATTATGGGAGCTATATCAGGTTTTGAGCTAATTTGAACCATATTTAATACATCTGTTAAACGTCATAGAAAAAGTCATCGTGCAAAATATCAGCCATCATCGCATAAGAATTGCGCCCTCTAGAGGCTCAAGAAGTAAATTCGGGGCATTCGGGGGTTTATATGGGAGCTACACCTAAACGTGAACCTATTTGGCCCATTTACAATCCCGGCCGACATACATTAATAAGAAATATTGATGCGAAATTTCAGGCGCATAGCTTTACCCCTTCAAAGCTAGCGTGCTTTCGACAGACGAATGGACGGACATGGCTAGATCTATTTAGTACATCACGAAGATTAGGAATATATATTTTTTTTGAGGTCCTAGATGAATATTTCGGGGGGTAATAAACGGAATGACGAAATTAGTATACCCCCATCCTATGGATACAAAGATATGTTCAAAGGTGGCTTACGCCTAGGTGTGTTGTTGTTGTAGCCACATTGCATGTGGAGGTAGCGATCCTCGTCAAGCTCTTGTAGGTCAGCAAGCTCGTTCTGGTGTAAAGGACCGATCGCCGCGGGCATAGGTTGGCCATTGGTTATTCAAAGACGCCAATCACTCGCCTTGTCATATCTAGCTTTATAGGAACACAGTATTTGTGCAAGAGCCGTTGCCGCCCGAGCTCTCCCTGAGATTCTCAGCTCGATACCGCTGATTTTCCGCGACTGCCGTTGCAGCTACTCCGTATAGAGCATTCCACTATCCGCAACCTGTGCCCGGTAGCTCCCAGCTAAGCTTCTCGTGACTGCAATGAACACCATTCAGATCGGACCTCAATGTTCCAGCCTGTGTGGCCAGGAACGCCTTGGTGATGTTTGTGGGGCGTTCAGCTTATATAAAATTCTTTTACAAAAAAATATCCCTCAAAGATACATACAAACATATTTTCCCATGCTCATTCCTTTAAGGAACTGGGGATACATCTCCCATGTCAATGAGTGCAGTCCTATTCAAGTTTTAGCTCAATGGATGAATACCTTACAAATGTCGCCAGAATTTTGTCAGGGGATAACCATCGCTGATAATATTTTCTGATGTTCATGCTGGGATTTGAAACCAGACGTTCGGCGTCACTTTGCAAGTAATGCTGACAAATTCCCAAACAATGAAACCACTATGACATCTATGATTAAAACATTATCTTTACCCTGAGATACTACTGTGGCTGTGGTGCAGTGTAGATTTCGGCTCATTAATTGTTCCAGATTGGGTTTAGCCATTATCATCTGTCCTATTTAACGATGTCTGTTGTAATCGCATAATTGCCTTCTAAGTATTGAATTGAAATTTTCCACAGACTTCCTTTTTATACTCTTCATCATAGCATGAGATTATACTATCTTCGTCATGTGGTTTGTAATACCTCGAAATATTGGTCTAAGACCAATCCGTCCATCCTTTCGTCTGTCGAATGTACGCTAACTTTTGAAGGAGAAAAGTTAGGCACTTGATATTTTGCACAAATACTTCAATGTAGATCCGTTGGAATTGTAAATGGTCCAAATCGGTCAATGTTTAGATTTTGGTCCCTTATAACCCGATCTCCCGATTATACTTCTTGAGCTTCTAGCTGCAAATCTAATTCAATGAGGCACGATGACTTTTCGTATCGTATCGTATCTCGTATGATCTCCAATGTATACACCAAGCATAGCCCAAATCGGTCCATGACCTTATGTAGATCCTATATAGCAACCGATCTCTCGGTTTGACATATTGAGCTCCATAAAGCAGCATTTAGTATCCTAACAGATAAAAATAAAAAAATCCATGGGAATTTCTTGTTATGACCATATCTGACCATTTTGGCTACAAAGAAATCACCATGCAAAAAACTTGAAAAATACGATCCATGGTTAAGGATATAGGATTCGACCCAGACGAACTTTACACGTTGGTTAAGCTCTTTATTTGTGTTTATTTTTTTGAATTGTTTGTAATAACTCCAAATATTTGATCACTAAGTACAATGGAACGTGTACTTAATAATAATTAAATAATATTACTTATACGCCCAAGTGTTATCTTCTCTCAAATTTATATGACAAAATTCCAGGGAGAAGTTTGCATGTCCACTCATGACGCCGAAAACCTGGGTTCAAATCCCGGCGTGAAAATCGGAAAATTTTTCAGTGCTGGTTATTCCCTTACTAATGCTGGCTATATTTGTGAGATATACTGCCAGGTTAAAACTTTTCTAGCAAGTGATGTCGCTATGCGGCAAGCCGTTCCGATTCGGCAAAAAAAAGGAGAGCTTACACTATAATCGGACTGCATTCATGATATGAGAGAAGTTTTCCCTGGTCCTTTATGAAGTGTTCATGGGAAATTTAGCTTAGTTAGTTCCATAAAATTCTAAAATTTCTTCTACTTTTCCCATTTGATTTTCGTGATTTGTTTTTTCAAAACATTTCCATAGCCCAAATTCTTTGGCTTTGGCCAGAAAAACCAAAAACTTATACAGATGGCAATTATCATTTGAATTGTGTCTGTCTTCTAACAATTTACCATAATATTTACATCAATAATGGAAATTGTGATTTAAAAGCGATTACTGGCCAAGTTTTTACTACGCTGTGACCACTTATCAAACAAACAGACATGGTGTGCTATGGTCTTGTGATTAAATCTTTATTACCTCAATTGAAATGAAATGAAACGAAATGATATGCATGTCTCTATACAACTACACTTCAATAGCAAATTCTAGTTCCTTGCCAAAAAGGCAATGGGGGCGAAAGCGAAGTGAAACGAGAGGAAATGGTAATGGCGTTGTTGGTGGTGTCGTCATCACAAAAAAAAAAAAAAATATTCCAAAATCGATTGGTTCACTCGTGATGGAGGCGCTGCTGGCCATCAATCATTATTAACATTCGACCAGAAAATGCAATGCACAAAAGCGTCAGGGTAGGGGGTGGGGTTTTTGTGGTATAACTCAAGTCTACATGTTTCAAATTTAGCTCCCCCCCCCCACTCCCACGCCTACTTCGTAGCAGTTCCCGCCATATGTCATGTTATTGGAAATATTTACAGTCCCGGGCCAGGCTAAGGCAGGCCATAGCAGCTGTTTTTGTTGGGGGGGGCTTTTATTGAAATGACCTTTGACTGGCTGGGCTAGCTGCTGAGAGGGAGATGAAGGAGTGAGAATATGCCAGTCAGTAGTGGTTCGTTGGCTTTATTGTTGGCCAAGTGGTAGCCTGAATGATTGCCAAGTTTGCAATGAAGAAATTATTTTCCCTACTTTCACATTTTTTCATTTTTTTGCTATATGGTGTTTACAACAACACAAGCTGCCACTTAACATTTTTTGGCAACGGAATTGGACGACACATTGTGCCTGGTGGAATTTCCGTCAGGCCATAGTAGTAGTAGTGGCAGTTAGTAAGGCATTTCTGTCTTTGCACAAATTTTTGTTATGTTTGTATGTGCTTAGACATGCCCATCCGCCATAAGACTGAAGTGTTTGTGTTGTGCCTGTTTTGAAAACTCAACCATAATTGCCGCCAGTCAGGCGCGCGCTTTATTTTGTTTTCGTTTTTATTGAATTTTAATTAATTTCATTACAATCATTATCAACAAAGGAAAGCGCCACTCAGCCAGCTAGCCAACGAGTCAGCCAATGGGCCAAGTTGGTTTACGGTAATTGCTGGTGCCAAACCTGTTTCAAAGTTCCCACCAATATTTTCGAATTTGCTCAATAAGAACCGAGAAAAAAAGAAAAGATAAATGTTTAACTTTGAAGTTGTAAAGAAATTTATGGATTTTTACAGGCCACAAGCAGAGATTCATTGCAATGACACCAGACTGCTTTTATGGCCAAAAATGAGAAGCACTACTACAAAAATGAAAACACACACACACACATGCACTTAAACACTCTGCTTGTGTTATACGCGTATATTAAATATTGGACCAAGGATACTGTAAAAATGTGCCCATAAGAATATATTGAAATAAAGTAAGGAACAAAACCAAAAACAATTTAACCAAACTTGATGGACCCCCCGGAGGCATGCTACAACGTAAACTGACATTGCATTATACAGTGAATAAATTTATTGAAATATTTTGGGAAATTGTTAAATTTTCTCTCTTACTATGTCTTGCAGGAGAAAGCCATAAATTATGGGCACGTGTTTTTAAAAAAGATAATTTATATTCGTCATAAGGCTGGCATATGATTGCAAATAATCCAAATAAAAAAAATAAAAACAAAACTTAGGTGGGGAAGGAGCAAAAAAAATTATGAAATGAAAAATGTTGATTTTTTGTTTTAATTAAAAAAAAATAACTAAGACACAAAAAAGCTTAAAGCATTCGAAAAATTGCAACTTTTTAGGCTAAATTGTTTTGTAATTATCTGGATGTATGAGGGTGCGCATAAGTAATATTATTTAATTAATATAACTTATACGCAACATGGTACATAATGAATAGGGGCCACCGTAGCGCAGATGTTGGCATCTCAGCCTATGACACTGAAAGCCCTGGTTTCGAATCCTGGCGATAACATCAAAAAAAATTATCAGCAGTGGTTTTCCCCTACTAATGCTGGCAACATTTGCAAGGTACTGTACCATTTGGTACGGCAACCATGGAAAAACTTCTTCCCAAAGAGGTGTCACACTGCGGTTCGCCGTTCGGATTCGGCTATCAAAATGATATCCCTTATCATTGAGTTTAAAAAACTTCGGCTCCTGGTGCCTTGTTATACTTTAACAAGGCTGCAGGAGCCGACCCGTTCTTCGTGCCAGATTGCGCAGATAAGCTGATGCATACGCCTTATTAGCGTGTCGCCTCCGGTCTTAACTAGTTGAGCGGGTAACGCGTCGGCTCCTGGTGCCTTGTTATACTTTAACATGGCAGCAGGAGCCGACGCGTTATCCGCTGGACTAGTTAAGACCGGAGGCGACACGCTGATAAGGCATATGCATCAGCTTATCTGCGCAATCTGGCTAGAAGAAGGCATACCCGATGATTGGACTTTCAGCATACTATGTCCCGTACACAAGAAAGGGGACAAGACGGAATGTGCCAACTACAGAGGAATAAGTCTCCTCCCCATTGCATACAAAATACTCTCGAGCGTACTGTGTGAAAGATTAAAACCTAAAGTCAATGAGATAATTGGGCCCTATCACTGCGGCTTTAGACCTGGTAAATCCACCCTGGACCAGATATTCACACTGCGCCAAATCCTGGAAAAAATCCGAGAAGGACAAATCAACAAAAACCATCTTTCTGTTGACTACAAAGCCGCCATCGACACTCCTTTACGTTTAAAGGTATTTCAAGCCATATCTGAGTTTGGTATCCCTGGTAAAACTAATAAGACTCTGCAGGATGACACTTGCTAATATGCGTTCCTCAGTAAGAATAGGAAAGAATCTCTCCGAATCATTTATTACCAAACCTGGTTTCAGACAAGGAGGCAGCCTATAGTGTGATCTCTTTAATATCCTGCTTGAGAAGATTATACGATGTGAATAGATATGGCTCACTAATCACAACAGAACACATGCTACTGCTAGCCTATGCCGACGACCTCGATATCATGGGTCGGTCACCGGAAGTAGTAACTGCAGCCTTTGAAAGAATCGAAAGAGAGTCAGCGAAAATGGGTCTGGCAGTATATGGGGATAAGACGAAATGGATGGTTTCAACTCCCAAAAAGCCTTGCACCACCAGATAAAGCAAATGGAGAAAGTTGGGAACCACAACATTGGGATGGTCAGTAACTTTATCTACCTCGGCACCGCCGTAACCGAAATTAATGCCACCAGTTTGTCCACCAACCAATCGCACTTCTCCATCTCGGCTGGATTCACTTCATGACAAGGCTCTTCAAAAGTGTGTCATAGCTGACTCTGAAATTATTGATTCTCATAGGACAAGTGTCACATGGATTGTCACTATTCTTTGTAAATATTCGACAACTTTTTTTCCATGAGCACATGACAGGTCTAGCCTGGAAAATGTCTTGGGCTACTGGTGAAAGAGATAGAAATTGGTTTGGCCGATTTACTTTTAAGCGGACTTTAATAGCGGAATCAGTCCATCCCTTTACGGGAACAGTTTGAGTGTCCATAGGCCGATTAAGTAGCTGCCTTAAGTACTCGCCTCCGGTTATACAAATTTTTCAACATTTCGTTTGGGGTGTAACCGCTTGGGCGATTTGGCTTATTATCGGTTTGTTTACCAAGAATGAGATGAACGACTTCTGCTCTAGCACTCCAGGTATTGGAACAATACCGATTGAGCAAACTTGTACATCTTATCCGATCACCCACTACCCTGACGCTAACTTGTACCGCTGAATCCAAAACCAATACTGAATAACTCACCTAAAAAGTGTTTAATTTCTTCAAATTTGTTGTAGTACTAGAAAGGTTAAGAGCTGAACTCTTCCAGTGCCTTGAACTGATAGCTAGTGAACAATGAAGGCTTGATTTATGGAGTTTATGGAGCAAAATCCTTTGAAACTCTTATTAGGAGTTTTTTTGGGTAAATAATGTCTCACTCCTTAATGGCCTCTTAAAGAGGGGAAATGACCACTAGCCCACACAACAAATGTTCCCAATTTTCCTCTAACAAGCTCTGCCAAGTGGTGATAACTATCAAATTACCCCAAATTTTCGTTTGAAACTGTCTTCTGGAATGCACCAATGGCAAATAACCATGAAAACTAAAATGTTTGGTCACTTGTCGCCACATATTCAAGTTTTATGGAAGCAACTAGGTTTTGTCCAACACCACTCGGCAATCATAAAAGACAAGTAGCTGTCATCATGAAGTGGGTAACAACAACAAATATTCCCCAGAGTAAATTTCACTACAACTGCCTTACCCTTCCCTTGTTTTCCCTCCTTTACTAACCGAATTTCATGTAATCTACCCTAGGGTAAGTTAGACAAACATTGCGAGAATAATAACAACAACGTTAATAAACGTTACTTGTTTTTGCTCCTAGTGAGGGGAGGAGATTTCGAATGAATAAATATTTGCATGTCACCAAAGCATTTGCACCCAATCGCTTTGAAAATCGAAAACACCAAACACGAAAATAGTGGTGGTGACATTTTTTTTTTGCTGTTGTTTCGAATACTAGTGTCACATCAAAACCACTCACTGAAACATAAAAAAACCCTTGCCAGCAACACCAAGTAACTGATGACGTTCTTATCCCTGCAAAAATTGTGAACAAAACACACTTACAATCACCCTCACCGATAGACAGACCACAGGCTATGAGGTTTGCATTAGGGAATTATGAAAACATTTCACGTATTTCGAATTTCCCCCAGTTCTCCTTCTGTTGCCAAAACACCAAACTAACCAAAATGGGTTATAGCGATCTAATCACTTTCCGGCAAAATAGTGACGTTGATGTGAGGGCGTTTGTTTTTGGCAAAACCATACACTCACATAAATATACCCCATTCAATGCTTAATCGATTTTTGAGCCAAGCAATTTATTACAGTCGGGGAGTATGATTTTCTTGTTCTCCCCCCCTCCTTAATGCCATAAACTTCAAATTGAGTTTCTAAGGCACGTACATTCTCATAATTTCTCTTGAAATGGAGAAAAATGAATTTTATCCAAAGGGCAACTTGAAGCAACGAGGTGTCATGGCATGTATGCATGGGCACGTAGTGGATCAATAACTGCCAGAAACTAAAGTCAAACTAGAGAGAGAGAGAGAGAGATTATTGCTGAAAGTGCTTATAATGAATACATTTTAGCTTGGAACTAAGTTATAAATTGGTCACTTGACCTTCGCAATGCATTAGGAAATGCATGACTGATTTTGTCAATAGGGAGATGATGGGTGAAGTATACTTAATATTAATTAATTAATATCAAGTATACGCAACAGTGGTAAATTGGTAGGATTTGTGATTTCATGTTGCTGCGGATATTTTTAGACCTAATGGAAATTTTCATTTAATGTATGCAATTTTAACTTAAGGATAACATAACTTGAACATTGCAACGTTATTTGGCCATCAGGTGGGCCATACATACACCTGGAACATTTTTTTCTGTAAATGTAATAGAGGCATAAGTCTTAAAAATGGTCTATATCGGTCCATTTCAAAGCCAAATTAAGCAAATGTGTTTTAATCCATAATCGAATTGTCAGTGACTTGGAAACCAAGTATGCAACAAATGGCTTCCCATGACACTTTATCAAACCCAGGATGTTGAATAATATGTCTATTGAATAAACTGGCACATCTTTTGAGATCAAGACAAGACTTTAATCGGGCGACGAGCCCATATTGCAGATATCGTTCCATCTTGGCCCTTAATTTTTGGTAATTCAAGATTTTAGAAGACCTCTGGGCAAATGAGGTATGTACCTTATTTGGAAATAATAATTTGTTAAGGAAACCTATAGCATACGGACGAAAAGACAGCGCTAAATCGTAAAAAAAATATATACCTTGTATGAGTGGAAGTCGCTATTTTGGTGTATTGCACGGTGATGATAAAAAAAAATTTTTAAATGTAAAAATTCTCCAATCTGACCTAATTCTGCCAATGTAGGGTATACTTGCTTTAATAAATTGAAAGAAAAACAAGTAAAAAGGAGTTAAGTTCGGCCGCGCCAAACTTTGGATACCCACCACCTCGGGTATATATAGGTGGTTTACAACACCTTTCGTCCAAATCCGGTGAAAAGTGCATACCTTATGCCCATAGCAGCTTTTTCGAAATATGTTCCGATTTGGATCAAACACTTATAAGTACAAGTCATTGATCAATTGTGTATAACAAAATATTGGTGTTTTTAGTAGCTATATCTAAAAATAAACCGATCTGAATCATATACGACACGGATGTCGAAAAGCCTACCATAAGTCACTGTGTAAAATTTCAGTGAAATCGGATTATAAATGCGCCTTTTATGGGGCCAAGACTTTAAATCGAGATATCGGTCTATATGGCGGCTATATCCAAATCTGGACCGATTTGGTTCAAGTTGCAGAAAAATGTCGAAGAACCTAACACAACTCACCTTCGCAAATTTTTTCGAAATCTAACAATGATAAATCACTGTTTCAAATTTCAGCAAAATCGGATAACAAATGTGGCTTTTATGTGCTTAAGACCTTAAATCGAGAAATCGGTCTATATGGCAGCTATATTCAAATCCGGACCGATCTGTGCCATATTGCAGAAGTATGTCGAGGGGCTTAACTTAGCTCACTGTCCTAAATTTCACCGACATCGGATAATAAATGCGCCTTTTATGGGCCCAAAACCTTAAATCGAGAGATCGGTCTATATGGCAGCTATATTCAAATCTGGACCGATCTGCGCCATATTGCAGAAGTATGTCGAGGGACTTAACTTAACTCACTGTCCTAAATTTCGCCGACATCGGATAATAAATGCGGCTTTTATGGGCCTAAGACCCTAAATCGGCGGATCGGTCTATATGACAGCTATATGCAAATCTGGACCGATCTGGGCCAAATTAAGGGAGGATGTCGAGAGGCCTAACGCAACTCACTGTGCCAAATTTCAGCAAAATTGGATAATAAATGTGGCTTTTATTGGTTTAAGACCCTAAATCGGCTAATCGGTCTATATGGGGGCTATATCAAGACTTAGTCCGATATAGGCTTTCTTCGAACTTAACCTGCTTATAGACAAAAAAAAGAATCTGTGGAAAGTTTCAGCTCAATATCTCTATTTTTAAAGACTTTAGCGAGATTTTAACACACTGTCGGACGGTCATGGCCACATTAATTATCACCAGATAATAAATGCGGCTTTTGTGGGCCTAAGACCCTGATCGGCGGATCGGTCTATATGGCAGCTATATCCAAATCTGGATCGTTCTGGGCCAAATTAAGGGAGGACGTCGAGGAGCCTAAGACAAATCACTGTCCCAAATTTGAGCAAAATCGGATAATAAATGTGGCTTTTATCGGTCTAAGACCCTAAATCGGCTAATCAGTCTATATGGGGGCTATATCAAGACATAGTCCGATATAGCCCATCTTCGAACTTAACCTACTTATGGACAAAAAAAGAATCTGTGGAAAGTTTCAGCTCAATATCTCTATTTTCAAAGACTGTAGCGTGATTTCAACAGATAGACGGACGGTCATGGCTAGATTGTCTAAGATTTTTACGCTGATTAATAATATATATTCTTTATACAATCGGAAATGGATATTTCGATGTGTTGCAAACGGAATGACAAAATGAATATACCCCCACCATTCGTGGTGGGTATAAAAATCATACGCCTCAGTGAACTTATCGAATTTTTTTTGCTATTGTTTTACAAAATTAAAATTATCCTCACTTTTTTTTTGTTAATTACCAAAATGTCTAATTAAATATTTCTTCCTATTGATATTCATAGTCATGCTCTGTGACCCAAATTAAAGTATGGCGTATAATTATTATTAACTAATTAAAGTTATTCATACGCAACAATGAACAATTGCTTTATTTGTTTAGGCCAAATTTTTGTGATACAACCCCAAAAAAAATTCAAAAAAAAAGACAGGCAAACAAAAGAATTTTGGGTCTCACTAATCCCTTTTAGTTGATTATGTACTAAAATAAATTAGAAATTCGATCTATTTGCCATCATCGTTGCTTTGCTTACATTAAAATTAAAATATTCCCAGCCATTTTTATTTACCCATTTTATGGCCAATCATGGTTTGAGTGGTCCTTTCTTTCCATCCTCTTTAATCATAATCATATCGCATGATTTTTATTCTTAATTTTTGCTTCTACCACCCCCTCCCTCTCCCGCACCCCCCAGCCAACATAAACAAATATTCAAGTTTTCTGTCAACAGTTTCTTGCAGGATTTGAGTTGGCTTTCAATGGTTATTATATCTTCGCTGACACATATCATCCAGGAGCATATAAACCCATCCGCATGAATGACTTACTCGTTAAAATTTTGCTTGATAATTTTGAATAATTATTTAAGCCCTTGATTTGACAAGAACTGCTTTAGCTGATGAGAGTGGATCACTTTGCATACAATTACTTCCATTTGAACAATTACACCATATTTATCATCATCAAATAAACATTTATATAAAATACACACAAACATACAAACACTGACTAACTGGGAGAAGCTTACGCAGGGTGTTTTGTAAGGAGTGACAAAGTTTTAAATAAAAATTAAATGGGGAAACAAAGAGATACTAGCACTACAGGGAGACTGTATAGACAACAATTTTATCTCAACAGGATTTTCTCGGGCCAGATTCAAGATTTTTTCGATGTCAAGTTAAAATGTTAAGGTGAATCGAAATTAGAGAGAAATAATTTTTTTTTTTCAATTATTTCACAAGCAAATTTTAGCAAACAAATAAATCTAACATCAAAATGAAGCAGCCTAATAAAGTAGCGCAGAAACAAATGAATGAAAGGGGGCACGCCGATGAATGTGTATACACACATTAAAAAGTTACTCTTTGGCAAACGAAGATTGCTGGGTAACAGGTTTTTGGCATTGTGTGTGTTGCTGATGCTAGATTTCCTGGGAATATTGGCGGTTTCTTACTACGCTCGTAGAAAGGTCTCCTAATATGATCCAATGATCGTCTCCATAAGGCATACTTCTACCATTGCACAGCTCACTAATTAGTGAGTGCTAGAATCATGTAATCTTTTTGGGGCAAAGCAGACAGATGGTGAAGCTTGGTAAGCTTCGAAATATGCTATGTCTATAGCTTGCCCAATGCATTAATCGCAACCTAAAACTTACAAAAAGGGTTTTTTTTTTGCTTTTAATTTTAAATAGAAACGAAAACAAACCCTATATAGGTTTTAGCTCGACAAATAAATTCAAAAATTATCAAAAAAAGGGGTCCAAATTTTATTACTATGAAAATTCTGTCAAAATTTTATTTCTATAGAAAATTTTGCAAAAATTTTATTTTTATAGAAAATTTTGCAAAAATTTTATTTCTATAGAAAATTTTGCAAAAATTTTATTTTTATAGAAAATTTTGCAAAAATTTTATTTCTATAGAAAATTTTGTCAAAATTTTATTTCTATAGAAAATTTTTTCAAAATTTCATTTCTATAGAATATTTTGTCAAAATTTTATTCTTATAGAAAATTTAGACTAAATTTTATTTTCTATAGAAAATTTTGTCAAAATTTTATTCCTATAAAAAATTTTGACAAAATTTTTATTCTATAGACATTTTTTGTCAAAATATTGTTTCTATAGAAAATTTTCTTAAAACTTTATTTCCATACAAAATTGTGACAAAAATTTATTGTTATTAAAGTTTTTTTATAAAATTTTTTTTTCAAAATTTAATTTTTATAGAGAACTAATTGGGCAGGGCCCGCTACGCAGCGCCTTCTATAACGCTCTTAAACCCTTTAATTGAGCCTTATATTGCAATGGTCGATATATAAATCCTGTTTTGGTATAGTTTTATGATGGAGGCGTGTTTCCCCGAATGTGGATATCGAATTCGTGTCATTGAAGCGCAGAGGTAGGCAAGTGCGCCACTAATGCCAAACGCCTGGGTTCAAATCCTGGCGAGAACATTGCAAAAATGTTAAGTGGTGGTTGTCCCCTCCTAATGTTGGCGACATGTGTGAGGCCATGCATAGAAGTGATGTGAAAACTTCTCCCCATAGAGGTGTCGCACTGCGGGAAGCAGTTGGGGCTCGGCTATAAAAAGGAGGTCCTTTATTATTGAACTCAACTTGAATCGGACAGCTTTCATTGACATATGAGAAGTTTGCCCCAGTTCTTTAATGAAATGTTCATGGGCAAATTTTTGCTCTACTTCTCTATACCTTTCTTTGGATTCATATATTGTAGTGGTTAAATATGTCCGGTTTGGAGTGTATGCTGGGAGAGGCTACCCAGACACTTGGCCCTTAAAATAAACATAAGCTTCGTGCTATACTCTCAAAAATTTTGTATATGAGCCCAATGTTACCATAGTCGGTTAAAAAGTCCTGTTTCATTTGAGCCTTATATTGTCGTGGTTGGTCTATATATCCATTTAACGGGGAGTGCTTTTTGGGGGTGCAATAATGCCGCAGACATTTTGTATTTGTCAAAATCGTGCTCTGCACCCAAATACCTTTTATTTAAGCCCAAAATTGCCATGGTCAATAAATATGTACGGGTTGGGGGGGGGGGGGGGATTTTTGGGGCTGGCACTCCCGAACTTTGCCCTAAAAATAGGTATCTTATTCGCTATTTACTCCCAAAAACCATTCATTCAAAATAGTTCAGCTGGGGTGCTTTATGTTTGTTTGGGGGAGTTTTGGTGTTGGGGCTGTCCGATGAGTACTTAAACTCAAATTTTAATACCCTATTCGTATTTTACTCTCCAATAACTTTCATTTGATATCCATATAGTTCCGATTTGTCGAATTTTGATTTGAGTGGTGTTTTTGGGGTAACGGGGGAGGGTGCGCCCCTTCCGACATCAAAATTTATATAGCCTACGTTTCGTTATAGACCAACCTATCTATGAAAATGTCGAGAAAATCGGTTCTGCCGTTTTTGAGTCTATACGGAACAAAGAAACAACCAGAGTCCCCTATAGACGTGGTTGGCTAATATGCTCATGTGGGGGGTTTTGGGAGGGGTGGGATTGTCATGCTCGTCTAATAAACCTATTTTAGTGTACTTATTGGTTGGGGCGGCCCCCCAGTTACTTGGACCCAATTTTGAATATGAAATTCGTACTCTACTCCTGAATACCCTTCATTTGAGTACCATACTGTTCCAATCAGCCCCTTCGGATATCAAAAAATTATATAGCCTATGTTTCCTTATAGACCAATCTACACAATTTGTAAAAATTTCAAAGTAAACGGTTCAGCCGTTTTTGAGTTTATTCGGAACAAACCGATAAACAAACACAAATTTATTTTCAAATATAAGAAGAAGATAATGTCAAAAAAATAAATTTTGTAAAAAATTTCATCAAAATTTTATCAAAATATTATTTTTATAAAAAAATGTTTAAACATTTTATTTTTACAATAAAAATTTAGTTTCTGTTTGTAAACATTTAAGTTTTTCTAAATATAAAACAAAAGTATTTTTTCTTCTCTTACGATCTTTCATTCAAAAAATTTCACCCTATAAACAGAGAACAGTCACACGAACAGATAGACGAACAAAGAAGCGCTTGCTTTTGGGGGATAAAGACAGTTTGACGCACTTGCTGCTCCAGCAGTAGCAGCAGCAACAGCAATAGCCAGCCAGCGAGCCCGACAAAGGGGACAGACAGACACCATGGTAACTGAATATGCATATCAAAATACAACTCATGTTGCCAACAATGACAACAGTGACAGCAACAATGGCAACACTGTAGCAGTAACAGACGTGCCGCAGCAATAGGGATTCGTTGACAACAACAAAGTAAGGAAAGTAAACAAAACTTTTGTGTGCGTGTGCATGAGCATAAACAAATATACTCTTAGCTGTGATGCGCTGCATTCTCCGTGCTCACACTGACAAGGCAAACACAAAGACAAAAGCACACAAAAAGCAGGCAGTGACTAAGGACGTTATGCTCACAGCTCGAGCATCATTCATTTGTCACAATGCTCACTGCTATTTGCTGGCAGCATAACACAACAAAGTTTTTAGAGGGTAAGGCGGCCTCGCTGCTGAGAGTTGATGTTGTTAAGGGACAACGTGAAGCGTTGGGATTATCCTGATGATGCGGCATTACAAGTAAAACTTTGGCGTTTTAAATGCGAGTGAGCAAGTGGCAAACGAACGAACGAACGAACAACGCTGAATTAAAACAAACATTTGGTTATGAATATGCAAGTGGTGGATGAGCGAGCAGTGAAAAACTATTCCAATTTATTTGCTTGACGATGAGAAAAGGACACTTTTTGAGTAAACGAAAATAAATGTAAATTCAATGTTTGGTTTCTCAACGTTCGTCCTTCTCGGTTTGCTTGTTTGTTTACATTCAAAAAAAAAGGCAAAATTTGTGGCTAACTAAGGCCATGCTGACCTTTCCCCATGCAGATCTGTGATGGCCAAGTAGGGATTAGAGTATAACACAGTTAACCACAAGTTGAGTCCTATGGCATACACAAATAAATAAAAAAAAAATCCACTAGGCATAACTTACCAAATAAAATGAAACAAAAAAATAAACTTTTAAAGGATTTTGTGAGTGGCAAATACTTTGTGGCCTAACGAAGTTACCTGCATGCCAACCACTATTCATTTCTCCATGATGGTTGCTGATGATGACGATGATGATGGCATGTAATTTTTGCCATGCTAGTCGTTTTACAAAAACCGCAAATAAAGTAACCAGCTTTACATTTTGTAATGAGGGTAGAATGGATGTTAAAAGCTAAAAATGCTAAATGAATGAAGGTGAACTGAATTACAGGGATTTGCCATGGCTTTGACACATTAAAGCACAGTACTCAATCACAAAAAGCTTTAGATGTCATAGAAAATTTCATTATTTCAAGTTGAAGAAAATTTTTGTTTGAATTTTTTTCCCTTAGTAGGGAAAGGCAAAACATAGAAAAAGGAACTTTTGTCTTTGCCTTTAAAAAAACTAAAAAAAAAAACTTAAAGAAAGGGGGAACTTTCAACAGGTATAATGGCAACTTAAGTTGAATGAATGAAATGTTCTTGGGTGAATTTGTTGTATTTGTAGCTGAATCCGAACCGTTCAGCTGAGCCCACTTTTACAATGTTAAGAAAAAAGTTGGCCCACTGAGCCTTGGATATCAGATTCTTACTCTACTCCAAAAAAATTTAATTTGAGTTCCATATTGCGCTGATCGGTCTATGTACCCTTTTAGATGAGTTGTAGCGTAGGGAGGTTCCTCAGATACCCCACCCTAAAGTAAGCATAACAATTTCGTGTTTTTAGGCTGCAATAAGGAACCAAACAAACAAATTTTGGGGTTTTTAAAATTGCATCCGTCCGTCCATCTGTCTGTCCGTCCGTCTGTCCGTCCGTCTGTCCGTCCGTCTGTCCGTCCGTCTGTCCGTCCGTCTGTCCGTCCGTCTGTCCGTCCGTCTGTCCGTCCGTCTGTCGAAAGCACGCTAACTTTCAAAGGAGCAAAGCTAGGCGCTTGCAATTTTTCACAAATACTTCTTATTAGTGTAGGTCGGTTGGGATCGTAAATGGGTCAAATCGGTCCATGTTATGATATAGCTGCTATATAAACCGATCTTGGGTCTTGACTTCTTGAGCTTCTAGAGAACGCAATTCTTATCCGATTTGGCTGAAATTTTGCATCAAGTGTTCTGGTATGACTTCCAACAACTGTGTCAAGTATAGTCTAAATCAGCCCATATCCTGATATAGCCGTCATATAAGCCGATATCCTGATTAGACTTCTTGAGCCTCTAGAGGGCGCAATTCCTATCCGATTTGGCTGAAATTTTGCACGTGGTGTTTTGGTCTTACTTCCGACTATGGTCTAAATCGGTTGATAACCTGATATAGCTGCCATATAAACCGATCTAGGGTCTCGACTTCTTGAGCTTCTAGAGGGCGCAATTCTTATCCAATTTGGCCGAATTTTGCTTAAAGTGTTTTATTTCGACTTCCAACAACTGTGCCGAGTATGGTCTAAAACAGTCCACATCATGATATAGCCGCCATATAAACCGATCTCCCCATTAGACTTCTTGGGCTTCTAGAGGCCGCAATTATTGTCCAATATGGTTGAAATTTTGCATATGTCGTTCTGGTATGACTTCCGACAACTATCCCAAGTATGGTCTAAATCGGTAAACCTGATGTAGTTGCCATATAAACCGAACTCCTAGTTTGACTTTTTGAGCCTTTGTAGGGCGCAATTTTTTAAGACTGGTGTTTTTCTATTTAAAAGGGTCATTCTAAGAACTTGACAAATGCGATCTATGGTGGAGTTTATATAAGATTGGTCCCGGCGGAACTTCGCACGCTTTTATTTGTTTTGACTTATATGGAGATCCAGTTGGCACGGTGCGCTTCGCTACACTGTAAAATTACCTTTTGAAAATAAATTTTTTCTTTAAGCATTTTTAAGCCGGTACCCTGATGAAAGAAAATATGGGTACTGGCTTAAAAATGCCAAATTTTAAAATCACATTACAAAGTAACCATGCTGGTTAAAAATTTTTCAAAAATCCACAGGTCCTGTATCAACCTTAATTTGAAGCCAAAAACGTTACTTTACTACCTTTCATTGGTGTCTCAAATCTGTTGAACGGCCTTCATGTGGTTTTTATACCCACCACTATAGGATTGGTGGTATATTCATTAAGTCATTCCGTTTGCAACACATCGAAATATTCATTTCCGACTCTACAAAGCATAAATATTTCGGATCGTCGTTAATCGTTCTAAGACGATTTAGCGATGTCCGTGTGTCTGTCCGTCCGTCCGTATGTGTCAGTTGTAATCACGCCACAGTCTTTAAAAATTCAGATATTAAATTAAAATTTTGCACTGACTCGTATTTCTTTTATACGCAGGCTAAGTTCTTGAATGGGCAAAATCGGATCAAATATATCTGCCATATAGACCGACCTGGCGGTCTTAAGCCCTTAAAAGTCGCCTTTTTTGTCTGATTTTGCTGAAACAGGTCTAGGACATCCGACGCGAATACGGTATATATGGGACCATTTTTACATAAACATATTTCGCTGGAATTCGGAACAATTAGCTTTATTAGGCCCATCGACATCCGAACCGAATATGGTCTATATCGGGCCATATTTACATATTGCTGCCATATAGGCCAATCTACCCATTCAGGGTCTTAAGTCCATAACAGGTGTATTTATTACCCGATTTCACTGAAATTCGGGGTAGTAAGCTTTATAACGCCCGTCGATATTATTTTTTTTTTTCAAACTTTTTACAACATCCAATTTCTGGATGTCGTAAGTAGCGGGAAAAACATCTGCCTCTGGTGGAATCGAACCGTCTGGTGGAATCGAACCGTCCTTGCGAAAAAAGAATTCTCTCGGTAGTGCATGGTTCGATCAGTTGGCCAATCGATTACAATCCGGTATGCGCTTCTAAAAAATCTTGTATTTCTGACAAACAACCTCAAGTCAGGAATCAGAAGACTGATTTCCGAAAAACACACACCATGGAATAATCTATAGAACAGCGCCACCCAACCCACATTTCGACGAAGTTCAAGGGAAACAATAGAGTTGGATACCATACCATCTCCAATCAACACCAACGCCCGCCTCTGGACACGGTCAAACAACTCCAAGGAGTTATGCGAGTTATATTCCATCTTGGGCCTGATGTGCGTAGTGTAGATTTTAAGAAGATCAAAGGAAGTAAAACATATTTCTTACACCTTACAACTCATGTCGTTAATCACAAACCTTGTGTTGAATGTTCGACATACTTGCAATGCTATTCAGTATGCAAAAGCTGTAGCAAAAAAGCAGCCACTAGATTAGCCACCCTATACCTCCTTTTGTGCTGTATCGCAACATAATGAATATTGGGTTTCCCCTTCCCCTTAGTCACTGTAGTTAATTTTAATTAGTTAATGGTTTTAAACAAAGCAAAACAATTTTGTTTCGTTTTTATAAATTCCGAAAATTTTCCATTGAGCAGAAAATATTTTTTATTTAACTACTTTAAATATAATTACCCATATCCCTGAATTGTGTAGAGCGTATACTTGTTTCGAATGAATTAAAATTATGTATACGCAACAGTGAACAAAGGCCATAGTTGAACAAAAATGAGGGCATCAAGTGGTACAGTAAAAAATATTGTATAATTTGCTCACTTAAATTTAATCAACATTGGTTCCGAAAGTGGTTATCAATTTCGTGCTCTACCCTCCCCCCCCCATAACTTTCAAATGGGCCCCACATCGACATGGTCGGTACATATACTCGATTTAGGGTTGTGTTGGGGAGTGGGGTGGTCCCCCAAACACTTGAGTCCCATATTTCCGGTAGGCAAACATGTCTGGCTTGCGGGAGTTTTGGGGAATGGAGCGGCCATTCAGTGACTTGGCCCTGAATTATATATATATTAGATTCATGCTCTACTCTAAAATACCTCTTATTTGAGCCTCATATTGTAATGGTCAGAAAATACGTCATATTAGAGTGGTATTATGGGGGTGGCCCAATAAACACTTTTTCCAGAATATTGATATAAGATTCGTGCTTTACTGCCAACGACCTTCCATTTAAGCCCCATATTGTTATGGTCGTAAATTTGTGCTCCTTAGGGGGGTTTTTTTTGGGAGGGGCGACCTCCCAAGCACTTGGTCCCACATTTGGATATCAGTTTCGTATTCTACACTCAAATACCTTTAATTTTATTTAATTTAATTTGAGCCCCATATTGACATGATCAGCGAATAAGCTCTGTTTGGGGGTGTTTTGGACAAGGAGTGGACCCTTAGAAACTTGGCCCCACATTTGGATATCAGATTGGTATTCTACACTTAAATACTTTTTATCTAAGCGCCATATTGCCATGGTTAGTAAATAAGTCCTGTTTGGGGGGAGTTTTGGGGAAGAGTGGAGCCCCAGAAACTAGGTCCCACATTTGGATATTAGATTCGTATTCTACTCGCAAATACCTTTCATTTGAGTCCCATATTGCCATAGTCGGTAAATATGTCCGATTTAGGGGTGTTTTGGGGGTTGGGGTGGTCTCCCAAATTCTTGGCCCGACAATTGTATATGAGATCCGTATTCTACTCGCAAATACCTTTCATTTGAGTCCCATATTGTCGTGATTGGTCTACAAATATATTTGGTGGGTTTTGGGTGGGACGGCCCCCCTAGGTACCCCATCCGAAATTGGGATACCAAATTTTTGGTTAAGGTTACTAAAAGAGAGCACACAAAATTACGCTTTAATCGCACTACCTATCTGGCGTTTCTGAAAATTAGGGTAAGGGGAAGGGACCTCCCCCCTTCAGATATCAAAAAATTTAGTACCCTATTTTCACCACGGGATCATTACCATCTGTGAAAATTACAAGAAAATCGGTTCAGCTGTTTTTGAGTCTATAAGGAACACACAAACCAAAACAAATTGATTTATATATATCAGATATGGGGTCTTACACCAATATTTCGATGTGTTACAAACGGAATGGCGATAGTATACCCCCATTCTATGGTGGAGGGTATAAAAAAAGTGTTTAGTTCGGCCGGCTCTAATTTTATATACACTCCACAATGGACAGCATTTGACACGTTCTTTTAATTACATCTTAAAATAAGGGGATAGGTTTATGTAGGTAGGCTATGCAGGTCGATTTAACAAAATACCCCCGTCAATATTTCAGCCAAAAAGAAAAATAGATCCCCCCACTAGAGGCTCAAGAAGTCATATTATCATCATATATTGGAGAAATATCTGGCGTTGAGCTGGTGTAGAGCATTCTTAGCATGAATGTTGAAAGTCGTAACAAAACACCTCCTGCAAAATTACAGTCAAATCGGATGAAAATGTTCGCCCTCTAGGAGTTCAAATCGCACGAGATTGGCTTATGTGGGAGCTATAGCAGTTTATGGACCCATTTGGGCCGTGCTTGATCCGATTGTTGAAAGTCATGTGAAAACACAATGTGCAAAAAATTGGCCATATCGGCTATGATTATTTACTCTAGGCGCTCCAGAAGTCAAACCAGGAGATTGGCTTATATGGCAGCCATAACAAAACATGAACCATTTTGGCCATTTTCAATTCTAATTGACCTTCAACAAAAATAAGTGTTTGTGTAAAATTGGGTTCTATCGATAGACGGACGGCCGAAAGGACATGGCTTAATCTCAGACTCAGAATGTCAGAATTTTGTAAGGTCCCAGATAACACAGTGACGTTAGTTAGTATACACCCATCCTACGGTGTAAGGTATAAAAATTAAAATTTATTACATTATTGCGTATACTTCATATTAATTAATTATTATTACTTATACGCAACCTTAATATTAGCTCTAAACTGTCTCAGGCTTAAATGGTATCTTCTTTTTCTAATTTATGACCTATTTGGTTCACTTGCTTTGAAATTTTAGGCAAAATTTGCCAACTAAGAGCATCTATTTTATCCTGTTATTTCCCATGTTAGCAATAAATTTGTTTAATTTCTTGCCCCCCTCCAAATGTTTCAAACATACCAAGATATAAAATATGAACCAACATTTTATCACAACTTGCTGTGGCATGGGATAAATAATTCCATTTGATCAACAATTGATAAAGGGGGAGAGCAGAGAACTTTGAGGCCTGCCTACATATCAAACAATCACATTTAGCATTCGCAGCATCACTGTCAGCGTTTTTTTTGTTTTTTTGGTATTTTTGGGAATAAACTCACATGCATGCTCATAGTCATAGAGGGCGTTAATTTGGTTCTAATAAGTCAAAAACACATACAGCTCATTTATAAACAAAATGAGCTTCATTTATTTTCAGCCATTTTCTATGGTTAGGCGCTTAGTCAGCAGCCCCAACGAAATGAGGCTCGTGGCTGTATGGAATTCCCACACTATTGCCACATTGTTTTTTGGTTAGACCTTTTGGGTTGTCTTTCTTTTTTTTTTGTTCTGAGTGTTTGTTTTGAGAAATATTGTCTCACGTCTCATTTATTTATGGGATTAAGCCCAAAACAGTTACGCGGTCCTCTGAGTAATGGTGCATCATTTAAAATTGCCAACAATTTAACATGCAAAGGTGTTAACCTTTTTAAGGCAAAAAGGGGGTGGTGGTCGAGGCGGTTTGACTTAATTCTGGCCCCAAAAAGGCCAGAATTTAATAGAGATGCCAACGATTTACGGCTATGTTTTTAGCTATATTTTCATGAAGCCAAATTGTCTACTTCTAGTTAAGATAATTGTAAAGAATTAATTGTAAACCATAATAAATTTTCTAGGAGACAGTAATAAATATGAGGCCAAAGGGACACCTTTCTAGATAAGAGCATCAGCAGTAAAACAGGTAATACAGTGGATGCTAGTGATGTGGTATGTAATGAAAGAATGACAACGAGACTAATTATGGAGGAGAAAAAGAGAACCTAATGAAAAGGAATGTGTCACATAGATAATGTCATAGTTGTTAGGAATTGTTGTAGTTTTTCATGTTTGACCAAGAGGTGTGATGAAATAAGCAAAAAAAAAAAAAATTTATATAGAAAATAATTTTTCAGTTGTATACCAGAAGCTGGAAAGGAAAATAATGGATTTAGTATTTTGGTGGTAATGGAGTACTTAAATAAAGTCGTTTCTTCTGAAAATAGCATCTCGAAATATTGATCTACGATCGTTTATAGTCTAGCAAAGTTAATTTGTCTATTGAAATAACTTTGAATGGATTTTGAAAGCCAACTATGTTCAAATGTTCAGCCAAATCGGATAATAATTACGCCCTCTAGAGGCTCGATATGTCAGATCGGTTTATTAACCGAATTGTCTCATCATCCGCATAATGATGCTGGAAGTCAGAATGGAAGAACGCCAAGTTTCAGCCAAATCGGATAAAAATTCAGTTTTTTTTTATGAGGGATATATCAGACCGATTCATGCTTTGCACGGTCGTTAGATATCGTAACAGAAAACTACTTCAGCCTAATTCGATAATAATTGCTTCTTGTAGGGGTTCAATAAGTCAAGTCGAAGATCCACTTTATATGGGAGCTATCCAAATCTGAACCAATATGGCCCATTCGCAATCCTCAACGACCTACATCAATAAGAAGTGTCTGTACAAAACTTCAAACGACTAGCGTTCGACCGCTATCGTGATTTCAACAGACTGATGAACGCACGGAGGGACGGTTGGACATGGCTAGATCGATCAAAGTCCGAACTAAACGCCATGTGCAAAATTTCAGTCAAATCAGGTGACAGTCAAATCAGAACGAACGGTGATGGCAGCTATATCAAAACGTGGACCGATATGGCCCATTTGAAATTCCAACCGGCCTTTACCTTTGGGAAGTATTTGTGCAAAATTTCCAGCGCCTAGCTTTACCCCTTAGCAAGTTAGCGTGCTTATGAAAGACAGACAGACGGACATGATTAAATCGACTTGCCTTATACACCTGCAAGAGAGCCATTGGCAAAAGTTGGGGGTTTAGTCATCCATTCGGTATATACTGCCGTTGTCAGATCTATAATGCTATATGGTGTTGTGGTCTATCGAACTTTTACTCTTACCTGCTTATTATTGTGCACGGATACTTCATGTTTGAAGAAAATCGTTGAGGTGTACAGATGAACCATTTCAATACATATATGGATATTGCCCCCGTTTAAATTGATGTATCGATTTGAAATTATGAGCACGCAAAAGTCCTAATAGGTTCGATTTATAACGTGACAATACAGATATCAAAAGCCTTAGCAATAGTTTCCTAGCAAGGTATAGCTCCCATATAAAACGATGCCCTGATTTGACATTTTTTGAACCTATATGCCAGAATTCTTGATCGATTCGAGTCAAATATCAGTCGTATATATATGTTCAATTTATATTCTGCCAACCTCGCACTAAATACCGGCCGCACCGGTTCTTGAGTCGCTAAAACCGGTTTTCATTTGCCGATTCACTTCAACAGTATATTCTGCACATAAGCAAATTTAAATTGTGTAAGTTTTCATTAAAATACCTGGTCATGGATACTCCACGTACGGCCCAGCTGAACTTGTATCGTTACGACTTGTCTCCAAGTAATTAAAATCAATCATACGCTTCTGGGAACAAATTAAACTTGGGTATCTAAGAGCGTATACTTATTTTTAATTAATTAAATTAGTCATACGCATCAATGTACACTACACATTTTTTTATACCCACAACTGAAGTGGGGGTGGGGTATATTAATTTTGTCGTTACATTTGCAACACATCAGAATATCCATTTTCGACCCTATAAAGTACATATATTTTTGATCGTCGTTAAAATCTAAGACGATCTAGACATGTCCGTCCGTCCGTCGGTTTAAAATCACGATACACTCTTTAAAAATGAAGATATTGAGCTGAAACTTTGCACAGGTCCTTTCTTTGTCCATAGACAAGTTAGGTTGGAAGATGGGCTATATCGGACTATATCGTGATATAGCCCCCATATAGACCGATCAGGACCGATAGGAACTACCTTACACACTCCAGGGTCATTGGAATCTGTGGGTATGCCTCTAGCTACATGTAAGCTAAGTTGTCAGGACCAGGCCCGAAGGGCAACGAAAGACAGATGGTCACAAAGAGAGGGCTGTGAGCATTCCAAAACTATGTGGCCTCATCTAGACTTGAAGAGGTCTACTGCATTGCTGTCATTGGCTAGAACAGACATCTCAATCATTGCGTCCGTCATGACAGGTCACTGTTTAGTCGGAAAACATGCGGACAGACTGAAGGTTGCCAGCAACTACTTTTGCAGAAGCTGTAGGGACATTGAGGAAGAAGAGACTATAGAAGACCTTCTGTGTGTCCTGCACTAGCAGTTAGAAGAAGTTCCACTTTAGGTTCTCATTTCTTTTAGAACCTGTCTGATTTAGCGAATGTGAACATTCGCAAGTTAGTGGGCTTTTTGAAGCGATCTGAATAGTTCAACGGTAGGAACTAAAAGGCATCTTCCTTCTTCTGTTCCTGTGGTATCACAATGGACGAAAACGTCTAAGTGAGTCTGATGACAGACTGCCACTTAAACCTAACCTAATTGCCTCATATACCCTCGCCCTGGTAGTAGCAGAGTCATACGTACCAGGGTAAAAAGCTTTTACTTGGGTACCATAGAGCGTATAATTATTTTTAATTAATTAAAAATATTTATACGCGTTAGTGTTCAAACATTAAAAACTTATTGTGGTGATTATGTTGATTTCTGCCTTATATACCCTCAAATTCTGTTCTTAAAATCAGTTAATATAGCAAGAATATTATGAATATAACAAGAATATTATGAATTATACTTAGCACGGTAGTTGGAAATCATAACGAAGCACTCCAGGGGTCAAGAAGTTAAATCAGGATATCGGTTATTGTGGGACCTATATCCAAATTTAAACAGATATGGTCCATTTGCAATCCCTAATGGCTTACATCACTGAGAAATATCTGTGCAAAATTTCAAGCTGATATCGTCATTCGTTCGAGAGCTATTGGGATTTAGACAAACGGCCTGACATGGCTAGATTGACTTAGAATGTCGAGACGATGAAGAATATATACCCAGGTCCCAGACCAAACAGAATGCCTAGATTAGTTTACCACCATCCTATGGCGGTGGAAAATTGTCAATGAAATTTAGCTTTCCGTGAATTTTTTACAAATTTTACCCATGAACATTCAACTAAGGAACAGGGGCAAACTTCTCACATATCAATGAGTGCAGTCCGATTCAAGTTTTAGCTCAATGATAAGGGCCTCCTTTCTATAGCCGAGTCCGAACGGCGTGCCACAGTGCGACACCTCTTTGGAGAGAAGTTTTACATGGAATAGTACCTCACAAATGTTTCCAGCTTTTGTAGGGGAAAACCACCGCTGAACCTTTTTTTCTGATGGTCTCACTAGGATTCGAACCCAGACGTTCAGCGTCATAGGCGGACATGCTAACCTCAGCGCTACGGTGGCCTCTCGGTGAATTTTTTGCTTTCCAAATTTTGCCAAAAATCGACTTCAAATCGTCACGTCTGGCAGCCCTGCAACCCACCCACATCAACAAGAAGCATTGTGTGAAATATGCAGCTGATAGCTTTTGTCGTTCAAAAGATGGCATGCAGTGGAAAAGATCAACAGGCAGCGCCAGGTCTTCTTTTGGGGCCAAATATTTACCTTACAGGGTTACCTAAGAGGTTTTACAGGGAGATTGACAAAGTTTATTTACCCCCAATCCAATGCTGTAAAGAGAAAAATTTTCTCTCATTCGCTTAGGTTCCACTGTGGCCATAAAACACATTGTCACAAAATTTGTGTGTAACCCTGCCTGCCTTTGGTTATACAGCATCGCAACCTCATCCGGTTTGTTTTTAAGGCTGTTGAACACCGTTGCCTGCTGCATGGTAATGTTATTAAGGAAACTCGGTTAATATATTGAACCACAAAATAGACATGATGAGGTGCACATAACACACTCACACACGCGCACATTATCCCCTTACATATCTTCTGTTGGCATCCGGTCTTTGTATGATGGCCTCATGCTGCTTTTGTTATTCAACTCTACCCTGCAATTCCCTTAGTTTCTAAGACAGTCTTTTTCAATTTGGTGTATGTTTAGGTTGCGTGTTCTCCATGACATTGTGTATGCAGGGGAGTGTGCATGTGTGTGTGTGTGTGTGTGTGCGTGGTCCCTTGCAGACACATCATTCGAGGAGGCGTTATGTGTTAGGGTTTTTCCACGTTTAAGTGCTCGTAAACACAAAACCGTAATGCATAGAACAGAGAGGGAGATCGAGGTAGTGATGGTTGTACGTAAGCACAGCACGGGAAGGGGAAAGCGAAAAAGGAAAAATTACAACACGCTTATGGCACCACCAACACAAACACCTTCTTGGAAAGGAAACAGCCAACAACTTCCGCCAACAGAAACAAAAACCAAAGCTTACCAAAAGCAAAACTGAGAAATGAAAAAGAATATCTTGGGTTTTGGGATGCAAAATACTGCTGTCGCAATGGTTTGTCTCAGCCAAAGGCAAAGTATGGCGGTCATGTCAGCATGGGCCTGCTGCCAATGCATGTAGCAACACGTTGATTGAGTTCCAATGGAGGCGCGCCTATATGGCGTATGGGGGTCTAAGTTTTACAAGTGTGTGTGTGGGGGGGGGGGGGGGGGGGGACAAAACCATTATTTAGATAACTTTGCCATTTTGGGGTTTTATCATTAAAAGTTACCGCATACGTTTAACGCAAGGAGGCTCACTGTCAGGGATGTGTTTAAACACATTAAAATACTCTCACACCACCAGCATTCATCCACTGTCATCACGCCATAGTCCTCTTGCAACGGTTAGAATCCTGTCAAACGAGAGGTATTAGAATTTTAATACCTTTTTCAAGGTAATGTTGTAGGCTGTAATATACCACACAGCCCGCCAAAAAAAACGCATGAACACCTTGTTAAGTTTGTAGCGAAACTGTATTCTGCACCATCATTACAATCCGCTTTTGGCTAACATAGAGTGGTTCAGGTAAAGTGAAGTAAAAAAAAATCTAACAAATCAATATGGGCCGCTGGTGATAAAAAGGATATTGAAATGTATTTTAAAAATAAGAAAAAATATTCAAATTGAAGGTCCTTAAGGACCTCAAAATGATACCCATGGACCTTAGAGGATGCATAGTTCATTTTGGGCTGCTGGTGACAAAAAAGGGTATTGAAATATATTTAAAAAAAAATAAAAATTATTCAAATTGAAGGTCCTTAAGGAGCTTAAGGACCTTAAAATGACACGTGTGGACCTTAGAGGATGCATAGTTTAGAGTGAATGTGATTTCCTCATAAGTAAAACCCTTCCTTCGTAGCTATTTTGATTTTTGAAGTTCAAAAAGAACTCAAGAAAGATGGCAATACCAAAAATACCAACCAATTTTTTTATTTTTTTACTTAAAGGGGGAGGATTAAGTGTGAGGTAGCCACTGCGGCTATGAGACTTAAGGTGATGGGAGAATGGATTGAGGATGGGAGCTCATACCATCGCCGTATAATCGAGGTGACGATAGGAAACCTGGAAGGAAGGGAAAAGGTTTCCGATCGGATACCTTGAAGTCGAGTGCGAGGCACTGCTGACATCGGCACATTCTTGGACTGACGGAATCCTAGTATTGCCATCTGGAAGATCATGTTACACGGATGGATCAAAGCTAGAGGACAGAGTGGGCCTGGGGGTCTACATTGAGAACTCAGGGACTGAAATCTGTTTTAGACTGCCTGGCCATAATACGATCCTGCAGGCGGAGACCGGGGCGATAACGGAATGCGTGAAGTGCTGTGGTGCTAACGCAAGGAAGTCGAGTGTGAACATCTTGGCCGACAATAAAATTGCCATAAGGGCAATAACAACTCTGACGGTAAGGTCACGAACAGTCTTGGAGTGTTAGAATAAGATTATCACCTTCTCTGAGGATGGCACAATCCGCATCGTTTGGGAGCTTGGCCTTAGCGGAGTAACTGGGAATGAGAAACCAGACGATTTGGCATTGAAGGCCAGAGAACTGCCCTCAATAAACATGATTAACCCGAAGTCTTTCGAGTCGACGCAGTCCGATTTAAGGGCATGGGCGACAAACACCCATGAAACAATGAGGAACAGCGAAAAATCGGTAGGACGGCGAAAATCCTATGGGGTGACCCGCATCGTAAGAGTACGAGGCTATTACTGAAAGGAAGTAAGAAGGAGGTCAGTATAGCTTTCGGTGTCATTACACATCAGACTACGAGCTCACTTATGCAAAATCGGTGCGGCAAGTGATAGCATGTTTAGGGCATGTGGGGAAGATGATGAGACATTGGAGCATTTCCTTTGTGATTGTCCGGCTTGCGCGTCTAACAGATACCGGCACTTAGGTGGAGACACCGTAGCGCAGGCAACATTTGTGAGGTACTATGCCATGTAAAACTTCTCTCAAAAGAGGTGTCGCACTGCGGCAAGCCGTTCGGACTTGGCTATAAAAAGGAGGCCCCTTATCATTGAGGTTAAACTTGAATCGGACTGCACTCATTGATATGTTAGAAGTTTGCCCCTGTTCCTTAGTGGAATATTCATGGGCAAAATTTGCAATTTGTAGGTGGAGACACAATACCAAACATGAACCAATTAAGGGGAATGGTATGGATTTTCGTCGTCCTATCGATCGTTTCGCTGTTCCTAATCGTTCCGACTGTGCTGATAATTCTAAGTTTCATTGTTTGATTAGCAAGCTAAGCCATAGTTTGCACATTCCGTCTTGTCTCCTTTCTTGTGTATGCTAAAGGCTCCAATCATCGGCTTAGGTGTAGGTCCATAGTGGCATGGGGCGGATTAATATATGCACCCTCTTTTCAACCTAACCTGACCTATTTTCAACCTAACCTGACCTGTATCAGCGGTTAGTAGATCCGCCTTAACGCCTAGCGGCGAAAAATGCTTGCGAAATTTTTTTATTTTTTTAACAACGCTTTTTAAATTTGCAATGCCTCACTCTAATATCTTTGAACATCTGTGGTTTTTACCTAGTTATCAAATTTCAGATCTCATCTTGTTGGCAGTAGAGCAGAAAAAAAGTATTTTAATTGAATTCGGTTTTCCCCATTTTCTGATCCTGGTGGTTGCTTTACACATTGGCAAGTTATCGCTTGTTGCTGCATAAAAATGTGTGTGTGAATGTGTGTGGTCACATCGTGTTTTTTTTTTTGTATTCTTTTTAATAAAGTGTCGATGCGACACTTAATAATAAAACAATTTGTATGCGAAACAAAGTACCTTACTACTCATGTGGCCAACATCATACACCAGGGTATTGTGCCGTGGCAGCAATTTAATCACAAAATGACAAATGGTTTTCGTTTATTTGTTCATACAAAATGGCAACGGCAACGGCATCGACATCGGCATTGGCACTGACATCGGATGGTGCCTGCGTTCAAGCGAATGACACATAGATGTTATTTCGTATATAGCATTACTTTGATGGCAGGCAAACATCAAATACCTGGTGTTCTTTGGGCTAAACAGCCAACTCACCCACACTTTTGCCTGCCGACAGACAGGTGTGAGCTGTTTTAAGGGGGGCATATTGGTTTTCATTGATTTTCTCTTGTTAGCTTCTTCGACAACAAGTTTGAAAACACTTTGGCATTTAAATGTCATTTGTCAAAAACGCTTTTTTCCCATCTCCCATTGTTTTCTTGACATCTATAAATCACACAAGTACTCAAGTGGGAGCAGGCCCAAAACCAATTCAATTTATTGAGGTTGCGTCAAAGATCTTGCACAATGATGCCTAAGTGGGCTGCATTTAATCTTAAAAGCTTTTGGTTCAACAAATAAAGGGATAGAGATAAGTTGGCAAAGATGAGTGGGAACTAAACATTTAACAATTCTGACAAATTATATACATATGGTATATCAATGAGCAATATCCTGTTTACTTTTTAAATTTATTTTTAAGACATAAAGTGAGTGTCTTTTTTGGTACTTAGGCCATATGTGTATAAGAAAATTAAAAAAAAATAAAATAAACTTTTTCATATTTGAAAAATGTTTTGCAGGGGAAAAAATAGAAGTTTAGGTAGGGAATATACGTTTTCTGTAAAAAAAATGGTTAAAATTCTATGTTGGGCTAATGGGACAATTGTTCTCTCATAGCCAATCAAAGTGAGTAAAGTAATAAATAAGTCAACCTATGCGTATACGTGTTAATAATTAATAAGTAATACGTATACGACACCATGTACCACCCAAACACCAGCAAAAATACAAAGCCTTCTAAAACATTAAACTATATTCAATTAATATGTTTAAAAGGGAAAAAAACTTATGATGTTATGAAAAATAACAAAAAATTTAAAGCCAAACACTATGATGGTCAATGGAGAGTTTTGTGTAAATGAGTCAATTAAATCACTACTGTAGCGACAAATTTTGGTAATTTTTAGTTAACTTTTTTTTTGGAAATGCAATTTTTTTTTTGCCTTTGAAAATAGGGAGAGAGTTGTGCCCTCTAAATGATATCACTCCTAGTCTTTTGTGTCCCGTTATAATACCGAAAGCTATACTGAACACCTTCATACTGCCTTTCTGTAATTCTCCTGGTACGGATTTCACCATAGGATTTTCGTCGTCCTACCGATCGTTTCGCTGTTCCTAATCGTTCCGACTGTGAAGCTAATTCTAAGTTTCATTTTTGGATTAGCAAGCTAAGCCATAGTTTGCACATTGCGTCTTGTGTCCTTTCTTGTGTATGCCGAGGTTCCAATCATAGGGTATGCATATGCACGCCAGCACGTATACTGAACCTTCTCTACAGAGAGTGCAGACATTCCAGGTGCACATTCGCAAATCATGGTGCTTTTTTCGTGTGCGTGGGTCGTCAACGTTAGGGGGTCCGTTTTTACTATTAGTTTGTTTGTCAGAGTGATTCCTTTAGTTTTCCGGGGCGGGTTACTGGCCCGTACCGTATGGGTTTTGAGGGATCACACAAGTATCCATCTTTGTCGCGAGCGGCTTGCTCCAAGATTCGACATGGGAACAGACGCTGATGTTGGTCATTGGTTATTTAAAGGCGCCCATAATTTGCTTTGTCATCTCGAGTATCATTGGCATTAAGTATTGAATTAAGAGCTAGTTCCCAGGTTCAAACCCTGGCGAGACCATCAAAAAAATTGCAGCAATGGGTTTCCCCTCCTTAAGATGGCAACATTTGTGAGGTACTATGCCACATAAAAACTTCTCTCCAAAGAGGTGTCGCACTGAAACGTTCGTCCTCGGCTATAAAAAGGAGGCCCCTTATAGGTGTCGCACTCTCCACATAGGTGTCACACAGCGGCACACCGTTCGGACTCGGCTACAAAAAAGAGGCAGCTTATCATTGCACTTAAACTTGAATCGCACTGCACTCATTGATATGTGAGAAATTTTCCCCTGTTCCTTGGTGAAATGTTCATGGGCAAAATTTGGATTTTTGGCAAACATAATGACGAAATTAGTGTACCCAAACAACGGTGATGGGTTTTGAATATCAGATCAGATTAGGTTGTTATTGTTGTTGTTGCAATGTGTTGTACACTGGTAATAGGTGGCTGCATTCAAGTCAAACGGACTCACCATCAAATGTCTAAAACCATTGCGATACCGTAGTTAACGACACATAAAAAACTCTGATATTTATCTAATTTTTCCTTTTTTTTGCCACCATTTTTTCTTCTTATGTTTCCTTTAAATTCGGACTTTTGTTTACCTCAACTAATGTCAGTAGTAGTCGAAACATTTTCAATTCCTTGCAAATGTCAATTTTGTTACATTACTTTTAGTGCCTTACAAAGAAACTCTTTAAGTAGACTTACACATGCACCACCACTATATGATCAAGTCAATAAGTTTAAGAGGGAAAACAGATAACATTCAGCAGCCATGGTAGCTTTGGGTTATCACGACATATTGTCTCCTTGCCAAGTAGTTAAGATAAAGATAAGAAAGAAAAAAATGGCCCTGAATGGCATTCAGGAGGAGTAAGGCCTCGGAGTGAGTCATAATTCAAGTATGTTGCCATCCAAATTACAATAGAAGCCATTAACATTAAGTTAAAACAGTTGTTGTTGTTGCTGCTGTTGTTGTTGTATTATAGTGTTGATGGTTTTTCTGTTGTGTTTTGTTACTCCCTGCAATGCCACTCATATTTCACAGTGTTTAACTAAAAGTGATAAAAGAATGTATGGAAACTAGGGACAGGGGAAAGAGAGCGAGAGGGGGGAGAGGGAGACGGCAGGAATAAGTAGAAGGTGGTAGGTACATAACTGTAAAAGCATATGAACGACAGCAATTATTAATGTAGAAAGCAAACAAAAACGTCTGTTGCTCTCTTGCTTAATGCAAACGACAAACCCACGCACATTCTCATGCAGCCAACAACACTACGAGTACTGGCACTCACTTTTACTCTTGGGCTTACCCATAGTTTGAGCATGATATTAAAATAACATAATTCTTATCATTTGTTGCCGCTGTCATAGCCGTTAACATTGAAGCTGCTCTTGCTGTTGTTCTTGTTGTCGTTGCTTTCTCAATGGCATAAGAGAGTATTGAAAGGAAAGACACTGTGGCTGTTGTTGTAACGGGGAAAGAGTGCTGCGACCATTATGCTTATTTAGCCTTGTGTTGGTAGGTTTTTTTGTTCGTTGGCCTCTCTCTCTCTCTTTCTCTCAAGGCATCGGCATGCGATGAATAACATCAAAGAGTAGAGGTTTTTTCTTCATCGTCATAGTCGTTGTTTTTGTCGTGCTTTTATTTTTCGTTTTTTTTTTTTTGTTGTTTTACATGCTGACAGTTTAACTTTGAACTGAGCGGCTCGGGCAGCAAGTGTTGAATTGTGAAAGGATGGATAATAGATGGATGGATAGTTGTTTCGTTTGGCTTTATTGTGTGGATAACTGCAGTTAAGATACACACTATAGTGAATTCTCTTGATGGTTGAGAGTGGGTGGTTGGCTTTTGCTCAAAGAGGCTGAGTGTAGTTAGTGATCCTAGGTAATGTAACCCTTGGCGGAAGTGTTGAGCAAATTTAAGCGTACCCCTTGATGATAATGGCAATGATGAAAAGGAGAAAAACGTAAATGAAATGCCCATTTTTAAGCAAGGAATACCCCAAATGATGAAATTTTCTTTATATCTTTTCCTTAAGGAAACTGTTGAACGTTTTCTGTTATCTTTGGTGCTAAAAGTGATTTTTACCATGCTAGCAGCCATAAAGCGGGAAAGCAATTTAAGGAAAATATATTGTTATCTATAGCTGGAGAAGAGTAATAAATATAATAGTTGCCATAAAATTTTGTAAAAAATGCTAAGGGGTTTGCCAACAATAGAATAGCAAGCTTTTAAACAAATTAAATGAAGCCTGGGTAGCAGTTTATAAGTATTGTATATAACAAGTAAAACGGCGTTAAGTTTGGACAGACCGTACTTTGGTTACCCACCACCTTGGATATATGTGCAGACCACGTTTCGTCATAATTCGGTGAGCAATGCCTAATTTATGCCCCCCATAGCAGCTATATCGAAATATGGTCCGATTTGGACTAAATTTGGCACGGAAATTGAGTGGTTTACTAAGTAGAAGTTATTGTTTAATTTTGTAGAACAAAATATTGGTCTTTTTGGTAACTATATCCATTTACAGACCGATCTAAACCATATACGACAGTGATGTCGAAAAGCCTAACATAAGTCACTGTGTCATATTTCAGCGAAATCAGATTACAAAAGCAAATTTTATGGGGCCAAGACTTGCCATCGAGAGATTGGTCTATATGGCAGCTATATCCAAATCTGATCCGATCTGGGCCAAATTGCAGGGTGATATCGAAGGGCCTAACACAACTCACAGTTACAAATTTCGGCGACATCGAACAATAAATGCGCCTTTGAGGCGCCCACAACTTTAAATCGAAAGATCGGTCTATGTGGCACCTATATTTGGGCCAAATTAAAGAAGGATGTCGGAGGCCCTAACACAACCCACTGTTACAAATTTCAGCGACATCGGCCAATAAATGCGCCTTTTATGGGCCCAAGACCTTAAATCGAAAGATCGGTCTATATGGCAGCTATATCCAAATCTGAACCGATCTGGGCCAAATTGCAGGGTGATGTCGAGTGGCCTAACACAACTTACTGACCCAAATTTCGGTGAAATCGTATAATAAATGTGGTTTTTATGGGCCTAAGACCCTAAATCGGCGAATCGGTCTACATGGCAGCTATTTCCAAATATGGACCGATCTGGGTTAAATTGAAGAAGGATGTCGAAGGGCCGAACACAACTCACTGCCCCGAATTTTGTCAAAATCGGAAAATAAATGCGCTTTTTATGTGTCCAAGACCTTCAATCGGAGGATCGGTCTATATGGCAGCTAAATCTATATGTGGACCGATTTGAGCCAAATTGCAGACAGATGTCGAGAGGCCTAACACAACTCACTGTCCCAAATTTCAGCAAAATCGGATAATAAATGTGGCTTTAATGGGCCTTGGACCCCAAATCGGCGGATCGGTCTATATGGGGGCTATTTCAAGATATAGTCCGTTATAGTCCATCTTTGAACATAACCTGGACAAAAAAGGAATCTGTGCAAAATTTTAGCTCAATATCTTTATTTTTAAAGACTGTAGCGTGATTTCAACAGAAAAACGGACAGACGGACGGACATGGCTAGATCGTCTTAGATTTTTACGACTTTAAAGGGTTGGAAATGGATATTTCGATGTGTTGCAAACCGAATGACAAAATCAATATACTCCCATCCTTCGGTGGGGGGTATAAAAAATTTTTCTAAATAGGTGTTCAAATTTAGTGAGGGTTTTTGTGATTCAAAGATAAGCGTAGGCATGCTTAGAAAGCAGACAATATAAATAAGAGTCCACAGCAGAAACATTTCAAAGGAAGGTTGATTGAAATTATATCATGGAACATTTTCTACACCTAAGACAAAAACAACCATACAGGCATATGGATGTATAAGCCAACCAAAGCATAAAATTGGTACTCTACTTCCACTACAAGACACGTTATGCCTTAGTAGTGGCTTATTAGGTGTCGGGCTTTTCTGTTGGCGCTACTTTGGTTTTGTTTATACACCTTTGTATGGCTAACGTATGACAAAAAGTTCAAAGAAAGAATAAATTTTAACATGAAAAAAAAATTTGTTTCAAGTTTTTTTAGTTAACCCCTAAGAAGACTTGGAATTTTATTTAAATGGTTGTTTCACTTAAGCCAAAGAATTTCCTTCTTTCAAGTTTTTATGTATTCCGCATTAAGGAAATAATCCATTTTCTGGCTACTGTACATTGTAGTCTTGCCGCAATGCCTTAACTCTGTTGCCGCATTTAAATTGTCATACTTTCTTTGCTATTTTGCATATTTCATAAACATTTTAGCTGGGGTTTACTCTGCCATTCTGGCTGTAATGTTAATCCATTCAAGTTTTAGAGTACTTTATGAAAATATCACTAACACCAGTATACCAACACCATACCGTCGTCAGCAACACTAGCACAACACTTGCATCCCAACTACCATACTCTGGTTGGCATTGACGTAGAACTTAGAATGAATGACAATGGCAGCAGCAAGCAATGATGGCTGGCTGGCTGGTTGACTGGTGTCCTCCTTGGCCCTAGCAGGAATTTTTGATCCAAACAAGATGGGTAATTCATTTGCATAAAACTTACATTTTCACTTTAAGTGCTGAGTTATTTTTAACAAAGCGCTAAAATGGAACTTTTTCTCTTTTGCTGTTTGGGTCTTGCTTTTTTGTGATATATTTTAATGCTACATTTAATTAATTCCGGCAATTGCACTTAATATGTGCAATTTGTTGCTAACCTTTCTTTAATGCCAACATTAAATACAGAAGCTACAAAATAAGCAACAACAACATCATAGAACATACACACACATACTTGTGTATATGATAAATATGTAATAATAAAGTATTACACACATCTTAGCACACCTCACTGTCATACAACAACCCCCTCCCCCCAGACATAAACTACCACTTCGACACATTCACACACGAACCTAACATAAAAAAACATTAAGCCTTGTTGGGCGGCATGGTTAGAGGCAGTGTATGAGAACAGCATAAAGGAAGTATAAAGAATGTATGAGAGAGAGAGAGAGAGAGTAAGGAAAAAAAACGTCCTAATCCCAGCAGCATATGATGGTCTTAAGTTATACTTCAGTCAACATGAAATACGGGTTACATGAAAATCCCCAGATTATGTTACTGACTTACGAAAATTATATCAAACACACACACACACATAGCCATACACATTCGTAGTCGCATTCACATCTCCATGCTAACTGAGTAGTAGGAAACAAGATAAATAGACCTTCAACAGTCTCACAACTTTTTTGTATTCTCCCACCACACTTTCCGTTTTATGGCGCCATAATCATACACACGTCTCTTCCGCTCTCTCCCTCTCTCTCTCTCTCTCTCTGGCTCTTTTTCACTTGCCTTCTCCTAAACTCTATTACATTCACAAGGACTGCAGGCACTGTAACTATTTGTATTCAATCGTTTTCATTTTGCTCCAACGAACAAAGAGTCTCAGTAACAAAAGTACACCAGGCAAAGATTAAATGACAAGATGCAAAGGGTTTGGGGGGAGGGGCAGAGGGCGTATTTGAGGACAGCAAGGCATTAGGAGGCTTGAGAATGGGATATAAAATAGTTAAAAATGAGGCAAATAGTTTATGAACAATACAACAGACAATTCTAAACGAATAATTGTTAAAACATCATTTTTGGGAGCGTAAAAGGGAAAACAAAAAAATATGGGGACTTCGAGATTTAGTAGAAAAGGCTTGCCAGCAGTTAAAAAAAAAATTTGAAAATGAAAAAAATGGAATTACAATAAAAAACAGGGGAATGTGGGAAAAAAATAAACATGGAAAGGGCTTTGAGGTAAATAAAAGGGTTGTCATCATTGTTGGGTTGTCATCCTATACAGCAACACGTATTTAAAAAACTTGTAAGGAAGGACAAAAGTCAGGCGGTGCCGATTGTTTAATACCCTATAAGTACAATGTGGGCACTATATCAAATTCTAAACCAATTTTGATGGACCTCTGCGAATGTTTTCAGATGGGTTATTAAACTATCCGGATCAAATTTCGAGCAAATATATTCAAACTGTAATAACTAGGCTTGACAACTGACAACATTACTGCAAATTACCCAAAATCTGAGATAGATGGGAGCTATATCTAAATCTGAACCGATTTCCTCGAATATAACCAGTTATGTCGAGTGTGAAGAGAAAATTCTTCTCACTAAAATTCGTGAGAATCGGTTTACAAATGATCATTTTATTGCATTATTACCGAAAATCGGACGAACATATATATGGGAGCTATATCCAAATCTGAACCGATTTTTTCCAATTTCAATAGGTGAAATCGGTTCATAAAATAGCTGTCATATAAACCGATCTGGGGGGTTATGACTTCTTGAGCCTTTAGAGGGTTTAAATCCTTTCCGATTTGGATGAAATTTTGAACGACGTGTTTCGTTATGGCTTCCAACAACTGTGCTAACTATGACTCAAATCGGTCTATAACCTGATATAGCTGTCATATAAACCGATCTCGGGTCTTGACTTCTTGAGCATTCACAGTGCGCGATGCTCATCCGATGTGGCTGAAATTTCGCTCGAGCTGTTTTATAAAGATTTTTAACCGCTGTGCTAAGTATGGTCGACATCGGATCATTATATAGCTGTCATATAAATCGATTTGGGGATCTTGACTTCTTGAGCCTCTAGAGGGTGCAATTCCTATCCGATTTGGCTGAAATTTTGCATGACGTGTTTCTTTATGACTTCCAACAACTGTGCTAAATTTGGTTAAAATCGGTCTATAACCTGATAAAGCTGCCATATAAACCGATCTGGGATCTTGACTTCTTGAGCCCCTGGAGACCGCAATTATTATCCGATTTGGCTGAAATTTTGTACAACTTCTTCTTCATGGCTTCTGCCATGACCTCCAACATATGTTTCATATACGGTCGGAATCGGTCTATAGCCTGATACAGATCCCCTATTAACCGATTTCCCTATTTTACTTCTTGATCCCCTAAAGGGCGCAATTCTTATACGATTTGGCTGAAATTTTACACAATGACATCTACTATGGTCTCCATTCATCTACTACATCTACTATGGTCTCCAAAATTCAATTCAATTGGCATAGCAATTCTTTTCATTTATCCTTTGTTTGCCTAAAAAGGAATACTGGGAAAAGAACTCGACAAATGCAATCCATGGTGGAGGGTATACAAGATTCGGCCCGGCCACTGTTTTTCGTTTCAATTTGAATTCGATTCCTTTAAGAATAGAAAGCAAAATGAAAACCTTTTTAAAAAGTTAAGGCAAAATTTGATGTGCCACAAATGCATTGGGCGGGCTTCGGAGATTGCGAATTCGAAGCTGACCAAAGTATAATCATCAGGCCGTTAAGCCCAGAAAAGATTACATGTTTCGAACTACTTAGAAAATTTTTCCAATTTTTCTACTCACTCCCATAAATTGGGGGTATACTAATCTAGCCATTCCGTTGGCAATACCTTGAAATATTGATCTGCGACCCCATAAAGTATATATAACTTGGATCGTCTCGATATTCTCAGTCTATCTAGCCATGTCCGTCCGTCTGTCAAAATCACAATTGCGGTTAAACGCGTAAAGCAAATTGCAAATTTTTCCCATGAACATTCCATTAAGAAACTAGGGGCAAACTTCTCACATATCAGTGAGTGCAGTCCGATTCAAATTTAAGCTTTTAATGAAAAGGGGCCTCATTTTTATAGCCGAGTCCAAACGGCGGGTCGCAGTGCGACACCCCTTTTGAGAAGTTTTTTACATGACTTGTACCTCACAAATGTCGCCAGCATTAGGAGGGGATAACCACCGCTGAAAACTTTATGGTGGTCTCGCCAGGATTCGAACCCAGGCGGACTAGCTAAACTCTGCACTACGGTGGGCTCCAACAGGTAAAGCTAGCCACTTGAAATTGTGCACATATGCTTCTTATTGATGTAGGTAATTGGGGTTTGCAAATGGGTCATATCGGTTGAGATTTGGATATAGCCCCCATATAAACCGAATCCCTGACTCGGCTTCTTGAGGCCTTAGAAACCTTAATCTTCATGATTTTGATTTTAGTAGAAAATTTAAACACAATTGTATTTCCAAAGAAAACTTTCAAGTTTTTTTTGCCTATTATAATTTTATTTTACAATTTCCATTTTTTTTTTCTCCTTGAAGACTAGCTTCATAAACATTTTGTCAAACCATTATCCAGTAAAAAAATTTTTGTCAAATTTTTATTTTTAGCTGAAAATTCTGTTAATATATTTTTCTTAAATTCCCTAGAATTTCGAACTAATTTTCATTTAGTCTTTTTTTAATTTGTCCTATTTCCATTTTTTTTTCATTTAACTTTTCCATCCTGTTTCAGGTGTTTTTTTTATCTCTAAAGGCTGCTACTGTGGGTAATTTTTTCTTTGTCTGTAAAACAATTTGTACTGCCTTCTTAGTAGCAGCACAGCACAATCCTTTTACTTTTTCATTCATAATCTGCCTTTGGCTGCGTAGGCAGTTGTGAAAAAAAATCCCAAACGATATGAAACAAGAGGAAATATAAGCAAAACTCTCTCTCTCTCACACAGAGACACACACACACACACACATATACTCAGATCGTGGAAACATAATCAAAAAGCAAAATTTAGTTTGGCCATCCATTGCGCTACTGAACGAAAGAAAATCTAATATTTTGTTCCCCCCACAAATAAAAGACAAAATAACGTAACAGGATTTCTATACAATTTATGGGATTTATTTGTATTTTAAAATGGCATACTAAGTAAAAAGGGCTTACTTAGGCCTCTGAAGGGGGGAACATTACAACAATGGCTGGGACTTTTTGATTTTCCCCAATGAACAATACAAAGAGATCAATGAATGGGGCTAAGGATTTTGAATGTCGCATTACGAATCAAGGCAAACTTATCATTCCACTCAATTTGAGCGGTTGTTGGTAGAAGCGTTTTTTTTTTGTGTGAGTGGGTTAGCAAGCCTTTATAGAAGATGTCATCTGCTAAACAGTAGCACGTTTGGTACCATTCAATGATTAAGAAGTTGTAATGGACAATGGCTTTCAAAAAAAAAAAAAGGATTTACAGAGCTCTGGGAGAAATTTATAAGGATTTATCATTTGTATACCCATCACCTAAGGGGTTAAGGGCAAATGGGCCGTAATGAGAAAACCGGACAAACTGACAGACAGGGCATCAATTTTTGAAAAAAGAATATACACTGCAAAAAAAAAATATTGTGTACAAGCCAATATCTAAACATTTTTTTATCGCAAAATTATACAAATTTAAGAAAAAATATACACTGAAAAAAAAATCTTAACAAACATCTAAAATAGGATACCAACACTTTGGATACCAACACTTATGAATTTATTCATCTTTTTTTTACCACTCCACTTTCATATCCATAGTTATATCCAAAGTTCAAAAGTTCTTTATGGCAGCTATATCTAAATATAGTTCCATCTAAACCATATTCGGGTCGGACGCCTGGAGGCGCACAGCAACTCACAGACTTTTGGAGCCCGATATGACGTTTTCAGCCTTTAGTAACCTCTACCTTTATGCGATTGGACGAAAATTTGGTATATGAAACACACATACGCCAACTAGTCAATATCATTGTGATCTGGATAAGTCCGGCAGCGATAGGTTTATAAATTATAGCTTCCAAGAAGAATTCAACAATAGACTCAGCCAAATTTACCTCCTTTTGACTTGTTTATTTTGTCTTAACATTCTGTTCAGTCTACTTATTTACTTCTCAAAAATGCCTAAACTCCTTCTAGTTTTGATTATAAACTAGTCCCTGGCATGTTCAAACAATGTAAAAGCCTATGCTAAAGAGTAATTCGCAGCATATTTCATGCAAAGAATTTTGGCCTTTTGATAAAATCTTCTTAAGTTCTTTTGAACTTTGACCACGTTTGCAGACTCTTCCTCTGTGTCCTTCCCCTGCTGGCGTTCATACACTACAATTGGGCCACCACAGAAAAGTAAGTCATTTGAAATGAATTATAATGGGAAAATTATTATTATGACTTGTGTTTCTTTTTTTTTTTTTGTTTTTGTTTTTGGGGAAATGTATTCTTCTTGTTTTTGTTTAACTAGCTCTAATTTAGGGGCGGTGGAAGTAGAAAATTAGTTTGGACCTGGCAGATTGTGATGGGGGGACCTATGGATAATGCTGATGGCAATGATGGTTGCGTAGAACGTTGGCATTTGGAAATGAGTTGGCAATTAAACAGCAATCCAGGCAAATGTCCCAACAATTCGTTATTATGCTCACTTACACTCTAACGCACACACTTGCAAACAGGCAACAGAATAAATTACGTAGCATAATTTTAGGCTCCCGTTTGACTAATGAAGGCGCGCATTTGTTTAACCCGCAGTGCGTTTGAAGGTACACGAACTGATGGTCGGCTGAGGGGGAGGTTCAAAAAGGACAAGAAAAAACAATGGAAGGTAATGTTAGAGACGACCATGGGCAAGAGATGTTCCAAATTTGCTTGTTTGCCATTACATTTGACAGCTGTAATTAGGCTTCAGGATGATGCTGCTTAGACAGACTCAACAACGTGTGTGTGCGTGTGTGTGTGTATATAGAGGGGCCTTAGAGGACGGAAACTCATTTTTCCTGCAAGATAATTAATAATTCGTCAAAAAGAAAAAAAAAAACGAAGCGGCAACAAAAACGCGAGTCGTACAATTCGAAATGTCCATATCTTATTTCAGGGCAAACAAAGGCAATGACGGCTTTGGCCACCCCATGCAGCAGCAAATGACATACAAACTATAGCAAATGAAAAAAACAGAGACAAGTGACAGGGTAGTGAGCTTCCGACTTCCGTACCTTTTTCCGCCCTCTTGCGTTAAGCAAATGTAGCAATATTTTTGCATGGTGTTGGCCAGCAGACAACACACATACGCACCCTGCAATATGGCCTTAGGCATATGCGAGTGTGTCTACAGAACTGTTCGTCCTGGATATCCGTCTGCCTCTCAGCTTGTCCTCCGTTGGCCTTCTCCCCTCGCCCATGCTATGCAGATGTCATTGTAAAACAAATGGTTTTTTAAATTGTTGTTGAGACCTCATCGTTGTGTAAATAAATAAATAAAAGTATTTAGTTTCGTTTGCTATCAGGTCCTAAATAAACACATTTTCTCAAAACTTTGCTCGCACACATACAGAGAGCCAAACGCCCTGAAAGTATATTTTTGTAGCAAAGAAAAATGAAAAATGCACATCTTGTTGCGTTGGCTAGAAGAACATTCTTTGAATATTCAAAGACATGTCTTGTAGAAAACTACACCAACAAAGATCCTTGTCATTTTTATGTTGGATTTGCCACAAACGTTTTCCACCACTTTAGGTGCAGATAGATAAACTGTTGCTTTTCCACTCAGCCCCATAACAGATGAGACTTGGAAGGCACACAGACTGGGGGGGGGGGATGGTGTTGGTTCAAAGGTTTACCAAAGAGAAAAGTATGAAACTAGTTCAAGAAACTTTTCTGCCTTGAACATAGGAGAATAAAGCAACATTGTACTTACCGACAGACAGACAATCTTAAGTAAAACATTTTTGAAAGAAGCCCTATGCCCCCACCCCCGTACAATACAAAAGCAAAAGGAAAAGGATCATGGAAAGTACACAAACACCAAGAGCAAAAGGGGAGAGGGGAGTCCAACTAACTTATGAATGAACCGAAACTCTTGCTTAGAAAAGCAAAAACCTAGGGACAAACTGAATTTGAAAAAAAAACCATCGAAAAGGGAAATGCCAAGGGAAAATCGCACCCACAAACTTATGAATGAAGCCAAACTTCGGCCAGGGCAGAGGTTTCAATGAATATATTTACTCGTATTACCCAAGCACACACCAATGCTGAACTGTCCGTTCGACGCATGGACGAATTGCTGTTTATTTTTTTTAAGCGTGTCCAAAGTTTTTCCTTTGATTTCGTTTTTTCCCCTGCTTCTTGCTGTGTTTTCGATTACACAAACGGCCAGAGGTTGTGGCCATTTTATACCCTTAAATTACTCGCATATAGCCTCTGGCCCTGTTGGGAGTTTGTTTAACACCTGATGTTGCTATCACTTTTCCCATGCCCCACCCCTTCCCCTCGCACCACTGCAGCAAGCGCTGCTCTACAATCATGCCTTCTTGCCACGTTGCCCTGAACTGAATTTGAAAAACTCCCCAGAGAGTTGTGCTTAGAAAATTGCCAGTTATCTTATGCAAAATGTAGATAAAAAAATCAATAGAAAAAATGAAATTATTTATTTATGTGTTGATTAGGATATAGAAGGACTATCAAAGGATATATTGAAAACCAAATGGGTCACCATAAAGTACAAACATTTTACATTTAGATTTTTAAACCAGGTGAAAAAGGTATAATGCAATAAACGTTGACATTCATAGAAATTTACGAAAAAATTTTGGAAATTAAAAAAAAAAATTATGACAGTTTTCTAAATGGAGCTGAATGACCAAGCGAATGTAACACACAAAGCAGAGATTGTTTATAAATGAGTTTTGAAGAAAAGAAATTGGCAATTTGTTTTCAAACAAAGCAGCACACATATCACACCACTGGTGGACGCGTATGTAGAACCATAGAGGGGAACTGAAGTCTATTTGAAGAGATATCGCTCAATGAAAAACAAGCTGAATGACCAAGCGAATGTCAAAAACAAAGGAGAGATAAGTTTTGAAAAAAAGAAATTGCCAATTTTTTCAGACCAAAACACACCACACCACTGGTGGACGCGTATGTAGAACCATAGAGGGGAATTGAAGTATATTTGAGGAGATAGTGCTCAGTGAAAAACAAGCTGAATGATCAAGCGAATGTAACAAACAAAGGAGAGATGAGTTTTGAAGAAAAGTAAACTTTTCAGACCAAAACAGGACACATATCACACCACTGGTGGACGCGTACGTAGAACCATAGAGGGGAATTTGAGTTTATTTGATAAGACATTGCTCAGTGAAAAACAAGCTGAATGTCCAAGCGAATGTAAAACACAAAGCAGAGATTGTTTATAAATGAGTTTTGAAGAAAAGAAATTGCAATTTGTTTCACACAAGCCAGCAGACATATCACACAACTGGTGGACGCGTATGTAGAACCATAGAGGGGAATTGAAGTATATTTGAGGAGATAGTGCTCAGTGAAAAACAAGCTGAATGACCAAGCGAATGTCAAAAACAAAGGAGAGATGAGTTTTGAAGAAAACTAATTGCCAATTTTTTCAGACCAAAACACACCACACCACTGGTGGACGCGTATGTAGAACCATAGAGGAGAATTGGAGTTTATTTGAAGAGACATTGCTCAGTGAAAAACAAGTTTAACAGTTTGTTAGAAGCCAGCGGTTAAGATTTCACTTAGTCTATGTGATCTAATGATCACTATACAAGACACCGATACTACCCGTGCTGTTATATGGTTGCTGGAAGTATGGGTACTTGTGAAAGCAGATGAGGCAGTGCTTGTAGTATTTGAGAGAGTGAAAAACAAGCTGAATGTCCAAGCGAATGTAACAAACAAAGCAGAGATTGTTTATAAATGAGTTTCGAAGAAAAGAAATTGGCAATTTGTTTCACACAAACCAGCAGACATATCATACCACTGGTGGATGCATATGTAGAACCTTAGAGGGGAATTGAAGTCTATTTGATGAGATAGTGCTCAGTGAAAAACAAGCTGAATTACCAAGCGAATGTCAAAAACAAAGAAGAGATGAGTTTTGAAAAAAAGAAATTGCCAATTTTTTCAGACCAAAACAGGACACATACCACACCACTGGTGGACGCGTATGTAGAACCATAGCGGGGAATTGAAGTTTATTTGAAAAGACATTGCTCAGTGAAAAACAAGTTTAACAGTAATGATCATTATACAAGACACCGATACTACCAGTGCTGTTATATGGGTGCTGGAAGTATGGGTACTTGTGAAAGCAGATGAGGCAGTGCTTGGAGTATTTGAGAGAAAGATTCTTCGTAAAATATATGGACCAGTTTGCGATAATGGAGAATATAGGCGACGTCTGAACCACGAGCTGTATGACGACGATAGCATAGTTACACGCCTCAAAATACAATCACTGCGTTGGCTAGATCATGTTGTCAGAATGGATGAAGAAGCTCCAGCAAAGAAGTCTTTTGAAGGCAAACACGGTGGTACATGCAAACCGGAAAGACCAAAAGCCCAATGGAAAGATCAAGTGGTGGTGGGAGACAGTTCGAAACTTGGTGTCAGAGATTTTAGAATGAGCGAATTAGAATTGGCTATGACAGAATATTTGTTCCACTAGCTGAACGTAGAAAAGCGTTCCAAGCGCCTCGATTTTCTGCGATCATTCTTAAATCTCTGACACCAAGTTTAGAGGTGTCTTCCACCAACAGTTGATCTTTCCAACGGGCTTTTGGTCTTCCCGGTTTGCGTGTACCGCCGTTTTTGCCTTCAAAATACTTCTTTGCTGGAGCTTCTTCATCCATTCTGACAACATGACCTAGCCAGTTCAAAGTTCTCATAGTTTTCCGGGGGCGGGTTACTGGCCCAGCGCCCCAACCTAATGGGTTTTGTGGGATTGCACATGTATTCCTCGTTGTGGCGAGCCGCTTACTCCAAGATCCGATGCTCGCATCCAGCCGCCCCTAACCTGGGAACAGACGCTGCTGTTGGTCATTGGTTATTTGAAGGCGCCAATAACTCGCCTTGTCATCTCGAGTATCATTGGCACTCAGTATTTAATAAAGAACCAGTGGCACCTGACTCCTCACTAAGACTCTCCTCTCGAAAGTAAGTAAGTATAGATATACCTATTGCTCGACTTTATAATTGAAGGGTAGGTGTAGGGTATTATATAGTCGGCTCTGTTCGACTGTAGCCTTTCCTTACTTGTTCTTAAATATTTTTATACCCTCCACAGACGGACGGACGGACAGACGGACGGACATGACTAGATCGACATAAAATGTCGCAACGACCAAAAATATATATACCTTATGGGGTCTTAGACGAATATTTCGAGTAGGTACAAACAGAATGACGAAATTAGTATACCCCTCATACAATAATTTCGACATGTCCGTCCGTCTGTCCGTCCGTCTGCCCGTCCGTCTGTCTGTCGAAAGCACGCTAACTTCCGAAGGAGTAAAGCTAGCCGCTTGAAATTTTGCACAAATACTTCTTATTAATGTAGGTCGGTTGGTATTGTAAATGGGCCATATCGGTCCATTGATATAGCTGCCATATAAACCGATCTTGGGTCTTAACTTCTTGAGCCTCTAGAGTGCGCATTTCTTATCCGATTGGAATGAAATTTTGCACGACGTGTTTTGTTATGATATCCAACAACTGTGCCAAGTATGGTTCAAATCGGTTCATAACCTGATATAGCTGTCATATAAACCGATCTTGGGTCTTGACTTCTTGAGCTTCTAGAGGGCGTAATTCATATCCGATTCGGCTGAAATTTTGCAAGACGTGTTTTGCTATGATATCCAACAACTGTGCTAAGTATGGTTCAAATCGGTCCATAACCTGATATAGCTGTCATATAAACCAATCTTGGGTCTTGACTTCTTGAGCCTCTAGAGGGCGCAATTCTTATCCGATTTGAATGAATTTTTGCACGACGTGTTTTGTTATGATATCCAACAACTGTGCCAAGTATGGTTCAAATCGGTCCAAAACCTGATATAGCTGTCATATAGACCGATCTTGGGTCTTGACTTCTTGAGCCTCTAGAGGGCGCAATTCTTATCCGATTTGGCTGAAATTTTGCATGACTTATTTTATTCTTACTTTCAACAACTGTGTCAAATAAGGTTCAAATCGGTTCATAACCTGATATAGCTGCCATATAAACCGATCTGGGATCTTGACTTCTTGAGCCTCTAGAGGTCGCAATTATTATCCGATTTGCCTGGAATTTTGTACGACGGATCCTCTCATGACCATAAACACACGTGTTTATTATGGTCTGAATCAGTCTATAGCCCGATACAGCTCCCATATAAATCGATCTCTCTATTTTACATCTTGTTTTTTTTTCTATTAAATGTCAGTGAAACCTGTTACCCAACCGCTATGGGAATAATTCAAAGAAATCTGAATTTTTTGGTATTTTTTGAAATTTTTTTTCTGTCCTTTGTCTTTTAATAAAGAATACTACTACTACTACCTCAGCTCTCACTACACCCTATTATCTCATAGTGTATGCAAAGCCTTTCATTTCGCACTGGATAAGAGTAAATAATTTATATTTTATTGTGTTTCCCTTGGCCAAACATCCCAAACCGTATAATTATTATTAAACGAAAAATACTAAGTAAAAGAGAGAAAGAGCTTGTACCACTTCTTCGCACAACAAAAGTCTAAATGGTGTGTGGCAGTTTAGTTTTCGTTGCCGTCTTCGTCATATTGTTTCCCCCCCTATTCAAAAAAAAAAAAAAAAAAAAAACAAAAATCCGCAGCTCAGAAAGTGCTTATGAAGCGCACCCCTTCTTAACGCAATTGAAATGCAAGTGTGCGAGGTCATGGCGTATGAAATGAAGCAAATGAAAATGTGGGGCAAGGTGTTAGGGCGACAAGCTGCAGGGGGAAATGTCAAAAAAACAACAACAACAACAAAAATGAGCGATTTGTTTCTTGGCTGCCTTAATTTAAGAAAATAATCATCATATAAACGGATTTTTTTCTTATTTGAATTTTCCCCATTGAAGTTTATTGAAGCAAGTTTTCGCATTTCAATTTCGAGTTGTGACGGGTCTCAGGGTTTTAATTAAAAATTAATTAGTTTTTGTTATTTTAACATTTTACTTTTTAAGGTGAGCTGAGCAGCGAGCAGATGAATGAATGAATAAACCAATGAAAGAGGGCAGCAAATTAAAAAGAAATAAAAGTTTATGGCAAGAAAAGAATTATGTTACAATTCAAGGTAAATTACAAAGTTTTGGGTTGCCGGTTGGAGCAGAAAAAGACGAAACAAAACTTATTTCTGATCTAATACTCCTTGTTTGTCTCTACTCTAGCCTCAGGGTCGGCACAGCCAGCCCAGAGTTCTGAGTAAGTCAATCAAGTTCCTGTTTCAACTTCTTGCAGCATAGAAAAGTGGAAATAATCCAAGATGTTTTTCTAAATACATTAACAGCGCTAATTTGAGAAGGAAAGCAAGAAGAAAGTCCAAAATTAAGGGGTGTTTTTTAGAGTGACAGAAGAAATGCGTAACCAAATTAAATTTTTATAAAAACAGAAAATTTTAGTACATTTTTTGTACTTGCTTTTGCACATTTCCTGTTTTGGGTACAAATTTTTCAACTCTTGAAAAACCTTCCCCCATGTAATCAAAAAAAAAATCCTAATTACCTTAACAACTAACTATTTGAAGTGAATTTGTTGAGTTGACTCTAGATGCTAATCCTCATACTTTCGCCCACTCTCCTCCTCTCCTTTACAATGCCACCTGCTAGGAAAGTCGATGTGTGTTAATGCCCTGACATTTACGACTTCAACAAATGTGGCCATAGTGCTTGCCAAGACATTGCCTCTCCTTGCCCGAGTAAAGTGTGCAATGTGCAACAGTGTTTGCATCGCGAATCTCATGAATTGCATTCAATGCAACCCTTTTAGCTCCTTAATTTGAGGTCATTAAATTTGTATTCATTCACAAATGTTGGAGATTTACGTAAGAGGATTTTAGTTTCGCCTTAGCTTTTTAAAATTAGAAAGACAAGTCATAAAACCCTGTTTTGAGAAATGTAAGGAGCATGAATGACTGGCAGTTACATTTAAAGCTACTTGACAAGTTTAATGATTGCATCATTTTTATGATGAACTTATGGTGCACAAAAGAATGGAATGGTATGCAACGGAAACGGAAACAATGTTGCTATTGAAGCAACAAAAGCTGATGGCACTAAAAATACATAGACAACTTTGGACTATAGTTTTTTTATGGATAATTTTATGCCAACAACTAGGAAAAATTTTAATTTTATAGTCCATGGGTGATTTTGGAGATTTTTAGTTGCCTCTGCATTGAAATTCTGACAGAAAACAACGAGGTTTCGCTTTCTTCCACCTCTAAAATGCCCAAAGGGATACGTATATAGACAGAGGGAAACATTATGAGGCTCACATAAAAGATACTTGATAGCAGAGTACAAACCTGGCATTAAAAATTTGGGCACATGCTTTTGGCAAGGGTACACAAAGGTACTCAAAAACCTCCAAAGCGAATACATAGACCGAATAGCATAACGTGCGATTCAAATAAAAGGTTATTAGAAGTGGCTTAGGAATCTGACAATAGTAGTAAGATTGATATATACAGGGGCCATTCTAATCCAAAAATACCAAAAAGGTCTGGTGAAACTTTTAATAGGGACAATAGACGGCTCAAATTGGAGGCCACCGTAGCGCAGAAGTTTGCGTGTCCTCCTATGACCTGAAAACCTGGGTTCGAATCTTGGCGAGAATATTAGAAACCATTTTCAGCGGTGGTTACTTTACTTTAATTGGCTATGACAGAACATTTGTTCCACTAGCCGAACGTAGAATAGCGTTCCAAGCGCCTCGATCTTCTGCGCTCATTCTCAAATCTCTGACACCAAGTTTCGAGGTGTCTCCCACCACCACTTGATCTTTCCATTGGGCTTTTGGTCTTCCCGGTTTGCGTGTATCATGTTTGCCTTCAAAAGACTTCCTTGCTGGAGCTTCTTCATCCATTCTGACAACATGAGCTAGCCAACGCAGTCGTTGTATTTCGATTCGTATAAATATGCTATCGTCGTCATACAGCTCGTGGTTCAGACGTCGCCTATATTCTCCATTAACGCAAACTGGTCCATATATTTTACGAAGAATTTTTCTCTCAAATACTCCAAGTACTACCTCGGCTGCTTTCACAAGTACCCATACTTCCAGCAACCATATAACAATACGGATAGTATCAGTGTCTTGTTTAGTGGAATCTTCGTCTGTCGAGAGGTGGCCTTGTTTCCAAACTGTTTACTTAGCCCAAAGTAGCATCTGTTTGAGAGTATTATTCTTCGCTTTATCTCAAAACTGGTGTCATTCGTTTCGGTTACGGCAGTGCCGAGGTAGATTAAGTTACTGACTATCTCAAAGTTGTGGTTCCCAACTTCCTTTTTTAATTTTCTTTATCTGCTCGGTTGTGCAAGGCTTTTTGTGAGTCGAAACCATCCATTTCGTCTTATCTCCATTTACTGCCAGACCCAATTTCACTGACTCTCTTTCGATTCTGTCAAAAGCAGCAGTTACTACTTCCGGTGACCGATCTATTGGGATGCCCAAAAAGTAATTGCGGATTTTTTAAAAGAAAGTAAATGCATTTTCAATAAAACTTAGAATGAACTTTAATCAAATATACCTTTTTTCACTTTTTTTCTAAAGCAAGCAAAAATTAACAGCTGATAACTGCCAGAAGAAAGAATGCAATTACAGAGTCACAAGCTGTGAAAAAATTTGTCAACGCCGACTATATGAAAAATCCGCAATTACTTTTTGGGCAACCCAATATAATGGAAACAGATTCGATCCGTTTACGATTTCAAAGGACCTCCATCAATAAGAGGTATTTGTGCCAAATCATGAGCGGTTAGCTTCATTCGTTCGAAAGTTAGCACATTTCGACAGAAGGATGGGTGGATGGACGGATGTATATATATACGGATATATATATTTTTTTTTTTTAGGGAAACCAAAATTAAATTTGAATTTTAATTCAATTTAAATCTCACCATAAAAGCCTTTGGTATTTTATTAAATTTTTTATATTTTTTTTTTCTATGAAAAACTTGAAATATTTTCAAAGGCTCCCCAGGGCCTCCATTTCACGCCTCGCCATTAGCATGATAGTTAGATTGAAATTTGTATGTCATTCACAATTCTGGATATTTTAAAATTTTTGTTGGCCCAGAAACCATAATCACCGAGATTGACAGTGAATATTTAATGTTGACAAGCAATGATTGTGGCTTTTTCCAAGCTATTACCAACAACCAATGACTCGTTGCGGTTAAAGTCTACAAAGCAAGGCAAAGGTTTTTTTGTGTGTATGCCTTTGACATATTTAATTTCATATATATATATGTGTGTGTAATATTTTAATTTTTTGTCGTTTTATTAACAATTATAATTTATGCATATTTTATTTGGTGAGCAAATATGCAAATACAAAGTGTTTGTTGGCATTTTTGACAAATTGTTCTGGCAGATATTGCTTTCTGTCTCGAACTGCGTCTCCTCCTCGCCACATTTTTCATTGGCCTCCCCAACCCCCCCAAAAAAAGGATAAAGAATATTTGTGTGAAAGGTAATGGAAAATTAATCCTAAAAAAAAAAACTTTTGTTATAGGCACAGAGTTCTGTTTCTTGTTTTTTTTTTCTCCCATCAACAAAGTTTTCGAAAGGCAAAACATAAAAGGCTTTTAATCAAATATTTTTTCAAAGGCCAACGACGAAACAAAGGGACAAAAGACGAGCAACGAGGCAAATAACAAAACACTGTTTTCATTAGAACGACAACGAGCGGCAACAACAGTAACAGATGTTCATGTCTACTATCTCCCACAAAACCGAAAAAACAGTTAGGGAATTTTTTTTTTACAAAAACTTTTTTTTGGCGGCTTCTCTGTTGTGAGCCCAGTTGGCATACCATAAAAAAAATGAAAACCCTTAAAAATAGTCAAAGAGATTTAAAACAACAAAACAAGCGTAAATATGGCAAAAGTTTATTGTTTAATTGTACCAGCTTTGAAGAAGTTTTAACACTTTGCCCAAGTATTTTGGAGGTATCCCACAAGGATGTTAAAAACAAACAAACAACATGAAGAAGTAAGACCATATCAAAAAAAAAAATGTAAACTTTGTTGCCAGCTTTGCAAGACTGGGGAAGCTGGCTTTAATGTTTTTCCGTTATACAATCGCATATTGTCCGGCTGCAGACCGTTTTTTGAAAAGAAAGAATTGTGTAATAGCCTGAATTGAATGATGAATTTATGGAATACGAGGTCTGATCAAAAAATAAATTCGAAGGAGTAAAGCTTGCCGCATAAATTTTGCACAAATACTTCTTATTAGTGTAGGTCGGTTGGGATTGTAAATGGGCCAAATCGGTCCATGTTTTGATATATCTGCCATATAAAGTGATCTTGAATCTTGACTTCTAAAGCCACTAGAGGGCACAATTCTTATACGATTTGGCTGAAGTTTTGCATGAAGTGTTTTGTTATAACTTCCAATAACTGTACTAAGTATAGTTGAAATCGGTCCATAACATGATAAAGCAGTCAGGTAAACCGATCTGGAGTCTTGACTTATTGAGCCTATAGAGGACGCAATTTCTATCCAATTTAGCTGAAGTTTTGCACGACGTGTTTTGTTATGACTTCCAACGAATGTGCTAAGTATGGTTCAAATCGGTCCATAACCCGATATAACTGTTATATAAACCGATCTTGGATCTTGACTTCTTCAGCCTCTAGAGGGCGAAATTTCTATCCGATTAAGCTGGAATTTTGCATGAGGTCTTTTGTTACAACTTTTAATAAGTGTGCTAAGTATGCTTCAACTCAGTTCATAACCTGATATAGCTGCCATATAAAACGATCTGGGATCTTGACTTCTTGAGCCACTAGAGGGCGCAATTCTTATCCGATTGGGCTGAAATTGTGCAAGAACTGTTATGCCAAATATGGTTAAAATCGGTCCATAACCTGATATAGCTGCCATATGAACCGATCTGAGATCTTGACTTCCTGAGTCTCAAGTGGGCGGAATTATCATCTGATTTGGGTGAAATTTTGTACAACGGCATTTCCGGCCTCAAGACCTTCAACATACGTGTCAAACATGGTCTGTATCGGTCTAAAACCTGATACACCTCCCATGTAAACCGATCTCCCTATTTTATGTTTTGAGCCTCTAAAGAGCGCACTTCTAATTCGAATCGGCTGAAATTTTACACAATGACTTCTACTATGGTCTCCAACATTCAATTCAATTATGGCCCGAATCGGTTCGCAACTTGATATAGCTTCAATAGCATGGAAATTCTTTTCTTTTATACATTGTTTGCCTAAAAAGAGATACCGGGAAAAGAATTCGACAAATGCGATCGATGGTGGAGGGTATATAAGATATTTTTTTTATTTTATTTTATTTTATTTCATTTCATTTCATTTCATTTCATTTCATTACATTTCATTTCATTTCATTTCATTTCATTTCATTTTATTTCATTTCATTTCATTTCATTTCATTTTATTTAATTTTATTTCATTTTATTTCATTTTATTTTATTTTATTTTATTTTATTTTATTTTATTTTATTTTAATTTAATTTAATTTAATTTAATTTAATTTAATTTAATTTAATTTAATTTAATTTAATTTAATTTAATTTTATTTTATTTTATTTTATTTTATTTTATTTTATTTTATTTTATTTATTTATTTTATTTTATTTTATTTTATTTTATTTTATTTTATTTTATTTTATTTTATTTTATTTTATTTTATTTTATTTTATTTTATTTTATTTTATTTTATTTTATTTTATTTTATTTTATTTTATTTTATTTTATTTTATTTATTTTATTTAATCGGACTGTCAATTAGTACAGTCCGATTCAAGTTTAAATTCAGTGATAAGGGGCCTCCTTTTTGTAGCTGAGTCCGAATGGCGTACCGCAGTGTGACACCTCTTTGAAGAGAAGTTTTTACATGGCATAGTACCTAACAAATGTTTCCAGGAGGGGAAAACAATCTCAGAAAAGTTTTCCTGATGGTCTCACCCTTATATTTTGTTTATTCTCCCATAAATCACTAAAAATAGTTTTTTCTGTTTATTTTCTCAAATCTATCCCATAAAACTCAATTTAAATTAATTTTAGCATACAAACATGTTAATATTTCAACCTATATTGGTCTTCATGCATGATCTACTTGACAAGAACTCATTCATAAAGCCCCCCCCATCTATGTCTCAGCCCTTACGAGGATAATTATAAAAAATTGCATGCAGACATATTTTGTTTGCGTTTTGTTTTGTACATATTTAATTTATGTGCCTGACACGGAGGGGGGTTTGCACATAACACTGGGCCATGTGAATGTAATTAAATGCGGGAAAAAGTGCGGCAAACAAAAAATGGACACATTCAAGTGGCAACTGTCAAAGAGTTTGATAGTGTCGCGATATTTTTAATGGCTGTCACAGGCAAGCCAACTGCCTGTCATGACAAAAACAAAAGCTGCAGCGAGCTAAAAACAACGTCATAATGAAAAGTTGTAAAAGGTTTTTAATAACATGTTATGGTTGTTGTTGTTGTTGTTGTTGTTGTTGTTGTTGTATTCTTCTCCCCTCAGCGTAAGCATATAAATAAGGTTAACAAAACAAGAATAGAAGAATGGGTGATGGCAGGGCACTTCTTCTTGTGCAGGTTTCCTGCCGTCACCTAGGTATGTGATCCAATTAATTTAGGTTTTTTTTTCATTATTTAGAACTGTAAAAGATGAAAAAGAACAAGACCAGGCAGAAGATTCAAAAGCCAGAAACGAAAGAAGCAGAAAACAGAAACAAGCCTGAATTATTTATTTGGTTTGCCTGACAAAAATGAAAATATAACCCATACAAACTGGTGTCAAGTGCATACTTATTGTCTGTCAGTATATATGTGCGTAAGGTCTATGTATGTGTGTGTGTGTGTAAGAGTGAGTATGAGAGCTTGTTTGCTGATGTTTGTGTTCTGCATGTTCAAGTGACACACTTCCGGAAACGGATACAAGAAATAAAGAGGCTCTAAAAGGATGTGTACAAGCACACAATGTAACGTAAGACAACATAACACAACACCCAACAACACCACCACTACCGCCACCACCACCATCACCACTACAACGATGTCAACTCACACAGCGTATGACAACAATGGTGAAAGCTATGAAATAAGTCTAATAAGCAACTAAACAACACTAACAATAACAATACAAAAAGTAACAGTTACAGTTACTGCAAAAATAACAACAATGAGAACTCATTGAAATGGCCAGTTGAGTAGTGGCAGCAACAGCAATAGCAACAGCAACAATAATAATAACATCTACATAAGAACAAGAACAAGAACACAAACATGTCAAAATAGAAATGTCAACGGGTAATTTGTGAGGACAGACAGCAGAATTCTTAACGACAACGACAAAATGTGCTGAACTTTGGCTTACATTTGAGGGGGTAACTCTATAGGATATACCATCATTCCAACACACAGTTGTGAAATACTGTGTGAAGACTTACTAACTCTCCTCTAACGAACTCTTTAAAAAATAACGCAAAAATTCTTGTGTTATATATTTCAACATCTCTATAGTATGTCGTCCTTAGCTCACTAATATACATATGTGTGTGTGTGTGTGTGTGTTGAGTACATGTTCGTTTCGCAGGAATTAAAGTTAGATGTGAGTGCGATATGCCTATGCCAAAGGCCTGTTTAGCACTACTCAGGCTGTATGGGTGTGTGTTTATGTGAATGTTAGAATATTCACATCTTTGCTACATAGATTATCATAGGGAGGGGATAATGGTACCGATTTAGATACAAAGGCGCTTTTCACATTATCCACATTTTATGACAATAAAAAAAATTTAAAAAAAAAATTAAAAAAAAAAATTAAAATCATTTTTTTTACTAGTATAGGCAGAAATCCTCATATTGAGACATCAGGCCGTGCAGTGGCAGGTGACTCAATACCGCTCAACGAACAGGGGGCTGACGACGAAACAATCACCGCCTCTCTCAATATTGGGAAGACTAGAATAAGCAAAGACCCTATTATTAAAATATCAGGCAGTGCAGTGGTGAGAGACCCAACACAGCCTTACAAACAGGGATATGATGATGGACCCATCACCGACTTTAAGATTCGAAAGACTAGGATAGGTAAAGATCCTAAAACTTAAACATTACGCAGCGCAGCGACTGGAGTCTCAATGCAGAATAAGGAAAAGGGGCGATACAATGGTACCATCACCTACTCCCAAGAAGCCCATTTATTTAAGATTTGGAAGACTAAGATAGGCAAAGATCCTAGTATTGAAACATCAGGCAGTACATGGAATGGAAACTCAATACAGCCTAACGAACCGGAACCCTACGATGAGTGTAGCAGTAAATGGAATGGAAACTCAATACAGCCTAACGAACCGGAACCCTACGATGGAACCATTAACGACTCTATAAAGATTCGGAAGACTAGGATAGGCAAAGAACCTAATACGATGACATCAGGCAGTGCAGTGACAGAAAAGTCAATGCAGTCTAAAGAACAGGGAACAGACCATGAGATCATGACCTGCTCCCAAGATGCCCATCGACTGGAGGACCAATGATTGAGGTAATCCAGATAAACCTCCACGCTCTGATGGAGAAAATCAGCAAGGGCAAGATTTATATTGCCTTAATTCAGGAGCCATGGACGAGCCGGAACAAAGATTCTGGATTGAACCACATTAACTACCAATTATTCTATGCTAACACTGGTATTCGGCCGAGGACCTGCGTTATATGTCATAAAAATTTTAATTATATATTTTCCCCATAGATATCAACGTCGGGAGACGTTTGAGCATACCTGGTATAACTTTATCAGCCTTTCGACTCTCCGACACTGCCACCCACGTCAAACAGGACGTGGTTGGCAGAGTTGTCAACGTCGGGAGACGGTGGAACACACCTGGTATCACTTAATCTGCCTTTCGACTCTCCGACACTGCCACCCACGTCAAACAGGAAACGAGGAACTAATAGAGAATGCGAACTCTCACCACATTTCAAGGGGTAGTACCAACACTAATAAGCGGGACCAAGCCCTTGCGGGGTTCTTGAATACCAATGACCTAATAACACTTAATATTGGTAACACCGCTGAAGGCCACCATAGTGCAGTGGTTAGCATGTACGCCTATGACGCTGAACGCCTGGGTTCGAATCCTGGAGAGACCATCAAAAAAATTTTAAGCGGTGGTTTTACCCTCCAAATACTGGCCATATTTGTGAGGTACTATGCCATATAAAATTTTTCTCCAAAGAGATGTCGCACTGCGGCACGCCGTTCGGACTCGGCTATAAAAAGGAGGCCCTTTATCATTGAGCAAACTAAAGAAGCACAAAGGAATGAATAGAAGCGCTAAAGAATGATTGAGCTTAAACTTGAATCGGACTGCACTCATTGATATGTGAGAAGTTTGCCCTGTTCCTTAGTGGAATGTTCATGGGCAAAATTTGCATTGGTAACACTTTGTTAATACCATTAGGGAGGAGGTATCAGATGTTATGATATGTTCAGAAAATCTAAACGGTTCAGCATTGAAGGGTCTCCATGTAATACTCTTTCTCTGACCATCTCTACCTTTGGATTCGAATAGCACAGCCAGCGCGGAATCGGACAAGCTTCCGGAATAAGTTGAAAACCAACTGAACCAAATTCGGAAGACTACTCAGAAGAAGACTTGGGTAAGATAATTTAGATTGTTCAAGAATAGAAGACATTGACGAAAATATCAACAGGATTACGACTGCACTGGAGGGGTCCTTCGAAGATAGTTGTCCTCTTTGGGTAAGGAAATCGGCCCAAGACAAACCCTGGATGACCCGGGAGATTCGCAATATTGGGAAAGAGGTCCGCAGACTTTTTAACAGAGCACGTCGTAAAAAAGCGAAAGTATATGGAGATATGCATTACACACAGCTCAAGAAAAACAATAAGATAACCAGAGGGGCAAAATGTGCTTGCTGGAAGATTTTCTGCGAATAGTTTGATAGCGTAAATGACGACGCCAAAATAAAAATGCTTCTCTCAAAAATCCATGTCCACACTGAAACGTTAGTAGACGAAATGGAAGTGATAGCAGAGACAACGGATGACTTGATAAAAAAGGCTTTTGATAAAAACACATTTTCCCTATGATACCACGGGACTCACGGAGACAAGAGAATCAGGCAATAATGAGATTGATGGAAGACTTAACATTACAGAATTTATGGTAAAGGAAGCCTTGAAGGAACCATTTAAGTCACTCGGACCTGATGGAATATTTCCGGTGTTACTACAGAAGAAGGCGAACTATATGGCGCTCCATCCGGCCTGCATTTTTGCAGCGTGCCTAAAACTTGCATATACTCCGAAAGCATGGCAGGAGACAGGGGTTGTATTTATTCTCAAGCCTTGCAGGGCAAGTTATGCGACACCAAAGGCTTACAGACCTATAAGCCTTACGTCTTTTCTACTCAAAACCATGCAACGTATTGTAGAAACCATGATAAAAAGTAGGAAATCCAGCGAACTGCTCAAATTCAAACAGCATGCCTGCGAGGTTGTGCATAAAATTAAAGAATCATTCGATGCCAAGACGTACACAATGGCGGTGTACGTCTTGGCATCGAGTCGGTGGCATTGACATCGAGTCGGTGGAGACTGCTCTACACGAGGTTGTGCATAAAATACAAGAATCCTTCGAAGCCAAGACGTAAACATTGGTGGTTTGCATTGACATTGAGGGGGCGTTAAAAAATGTGCGGACCGACACATTGATCCAGTTCTTAGACCAGTACCGGGTGGACCGGGACCATAGAGGCTGGATAAAGCATATGCTTAGGAACAGGTGGATAAATTGTGGGTCCCATGACATAAATATAAGGGAGAAAGTGGCGAGGGGCACGTCACAGAGGGGCATTTTATCGCCAGTCCTATGGGTTAGTACCAAAAATAATCTATTACAGATGCTGACTGAGGAAGTATTTGAACCCATCTGCTACGCAGACGATGTTATAATGTATCTTAGGGATAAGGATCCGAACCAGCTATGCAGAAGGGCTGAAAGGGTCTTGCATATGGCAAGACCCTTTCTTGCATATGGCAAGACTTTTCTGGGCGACGCAATCCGATTTAAGGGCTTGAGCTACAAATGTGCATGTAACACAGTGGAACAGCTAAACAGTCGGTAGGATAGCCAAAATCCTATGGGGTGATCCAGATCGAATCACTGAATCACTTTCTGATTCGATTTAGCTATATCCGTCTGTCTGTCTGTCCATGTTAATTTGTGTACAAATTAATTGTCGCATTTTTCATACGATCGTCTTCAAATTTGGCACATACATAGAGACGAAGCTTATTGAAATAGGAAAAAATCGGGTCAGATTTCGATATAGCTCCAATATATACGTTCGTCCGATTTGGACTAATATTGCAATAATGTGGTCATTTGTTAACCAATTCTATCGAAATTTGGCAGGAAGGATTTACTCTTAACTCTCGACATTATTGGTTAATTTTATAGAAATCGGTTCAAATTTAGATATAGGTCCCGATTTTCACTTCTAGAGCCACAACCACCTCATTTATTGACGAATATTACCAAAATTTTGCACAAGACTTTCCTCGATGACTACCACAATATCTATAGAGTATGATCCAAAATCAGTACAGATTTAGATATAGCTCCCATACATATGTTCGTCCGATTTTGAGAAATATTGCAATAAAGTGTTCATTTGTTAACCGATTCTCTAGGAAAACAAGTCTTATGTCAATGGGTTAATCTTAGAATCGAACAGCGCTCATAGATATGACAAAGGTTTTCCCGCTGTTCTTTAATGAAATTTTCGTGGAATTTTTTTACATTAATCTTTTTGCAATACCAACTTTTTATACCACCACCATAGGATGGGGTGGGCGAAATATTGATCTAGTGATGATAAATGATATATTTTCTTGATCGTCTCGACGTTCTGAGTGGATCTGGCCATGTCCGTCCGTCCGTCTGCCGAAATCGCGATAGCGGCCGATCGTGTAAAGATAGCCGCTTGAAATTTTGCACAGATATTTAATATCGATGTAGGTCGCAAATGGACCGTATCGGTTCAGATTTGGATATAGCTTCCAGATAAACCGATCTCCCGATTTGACTTCTTGAGCCCCAGGAAGCCGCAATTTTTGTCCGATTTGGCTGAAATTTTGCATGTAGTGTTCTGTTATGACTTCCAACAACTGCGCTAAGTACGGTTCAAATCAGCCTATAATCAAATATAGCTGCCATATAAACCAATCTCCCGATTTGACTTATTGAGCCCTTACAAGCCGCAATTTTTCTCCGATTTGGTTGAAAGTTTGCATGTAGTGTCCTGTTATGACTTCCAACGTTTCTGTTATCTAGCTCCCATATAAACCGATCTCCAGATTTGACTTTTTGAGTCCTTCCAAGTGCCAATTTTCGTTGGATTGCTGTTACGACTTCCAACAACTGTGCCCAGTATGGTCCAAATCGGTCTATAACCTAATATAGGTCCTATATAAACCGATCTCTCGATTTGACTTCATGAGCCGTTACAAGCCACAATTTTTTGTCTGAAATTGGCAGAAATTTTGCATGTGGTGTTCCGTTATGGTATTCCAGCAACTGTACCAAATACGGCCCAAATCAGTATATAACCTGATATTGCTGTGAGCCGGTTCCTCGATCATCCTTGTTCGGTTCCTTGAAGAGGTTTCGTTTGTAGAATAAAATTATGCCCCTAAACAAATTTATGATGTATAAAATTTTAGCAGAATCCATGGTGGTGGGTTCCCAATATTCGGCATAGCCCAACTTAGCACGCTTTTACTTTTTTACATTGAGCGTTACGTTAGTCTTTTAACATTTTTTTTGTTTTTTTTTTTTAGATTTGACACTCTCTGTAATTTCTGATTTATTTCAGGGTCAAAATAGGTGTCAAAAAACGTACCATAGCCTGAACTTTATCATCTCCACTAAGTTGAGCTAACGAAAGGCTAGGCGGCACATAACACACATAACATTCGAAATGACACTCTCTTACATATGTATGTGTTGACATATGAGAGTCTGTTTGTCCTTTGCATCCGTTTGTCCTCTGCTGAGCATGAGTGTGTCTATGTGCGTATGTTTTTGTTGGTTTGTTTTATTTTGTCATGAATCTTTCACAGGCCATTTGAATGTGTTGTTGATGACCCCAATTTGTAAGCGACAGCATTTTTTTTTTCTCCTATGTGCATGAGTGTGTTTCTCTCAACATTCTCAGATGTCTACTGGCTCTCAAAGCTCTGATGTGATATGTTGTGAAGTTATTTATTTATTGTTGCTGCTGTTAGTGTCTAGTGAATAGTCAATGTTGTCGTTGTTGTTTCCTGTTAGAAAAGTCAAGTGTGTCAACGGTTCAGGGTTCAGCATTTCTGATACTCTATGGGGTTTTAAGTGAAAAATAACAACCAAAAAAATAACTTTTTTTTTGTGGGAAAAGAAGAGTTTTAGTTTTGTGTTCAAGTCTAACATTTCAATTAGAATTCCAGGAATTGCAAAAATATTTGACAAAAAAGAAAACAAAAAAAGGAACAAAGTCATTTTTATGTATATATAGATGAAAGTGTTGCGCTTAGTAATTTATGGGTCACACTTGAGACAACTATTACGTGTAATAACGAAATACCAGGTGCAAAAATTCAGCGTAATAGTATGAAAATTGCGCCCCTAGCGGCTCAAGAACTCAAATTAGGAGCTACATCAGTTTATGAACAGATTTGGACATATGTTGAAGCGAAGACAAAACACCACTTTTCAAATTTCAGCCAAATTAGATTATAATTAGAAATGGGGAGATCGGTTTATATGAAATCTCTTTTAGCTTATGTACTGATTGGATGCACTGTACTTGGCATGGATATTGAAAGTTATAACAAAGCCCTATGTGTAAAATTTCAGCCAAATCAGATAAAAATGGCGCCCTTTAGAGGCTCAAGAACTTAAATTCAGAGATCGGTTTATATTGGAATTCATAAAGCATTGACCGATTTGGCCTATTTACAAACCTAACCGTCCTACATCAACGAGAAGTATTTGTGCAAAATTTTGACCAAATAGTTTTACTCGCTTGAACATCTGCATGTTTTCGACAGTCGAAGGGACGGGCTGACAGACTGTAGACGGACGGACAGACAGACGGATATGGATAGATGGACTAAAAATATCATGACAATCAATAATATTATTATGCATATACTTTATAGTCTTCATTTACTATTGGGTTGCCCAATAAGTAATTGCGGATTATTCATATAGTCGGCGTTGACAAATTTTTTCAACGGCTTGTGAGTCTGTAATTGCATTCTTTTTTCTGTCAGTTATCAGCTGTTACTTTTAGCTTGCTTTAGAAAAAAAAGTATAAAAAAAGTACATTTGATTAAAGTTCATTCTAAGTCTTATTAAAAATGCATTTACTTTCTTTTAAAAAATCCGCAATTACTTTTTGGGCAACCCATATTTTAAGGTGCTTCAAACGAAAGGGCGAAATTACTTCTACTCTCAGGTGGAGGGTAAATCATAGACGCATAGAAAAAAGGCAGTATATATAGTAAACGCTTTATATCATACATGAATACCATTTGGTATTAAATTGATGCCAAATGGGCTTTAAAGCTATTATGCCCTACCATGATATTTTTCTACTTGTTTTTTCTTCTTGATTTAGACATGTTTAAAATGCAAGAATTTTATTCATGTTCTCCCATTAGAAATATTAACCTCCACACAACCTTGGTTGCCTTTGTTAACTCCATTTATTTAAAATGTTTGAGCTATAAAGTCATACTTTACTCTAAAGTGGTTACATAAAAAACAAAAACCCCAAAAACATACCACCCTGGCCAAACATGTATTCTGCAAATATGACTTTATATATTCGTAGAATATAAATTTTTATAAAACAATAAATCCTTTTCAACATTTGTACAATGAACAGCTAAGATGAAACTTCTTTTGTTTTGCAAAGTTTTCCAGCTGCCCTAGCTCTAGCTGGCAGAAGGAACAAACCCCCTTAATTTATGTGTGAATATTTGGTAACGTTACTTTCTTTCACTTTCCAATTTATGGCATACATATGCTCTAGATTTCTAGTTTCACTCTCCCCCCAACTAGAAAAACTTTGCAGCGGGAAAAATATGAAATAGCAATCAAGGGTTTTAATTGCAATTTACAAATGAACTTGAGCAAAGAATGGATGCATGCATGGCAACAGATGGAGGGTGTTATGAAAACAAATTCTTCTAGCTGTTGCTCTGTTGTTTGCACCCTCACTTGCAGCATATGCCACAAACTAGAGCACACATTTTCAAAAATCAAGCAAAAATAAAAGCGAAAAAAACAAAAGCAAGTTGCACTGCGTCAGATTCTAATTAAATTTTGCGGATTACATACGCAGCTGTAGATTTTTATAAAAGTAATTAGAATTTTTTTAGAGAGTTTTTAGTTGATGAACAACATTCTTGACATCAATTGGTGTAGCACGGAATCTTAAGAATTTAAGAAAATTTAAATTAAAAAAATCGAATTTTAAATTCAAAAGATATTGAGCAATTTGTGATGTTTTCGAAAATTAAAAACAATCATACGTCACAGGGTACGTCAAAAAAAATTTAATTGGCATTTCTTCTAAAAAGTTGCAATTTTCACAAGATCGAATCTGGTTGATATCCAACAATTCGATCGCAGTTTTTTATTTGCAATCTTAGATTATGAGAAAACTTAAAATTATAGAAATCCCATAACAAATGCATGGGTTATGGCGTTTTTGATGAAATCTGCCACAAATTAATAACAATCATACGCACCCATGAACGTTGGTGTTTTTCTTTTTTAATAAGCAAAATTCAATAGAATTAGAAGCTTAAATTCCAGCTACAAAAAAAAAGCAAACCGAAAAATGTGGGAAAAGTTTTTTTTGCAATAAGAAGTTAAATTCGAAATGCTACGCCTACATTGACTCGTTTCGCTTTTGCCGTTTTGAAAAACATTTCAACCGTTCAGACCAGTTGAAATGTTTTGAAAATTGCTCTTTTTACACTGCCACATAAGTGTTTACAGAGCATTATGAGATGACAACGAGTCGATTGCTCAAAACAGCTTTGGTCTGAACATAGTATAAGTTATAAGATATTAGTTTTTACTTTTTCAAAATGAAACAAACTGAAACTTTAGTAGAGGACATGGGAGTGAGAGCAGAAACAACGGAGGACATGTTGAGGCTTTTGATGAAAACCCATTTTCTACAGGATACGACGGGACTCACGCAGACACCAGAATCTTGGAATAAAGACGTTGATCGAAGGTATAAAATTACGGAATTTATGGTGAAGGAATCCTTGAGGAGCTTCAAACAGTTTGAGTCACCCAACCCTGATGGAATATTTCCAGCGTTACTACAGAAAGAGGCAGACTATCTGGCGCCTCATCTGGCCTATATTTTCACAGCGTGCCTAGGACTTGCCTCCTGCCGAAAGCCTGGCAGGAGGCAAGGGTGGTGTTTATACCCAAGCCCGACAAGGCAAGCTATGTCCTAACGTCTTTTCTACTCAAAACCATGGAACACATTATGGACACCATAATAAAGAGTAGGACATACAGCGAAATGCTCTAATACAAACAGCATGACTATGTCAAGGAAAGGTCGGTGGAGACTGCCCTGCACGAGGTTGTGCATAAAATAATAGAATCCTTCGATGGCAAAACGTACATCCTGGCGGTATGCCTTAACACCGAGGGGGCTTTTAACAATGTGCCATCAGTGTGCCGGTCCGCACATTGTTAAAAACCCTCGCAGTCAATGCATACCGCCAGGGTGTACGTTTTGCCATCGAATCCTCAAGGATTCCTTCACCATAATCCTTAGACCAGTAACGGGTGGACCCGGTCCTTAGAGACTGGATAAACCATATGCCAAGGAATGGATAAATTGAGTGTCCCATGGCATAAATATAAGGAAGAAAGTGGCAAAAGGCACGCCACAGGGGGAGCATTTTATCGCCATACCTAGGGGTGACCAGCATAAATGACCTTTTACGGATGCTGACTGAGGAGGGATTTGACGATGTTATAATACTTCTAAGGGTTAAGGATCCGAACGAGCTATGCAGAAGGGGTGAAAGGGTCTTGCATATGGCATATGACTAGGCCAGACCCAGAGGTCTCAATGTTAACCGAGAGAAGACTGAAATATGCCTGTTCACGAGGAAGACGAAGTTGGGCCAATTTAACGCACCACGTTTCCTCAATAAGACGATTTCGATATCTGACATGATCAAATATTTAGGTGTGATCTTGGACAGGAAACTGAATTGGAAGTGTCACATTCAGAAGGGTACTGAGAAGGCTCACAGATGTTGGGCAGGCCAGTAGACTCGAAATGAGGCCTGAAGATCCGAGGATAGTCCACTGGCTCTACAGGAGCGTGATTAGACCAATACTTAGTTACACCTCAGTAGCTTGGTCGACTGCTATGGAGAAAAAGTGCAACATAAGGACCATACAACAGGTTCAGAGAACATGTTGTCTTGGCATAGGCGGAGCTATGAAGACCACGACCACTAGGGCACTGGAGAATATTCCAGATATTCGACCCATTGACATACATAGTAAGTGAGAGGCAGCCACTGTGGCTATGAGACTTAAGGCGATGGGAGAATGGATTGAGGATGGGAGCAGCTCATACCATCGCGGTATAATCGAGGCGACGATAGGCCTGGAAGGAGGTTTCCGATAGGATACCTTAGACGATACTTGAGGTCGAGTGCGAGGCTCTCCTGCCATCGGCACAGTCTTGGATTGACGGAACCCTAGTAGTGCCATCTGGAAGATCATGTTACATGGATGGATCAAAGCTAGAGGACATAGTGGGCCTGGGGGTCTACATTGAGAACTGAAATCTATTTTCTAAACTGCCTGACCATAATACGGTTCTGCAGGCGGAGATTCGGGCGATCACGTAATGCGTGAAGTCATGTGGTGCTAACGCAAGGACGTCGAGTGTGAAGCCATAAGGACAATAACAACCAGGAGGGTAAGGTCACGAACAGTCTTGCAGTGTAAGAAAGAGATAAATGCCTTCTCTGAGGATGGCAAAATCCGCATCGTTTGGGTGCCATGCCATAACGGAGTAAGGGGGAATGAAAGGGCAGACGATTTGGCAACGAAGGCCAGAGATCTGCCGTCAATAAACATGGTTACACCGCTGCCTTTCGGGTCGACGCAGTCCGAGTTAAGGGAGTGAGCGATGAATGCTCATGCAACATTGTGGAACAGCGAAGTGGTCGATAGGACGGCGAAAATCCTATTGGGGGATCCAGATCGTGAGAAGACGAGGCCATTACTGAAAGGAAGTAAGAAGGAGGTCAGTATAGCTATTGGTATCATAACAGGACACATAGGACTACGAGCTCATTTATGTAAAATCGGTGCGACAAGTGATAGCATGTTTAGGGCATGCGGGGAAAATGATGAGATATTAGAGCATTTCCTTTGTCATTGCCAGGCATTCGCGTCTTACAGATACCGGAACTTAGGTGGGGACACAAAATTTTAGAAAAATAAAAAAAAGAGAGAAGAGAGAAATATTTTCCACTTTTCCAGGACAAACTAATCATCAACCCAAAAAAAAAAAAAAATAATTTCATCAAAGTCATATAAGGAAATCAATGGTCAGACCTCAATGGGTAAATTTAAGCATATTTTGTGTATGCAAAGATGGTTAAAGCATTTTTAAAATGCTTAAAAGATAAATTTTACCAAAAATAATTTAAATTTAATATAATAGGAAAATTAAAAAAAGATGACTTACCATTGATTATGGTTTGACGTAGTCAGTTATCGTAGTAGTGTTATGTAGTGTCTTCGAATGAGCATTTTGGACTGCAAAGATACAATATACAATAAAATTAAAATCATTTCCTAACAAAAAAAGATGAAAACATTGGAAGTTTTTCAAATAAATATAAAGTAGTGGTTGGAAAATATTTAAAAACAAAAATTAAAAACCAATATTTATAGCTCACTAGAATCCTAGCGTATTTTTTTTATAGCCCATGAACATTTCACTAAGGAACGGAATGAAACTTCTCCCCTATCAATGAGTGCTGTCCCATTCAAGTTCAAGCTCAATCATAAAAGCCCTCCTTTTATAGCCAAGTCTCACAAATGTCGCCAGCGCTTTTTGATGCTTTCGCAGGATTCGGACCCAGGCGTTCAGCATTATAGGCGGACATTCTAACCACTGTGCTACGGTGGCCTCCGTACTATATATATTGCGTATACTAAATATAAACAACAATAGTATAATACCATACGCCACCTAGTACTATCTACTAATATTACGTATACGCAATGCGAAACACAACTTTTTAAATATTTGTATACCCTCCACCATAGATGTATGTGAAAATAAATTCGAATATAACTAGCCGAGACAACAACCACCAAAGCCACCTATCGAGGTCTAATAAGGAAATGTATTAAAAAAAATTATACTGGAGAGAAATGTGGCCACCATGGCGACATGGAAAAGGATGGGCCTTCCAAGTTTGGTCAGCGGACAGTTTTCGAGATGCTCTATCCAGTCAGTCCACCATACATGTATGTTAAAATAAATTCGAATATAACTAGCCGAGACAACAACCACCAAGGCCACCTAATGAGGTCTAATAGGGAAATGTATTAAAAAAAATTATACTGGAGAGAAATGTGGCCACCATGGCGACATGGAAAAAGATGGCCCTTCCAAATTTGGTCAGAAGAAAGGTCTTGAGATGCTCTATCGATGTATGTAAGGTATTAGTCTAAAAAAATCTCTTAACGAGGTCGAATATGGTCATTTATTAAAAAAATTGATCCTGGAGAGAAATGTGGCCACCATAGTCACATGAAAAAGATGGGCGTTCCGTCCTTCCGGAAGTCTGTAAAATTCACGATAGAGATCGAACAAATAAAGAAAACTGCGCATAGAGTATTCTTATTGACGTTAGTTGTTGTTGTTGTTGTTGTAGAAGTTTGTTGTGTTCTATCTTTTGTCCGCTTGATTCTATTGTGTGTCAAGACCCAGGAACTCTGCAACTAAGATGGGGAGCATCCACAGGGATCTGGGTCTGAGTCGAGTGAGTCTGGCTGGGCACTTAAACAGCTGACGTGTATCGTGCGGTCCCTGTTTACAATCGGGACATATTTTGTGCGCATTGGCATCAATCCTTGGTCTGTACGAGTTAAGACGGCTGCATCTGCTGGGACGTAATTGGGTCAGAACTACTCTGGTTTTCCGGGTTAGGTCAATTTCTTCAGGTACAATGGGAAGCGGTCGTTCTCCAAGGACTACATTCACCTGTTGGCCATGTAACGCATCTGCTATCGTGTCTGCATGAATGTTGTCTAGACCTGCTTGATATGCCGCTTGATCTAGAGGTTCTCTCTTGTAGCGCTAAACCTCGCGCTCTAGATCATATAGATCTACCTTAAGGCTTCTGGGCCTTGATGTTAGTCGTTGGGGATTGCCTTGTTTTCTTAATGGAATGGTAATGGGCAAATTTTTGGTTGGGGATTGCATATGGGCCAAATTGGTTCATATTTGCACATAGCGCCCATATAAAATGGTCATTGGATTAGACTTCTTGAGCCCCTAAAAAACGTAATTCTGTAATTTTGCATATAGCCTTTTGTTTTAACGATAAATAACCATAACAAGTATGCACTAAGTCGGTTTATAATCTGACATAGCCCCCATATAAGCCAATCTACCGCTTTGACTCCTTGAACCACTGGAAACCGCAATTGTTCTTCAACTTGGTAGAAATTTTGCAGCTTGTACTATACTGTGGCACAATGACACCAATAAACGAAAACGTCTAAGTGATTCTGATGGCAAACTGCCTCTTAAACCTAACCTAACCTAACTATGTTATGGCTACCAACAGTTAGGTTAAGTATTGTCCAAAGCAGTCTATAGCCTGATATAGCCGCCATAGAAACCGATCAGTCTTCTATGGACCCAAAAAGCTTTAAATTTTGCCCTCAATCAAGCTCATTTGCTAAATTTGTAGCAGTATTCATGGTGGTGAGTTTCCAAAACTTAGCTCGGCCTATATAAATAATTGCCTGGATGTTTCAAATAGCATTAAAAGACAATCAACCTATTTTCAAACCCAACACCAAAGGATGGGGTATAATAATCTTGCATTACATTTGTAACACATCGGAATATCCATTTTCCACCCTATAACGTATATTATTGGGCATCATAAAACTTAAAGACGATCAAGGCTGTCATAAAAATCGGTTTCGCGACAAGGGTCCAAGTCGCATAAAACACACATTTATTGACCGATTTCGATGGAATTTTGGTTTAACAAGCCGTATTTTAACCCTAGACATCCATACCGATTATGATTTAGATCAGACCATGTTTGGATATAGCTGTCATATACACCGATCTGCCGATATAAAGTCTTGGTCCTACAAAACACACACATTTATTACTTATTTTAACCTGAAATCTCAACTTTTAACTTTTTCCACCCTTAGGGAATATATCTATTTACGAGGTGCACCCACATACGAACATTGAACTACTAAACAAACTAATAAAAAAAAACAACCTACTGGAATCAGCTCTAAAACAAGAAAATACCCTCACAAAACTTTCTTATTTCCGAGAGACAAAGTTAATGAAGAAACAATAAACAAACAAAAAAAAAAAACGAACACATAAACAAAGTAAATATGAAGCAAAGCCAAGGCTATATCACAACAAAGACTCTTCATTCGCATTGCATTCTATGAAGTGACAATTCAAATAAAAACCTTCTTTTTATCTTCTGTTAAGTTTTTGATAATACACAAAATTGTATGGCAGCAAGGTTGCAAAACATGTGCATGCAAGCCAGTGTGTATGTGTGTGGGTATGTGTGTATGTGCACTTCTTAATTGTATTTATTTAGTTTTATTATGCCATTTTTCCCTTTACTCTTATAAGAGCACATGCAGAAGAGAGCAAATTCCTTTTTCAAAAGGTCAACAACAAATTCTCATGATTATGATGTAGGAGTATGTGTGTGTCTTCTCAGCAGTGAGTATATGTATGTATGAGTGTTGCCAAGTACTATAATGGACCAGAATTCATACACACGCACATGCTATTTTCTTTCAATGTGTAGGTGTTTGAGTTGATTTATATTTCTAGTTCATGCCATTCATGACATTGAGTTGACAGTTGTCATCTGGCATTGTTCTCTTCTCTAAGCTGAGATGAATAACAAAAAAAAAGAAATAGTATGCAGTAGTAAACAGTAGGATAATGATAATGATGATGATGATGATGATGAGAGGCAAAACAAGAATCCTAGCCAAAGTTCTGTCATGTACTTTCTCATACTTCCATAAATTCATTTATACCACCACACACACACGCATCCATACACACATGGGTGTAGGCCATAATTATGCATGCGGCGCCATAATTCAAGGCTAAGGTAAAATGGAATTTACTTGTGCACGAAATGCACCAGACCACATCATTTAACATTCCCAGCCTCAAGCACTTTGCGACTTTGCTGTTGAAGTATGCAAATGTGTCTGTAAGGAAATGATTTCATTTTATTTCATATCTGCTCCAATGACTACGAGTCCCGAGACAAATTAAACCAAGCAACGAATCAGAAAAAAAACTTTCAATGGCAATGGTTTTAATAAAATGCTGATAGAAATCAAGGCTTAATTCCTTTACAAGATGCAGATCTTTAACATTGAAGTGGCACAAAAAAAAAGAAAATTCACAAAAATCCATGAAGTCATAACAGCAGCAACATTTCGCATGATGGCCATCCTCTACAATACAAATGAAGTTAATTGTTGTGCGTTGCTCCATATCCAAAGGATGACATTGTGGGGAGGGGGTGTGGAGTGATGACATCAGCTTATTTTGGATTTGATTAATCGGTTTAATCGATTTCTGTTGTTTGCGCCACATTAGCTAGCAAGCCAGCTAACGTCTACATGACCTTTTTCTGGTTGATCCCCCAGCAAACTCAAGGGAGTAAACTCTTAAATTGGTCCAGCCATGTTAGTCTTGTTGTATTCCTTACGAGGATGTAACCAATTATTTGGATGGTAGGCGGCAAAGAGAGTGAGAGGCGTACGAAATTGTGCTGAGACATTGAAAATGGTTCAATGTTATGGCATAGCATTACCTCCTACCTTGTCAATCAATAAACATAATCCCTTGTAAACAGTGAACACAGCTTCAATAGGCAGCTAGTAACAGCATTGAGTTTTGGTATTGAGATGAAGTAAATAAGGAAAAAACGAAAATATCTCCAAGGAAAAATAAAATGGAAATATCTCCAAGAAAAACAATTTTAATAATTTTTGGGAAATTTTGTCTAAAAACAAAATTTTTGAAAAATTTTATCCAAAAGCAAAATTTATAAGAAATTTTCTCTTCAAAAAAACTTTTTGGGAAATTTTCTTAAAAAACAATATGTTTGGAAAATTTTCTTTAGAAACAAAATATTTGGGAAATTTTTTCTAAAAACTAAATTTTTGGGAAATTTTCTTTAAAACAAAATTTATGTGAAATTTTCTCTAACAAAATTTTTGAGAAATTTTCTCCAAAAACAAAATTCTTGAGAAATTTTCTCTAAAACCCAATTTTTTGGGGAAATCATACCTAAAAGCAAAATTTTTGGAAATTTTGCACTTAAAACATGTTTTTTTTGGGAATTTTTCTCTAAAAGCAAAATTTTTGGAAAATTTTCTCTTAAAACAAAATTTTGGAAAATTTTCTCCTAAAACAATCTTTTTGGGAAATTTTCTCTAAAAACAAACTTTTTGGGAAATTTCTTTAACAAAAATTTTTGGCAAATTTTCCCTAAAACTAAATTTTTGGGAAATTTTCTCTAAAAACTGAATTGTTGGGAAATTTTCTTTAAAAAAAAAACTTTTTGAGAATTTTTTTCTAAAAACAATTAAACCCAAATATTTGGGAAATTATCTCTAAAAGCTAAACTTTTGGGAAATTTTCTCTGAAAATAAAATTTTTGCGAAATTTTCTCTAAAACCCAACTTTTGGGGAAAGTTTCTCTAAAAACAAAATTTATGGGAAATTTTCTCTAAAAACAAAATTTTTGGGAAATTTTCTCTAAAAACTATTTGGCAAATTTTCTCTTAAAACCAAATTTTTGGGAAATTGTCTCTAAAAACTAAATTTTTGGGAAATTTTCTCTAAAACAAACTTTTTTGGAAAATTTTCTCTACAAACAAACTATTTTGGAAATTTTTTTCTAAAAAACAAAATTTTTGGCAAGTTTTTTCTAAAGATAAAATTTTTGGGAAATATTCTCTAACAAAAATTTTGGTAAATTTTCTCTAACAAAATTTTTAAAAAAATTTCTCTAAAACCCAATTTTTTTTGTAATTTACACTTAAAACTTACTGTTTTGGGAACTCTTCTAAACAACAAAATTTTTGGAAAATTTTGTCTTAAAATAATCTTTTTGGAAAATTTTCTCTAAAAGTCAAATTT